>NC_090253.1:39400403-39545619 GCF_037325665.1 Littorina saxatilis | reverse complement strand
TGATGGGCACATGTGTGTGAGTAGAGGGGGTACATTTGAACAAAAATGCACACAGATGAAAAAGAAGGGGAGGGGCAGGGTCTTACACGCTAAATCTGCACAAAAACACGCACGCACGCATGCACGCAGCCAGTGCACACACACACACACACACACACACACACACACACACACACACACACACACACACACACACACACAGTTAACTATTGTAACACCACTTGATTTCTACGTTTATTTATTGTATTGACACTGTATTTGCAATTGGTTGTCTTAGATGTGTTCAGGTCCATCCAATAGGGCCCATGGCTTTATACATAAAACATTCATACCTCTCGTCCGTGTCTCGCGAACATGCGCGTGTCCTGTTTTCTTTAGTTTTGGTTTTTATTTGCTTACAAAACAAGTATATATATTAGGCCAAAACAAAAAAATAGTCTGTTTACGGTAACCCGACCGACCCTATGTTTTTCGCGCGACCCTAGACTTTTTTTTGGCATTTGGGGAAAAAACCCCGTAAAAATATGGTTTTTTGGAGAAAAAAAAAAGAAAAAAAAATCCCGACCTACCGACCCTATTTTTCTGGCCTATGTTACCGTAAACAGACCTATTTTTTTTTGGCCTTATATAGGTGTCGGCCTTGTGAGCTCGAGTCTTCTCAAGCTCGGGCCGACCCGGCAGGAGTTATCATATTTTGTCACACAGTACCTCGTCACCACGCTCCACATACAATAGAACCCCTCTTTAAGACCGCCCCCCCCCCAAAAAAAAAAAAAAGACTTTCCCCATTTTAAGATCCAGCTTTTTCAGATTTTGCATTCATAACCTCTGTAAATCTACCTCAATTCTTCTAAGACTCCCTCCCTTTTAAGTCCAGATTTTCTCAGTTTTGTTGAGGTTTTAAGAGGGAGGTTCCACAGTACTGATCGACATGGGCGCAACTGGTAACGTAACCTCTCAGGCCTTTATCAAAGACTTACGTCAGAGACATGTTAGAGAGACGTGGCGGTATACACATGTAGACACAGGCCTACTTTTCATTATTCGAGCCGTAGGCAGCTGCAACCTAGGGACCACATGGTTCGTTTATGACGCCGGTGAACTAAAGCGCATCAAATATTGAGGAAAAAAAGTTTAATAATAATAATGATAATAATAATAATAATAAGCTCGCGGGGCAGCCAGGCCTTGGGTTTCCCCAGGCCCGCAACAAGCTGCTCAGCACCATCCGAGGAACCCCACCGCATTACCTGGTCCTGCATGTGGGCGCGAACGACATCGCCCGGGTGGACCAAAAACAGTGGCTACAGGAGCTTGAGGAGCTTGTCTGTTTCATCAGGGCGTATTATCCGGCGACGATATTGGTGTGGTCGGACATGCTACCCCGCTTGGCATGGCGGCATGCCCACACCCTGCAAGGCGCGGAAAACTCGCGCCGAAGGCTCAATCGGAGGGCCAGGGGCCGAATCCTGAAAGAGAACGGCAAAGTCATATACCACCAGAACATTGGCATGGACTGCCTCCTCCCCGATGGTGTCCACCTCAACCATAGGGGAAACGAACTCTTCAAAGAAAACTTAGAGCAGCAACTCGCTAACATGGTCTTAAATTAGACGTTAGAAGTGCCTAGTATACGGATTGGCGGAACACCTATTACATAGCTGTTAGTGGCGGGAGATAAGCATGGTAAAGGGGGACACTGCATTCTGCTGTATTTTGGTAAATTGTTACCGGACTTACGCAGGGTCCACAGGTGAGCCCAAGCGAACCACGGGATGTGGCAAGCGAACCACGGGATGGGATATCCCGTGGCCGGTTCTGGACCCTGCTCCCTCCAGATCTAAGGCCTGGGGCTGGTAGCAAAGCCCCGCAAAACAGCAGCATGGGTGCCGGAAAGCAAGCACATGGTAATGGTTTCACACCCCGACCATGCTGACTCAGGGGCAAATGAAGGTTTGCAGTGGATCTCAGACCCGTTGTTGCCAGTTAAACCAGGCCCAGCTTTTGGAGGGATGGAATTTCACAATAAAGCAGTTACCCCCCCCCCCCCCCCCCTTAGCCATGCTTATCTTCCGCCAATCCGTGCCCATTTTATGCCAAAACCTTTACCTATGTTGATTTATCAGTCCAGTAAAATTGAACTTGACTGATCATAAGGCTTGTGTTTCATTGATTATCTCCCTTTAGCATGATGGGGGATATTTGTGTTGCATGGTTGTTAGTCTTGTCATAATAATAATAATAAAACATTCTTCTATATATAGCGCTGTTCACCGCCAAATAACAGTCTCATGTCGCTTTTCAATTATGAGAAGCTCACTCGCTTATCTGCCACCATCGTGCCTCCTTGTAGACATGTAACACTGACAAACGCGGAGATAGTTTGAAGAAATCCCGCCCACCAACACAAAGGACTGTAGAAGTGTTAGTGAAGGAAAGACGTTTGAAACATGCCGGTACAGCCTGAATGAAATGGCAACCGACTTCCAAAGAGTTTGTTTTAGATACCTTCTCCCACGACAACTCTCAGCTGAAGCCCGAACTAAAACCCAGATTTTAAATGTTGGGATTTGAATTCGAGGTAGGGATATCGCTTATATGGAAAAGAAGCGCAAATCCTTAAAGCAAAAGCGAAGAAACTCTGGGCTAGTTCTTTCCACGACAGTGACTATCCCAAAATGTAACCGCTGCACGGGTGGGTATTTGGATGACTTGAAGCAGACGCACAACTTCTGCCCGTAAAAGAAAACAATTTCTCTCCTTTTGGTTTATCTAACGAAACGACGAAAATGTGTGTGAAAAGTGGCCAGAACATGTTTGTGGTGATGACGGTGTGTGTTGTTGCGGCGGGGATGTTGTTTCTGTACAGCCTTCCTTTGTACGGGCCTGGTAACCCCCTCGTCTTGTTCGTGGGCAGGGAGCAGAGACAGGTTACAGGTAAGGTTTTTCCGATATGATTTATTTTATTTGGGAGTTTATCAACTGTACTCTTAACATACAATTTTTTCCCCCTGCATGTTTTGCGACAATAACTTAGGACTTCAAAAAACCACCCCCCCGTTTCCCCCCCAAAGCTTGTTTATCCTGGCGCGATACCATTATCTGCCGGAACAGTGCTTCTAGAGCAACAATCACAGTCCTTTTGTGAATTCTAAAACAAAAAGAAGCAAGCTACAATTGAATTATTGGACCCTTTGTTTTTAAGAAAATTTTAAAGATTGTAAACATTTTCGAAATTCTTGACATATCCTTAACTTTTAAGAGTATACATTAAGGCTGCGTTTTCAAAATTGTGTGCGCGGGCGTGTGTCTGTACGCGTGTGTGCGAGCGTGCATTTGTTCGCCCATACGTGTGCGTGACAGCAATGAACATTATGATTGGCCTATGCATATACATACAAAATAATGAAGGTTTGCAGTGGATCTCAGACCCGTTGTTGCCAGTCAAACTGGGCCCAGCTTTTGGAGGGATGGAATTTCACAATAAAGCAGTTACCCCCCCCCCCCCTCCCCTTAGCCATGCTTATCTTCCGCCAATCCGTGCCCATTTTATGCCAAAACCTTTACCTATGTTGATTTATCAGTCCAGTAAAAATGAACTTGACTGATCATAAGGCTTGTGTTTCATTGATTACCTCCCTTTAGCATGATGGGGGATATTTGTGTTGCATGGTTGTTAGTCTTGTCATAAATTCAAACTGTCCTTTTGTCAATACATGACATGCAAGGTATGCGCGAAAGTATACACTATACATTTGGTGGGAGTGTGTGCCACACGCTGAGTTGCACAGAAGACCGGCTATCAAATAATTCATAACTTGCATTCACTCTAATTGCTTTCACCTGGATTTGTATGGCTTCTTTGTTCTCTTTATGTTCAGATAAACCGGTACAAAGATTAAGCTACATTTCATCAACAACGAAAAGGAGCCGGTTCGTCACTATCTCCAACAGTGAACTGATTGCAACAAACATTCGTGAATTGACGTCATCGTTTCCCAAAAAAACGTGCCCAACGTCTTCCACAACAGAAAAAGCAAATGTTTCAACTACACCAGGCAAGCCATTCCTACCTTGTGATTGGAACGTATACAAAATTATAACCCGCGAAACCAGACTCCAAGCTGTTTTGCACTGTAACAAAACGTCCGCGGACATTGTATTGAGGGAGGTCAACGCGTACACGACACCGGTGACGACACTGACTGCCAACGACACGTCATGCCTGAAGCGTGTCATCAAAGATCACTGCAGTGACGTCAGCCTACGAGTGCCAAGAGTGGCTCATTACGTGTGGTTCGGTGACAACAGCATACCCCTGTACAGTTTTGTGAGTGTTTTGAGCGTTGTTCGCTTTCTTCGGCCCTGTCTTGTGTTGTTCCACGGTGACATTATTCCCTCTGGAATTTACTGGCACGCGCTTCTGCAGCTCGTGCCCAATGTTATCTTCGTCCAGCGCACACGGCCACGTCATATCTACGGCAACGTCATCAATGTCGTGGAGCACAGCGCTGACGTCACAAGACTCCAGATCCTCATTGGTGAGTCTGAAGGATTTTTCCGTTCAAAATGTCACATTACTAGATCGAGACTGACATTATTTTTTTTTCTGTTATGCCATCACATATCTATGCAGACTTTTACACATCATATAAGCATCCTACCATTTAAAAGTCGCTACAACTAACAAGCTTAAATCGCTTGTCTACTTGATCTACGAGTGTGGATTTTCTACCGGATTCTTTGTTGACCGAGGCTAGGCTGGACGTGGTTTGTGTTCTGACTACCGTGAATATTTGTATTTGCCGTTGTCTGAAGTAACAGAGCTGTAACATACCACGTAACTTGATCGCGCCCTTAATCTGGTTAAGGCTAGAGTCTACCCTTGAGAACAGGAAGCAGAATTAAAATAGGTCACTTGGCCGACTAACGGGCCGTGTCCGAAGGAAAAAAGACGGACAGCATTTATAAATAATTCATTGCATTGTTCAGGTATTTTTAAGTTCAAAACTGTTTTTTCATTTCAATTTTACGAATTTACTCATTGGTCAGTGATTCTCGTGCAAAAGTCTGATACCCCACAAAGTTCAAGTTTTATACATTATCTTATAAATAGGAATGTATGCCTCCTTTTCTTTGTATTTCTCTCCGAAGCAATCCGGCCCTGAGCTTACATAAAAAAAAGTTTAAAAAATGTCCTGTCCCTTTTTCTCAGGGGTGGTCTAAATGTATGTTAATTAGCTGTCAAAATGGGCAGGGGGTAGGGATAGTAGAAGTGGTAATGGTTAAAAAAATCTCGTTGCGGTGATGGAAGATAATCAAATAACGACGTCACTGATGAGCTTTTTAAAAAGGGAACGCGAAAGAGACAGATGAACCCCGGCTGAAAACGGTGGACTATAATCACGTTGTGCATTTTGCAAGCAGAACGATCTTTTTTTTAACATTTAGTCAAGTTTTGACTAAATGTTTTAACATAGAGGGGGAATCGAGACGAGGGTCGTGGTGTATGTGTGTATGTGTGTGTGTCTGTGTGTGTAGAGCGATTCAGAGTAAACTACTGGACCGATCTTTATGAAACTTGACATGAGAGTTCCTGGGAATTATATCCCCAGACGTTTTTCATTTTTTTGATAAATGTCTTTGATGATGTCATCTATATATATATACGACTAGTGTCTGTCTGTCTGTCTGTCTGTCTGTTCGCGATGCACGGCCAAAGTTCTCGGTGGATCTTTTTCAAATTTGGACCCCGTATTCAGCTACACCCCGGACACAACCTCATCGATGAGATATTTCAACACGTGCTCTCAGCGCGCAGCGCTGTGCGCGCTGAACCGATTTTGTTGTTGTTGTTGTTGTTGTCGGGATCCACTACCAGTAACTCTTCCTTATCTTCTCCAGTGTTTTCAGCCGCGATTATCTCCCTTCCTCCGTGTGGCGTCAATCCATATTCCCGTTACTACGTTACTATTTTTAGAAGGTCACTGCACGTTACTATTTTTAGAAGGTCTCCAGTGTTTTGCGCGTTTATCTCCTTTCCTTTGTGCGCAGCCTGATATTCGGCTCTACTTCTTCCCGGCAAAGCCGGTACCCCGCGAAGCGGGTAATCATCTAGTATGACATATCCGGCTTTTTGGAAAAGTTGAGGCGGCACTGTCACACCCTCATTTTTTAATGAAATTGATTGAAATTTTGGTTAAGTAATCTTCGACAAAGCCCGGACTTTGGTATTGCATTTCAGCTTGGAGGCTTAAACATTAATTGATGACTTTGGTCATTAAAAATCTGAAAATTGTAATTAAAATTACTTTTTTTATAAAACGATCCAAAAACAATTTCATCTTATTCTTCATCATTTTCTGATTCCAAAAACATATAAATATGTTATATTCGGATTAAACACAAGCTCTGAAAATTAAAAATATAAAAAATATGATTAAAATTAAATTTCCGAAATCGATTTAAAAATAATTTCTTCTTATTCCTTGTCGGTTCCTGATTCCAAAAACATATAGATATGATATGTTTGGATTAAAAACAAGCTCAGAAAATTAAAAAGAATAGGGATACAGAAAAGCGTGCTATCCTGCTCAGCGGAACCACTACCGCGCTATTCTCGGTCGTCAATTTCTCTGCCTTTGCCACGAGCGGTGGACTGACGATGCTACGAGTATACGGTTTTGCTGAAAAAATGCAGTGCGTTCAGTTTCATTCTGTGAGTTCGACAGCTTGACTAAAATTAATGTTGTATTTTCGCCTTACGCGACTTGTTTCAGACTACGGAGGCGTGTACGTGGACACTGACCAGTACTTGCTTCGCCCTGTAGATGCTCTCCTCAACCACTCTGTGGTCATTGGCACAGAGGTGGAAGGCGTCAAATGCGGCAACGGCCTCATCTTCAGCGAGCCGCAGGCCCCCTTCCTCAAACTATGGCTGGCCAGCTATGTCACTTTCAACGACGCCAAGTGGGGAGAACACTCTACGAGCCTTCCTTACAATATGTCCAGAGTTTTCTCCCATTTGGTTACCGTGGTTGATTCCTTCTTCAGACCGAATTTCGAGCACATAGAGCCGCTGTATTTAAACAGGAGTTATGACTGGAGTGATCTTCATGCGTTGCATCTGTATTATCGGTTTTATTTTGACTATTTTAGGAATTACACGCGATTAGACGAGCAGGACAATGTGATAGGAGACATGACAAGATATATTCTGTTTGGCTCCAGAGACTCGTGTTTTGAACAGGGTACAACTACCAGTTGAAATAAAATTGTATGTGTGTGCGTGTGTGTGTGTGTGTGTGTGTGTGTGTAACGAAGAGCTAAAACCAAGTCATATAATTATGTGTTTTGACACATTTAGAATACACAATGTGTGTTTTAAGTCCAGTTGTAGGATAACATCATATCTTTCCCATCAAAGACTACATCTACTAAAGGATTTTATAACATTTTCAAAACAGAACTTCTGACTGGGAATATCTTTTATTTTAGGCCTAACTTAAAAAACAAAACATATTCAATTTTAACTGCACAGAAAAAGTCCACTGTCAAGAAATGTCGTTTTTCTTTTTTCGTATATTCTCCATTTTTTCTCTAATGTTGGTAATTTGCCTTATGGCTTGTTTGTTTTTTTAGTGTTTTTTTCTCCGTTGTTTTGTCAACCTTTGTGAACAGCCTTAGAATTTTTATTCGTGTTCTAAGATCAAATTAATCTGGAAAAACGCCTGGTTTGTTATCTCAACTTCGGGATAGATGAAGAAACGAGTCTGACTGCAGATCTGATTGTAAAACGATCTGATTGTAAAATAAAGAGTTGCTTGTCAATTTGGCCTCGATCCGTGTGTGTAAATGGCGTGAGAAAAATTCAGAAGTGTTTCATCATACATATTCCTTTGGGTATCTTAACGACAACAAGCAATACATGACGGACACACACACACACACACACACACACACACACACACACACACACACACACAAAACACAGAAGAGAAAATCAATGAAAAAGTTTGTGAAATTTAATACAGTAAGCTAAAATAGAAACCTGGAGATATGCTATAAATACAGTATATATAAGCATCAAGAAAGCACATTTTTCACAGTAATTGTGCGTACATTTACTGACAGTCTTCATGCTGAAAAAGAAAAGCTTAAAAAGTATACTCATTCAAATAAGCAATTTTCTTTTTAGACGGCACAGCGGTTCAGCCTGGTTTACATCAATTTGAAGGGACCTGTTCAAGTGTAATTCACCGCATTCATTCAAAACATAAATACTTTGGTTGTCAATAAGAGAGCGAGAGGGACACAGACAGAAAGAGACAGAGAGAGAGGGAGACAGACAGACAGACAGACGGACAGACAAAGATAGAGTTCTCTGCAGTATGACATCCAATAATGTAAGTAATAGTTTCGTTTCTCAAAGTTGAGATCAACATTTACAATCTTCACACCAGTCCTAGGACTAGTTGCTGTCGACAGTAACAGAGAGAGAGAGAGAGAGAGACCGACAGACAGACAGACAGACAAATTAAGAGAGAGTTCGCTGCAGTATGACATCCGATAATGCAAGCGATAGTTTCGTTACGCAAAGTTGAGATCAACATTTACAATCTTCACACCAGTCCCAGGGCTAGTTGCTTGTCCTCTTAAATGCCTACAATACCTGTTTGAGTCTATTTGGACATTGTTCATAGACCCTGTGTGTGTGTGTGTGTGTGTGTGTGTGTGTGTGTGTGTGTGTGTGTGTGTGTTATAATTTGGTTCCAAGCAAGAACAAAAAGTTAAAACAAAATTCCTAACAAAATGGGTGTGTGAGTGTGTGTGTGTGTTATTATTTTGTAAAAACCTGCTCCAAGCAGGACAGGAAAGTAAATAATTTTCCTCTGACAAGTCATGCAACGGATACGCCATCTGCAAATGAAGGAAAAGCAAGCACAAAGATTTGTTTAAAGTCTAAGACTGTCTTCTGGCTGATGTTCTTCTGTAAGGTAAAGTGATACAAGTTCAATCATCTCTCATCTTTGAAGCGTCCCTCAACATCACACTCACACAGATTCTTATACACATGCATCAACATGCTTAATTTCTTAGTCGAACATTCATGAACCACACTAAGACATAAATACTTGCATGCTAAAATATGCAGCTTCACAGCATGTATTATGAAGGAATATGGTACCAGTAATTTATAACTGAATGAAGAAATGGAATGTGAATCTTATCTATAATCATCATAGTCCAAGATGTACAGATTAATAATCAATGTGCTGAGTTTCATGAAATTAGTATTCCTTCAACAGGAATACGAAATGGCTGCGATCTGCTGGCCGATGTGAATGCGTGATGTATTGTGTAAAAAAATTCCATCTCACACGGCATAAATAAATCCCTGCGCCTTGAATATGTGCGCGATATAAATTGCATGAAATTAAAATAAAAAAATAAAAAAATAAATCCCTGCGCTTAGAACTGTACCCACGGAATACGCGCGATATAAGCCTCATATTGATTGATTGATTGATTGATTGATAAAAAAGTTTTAAAAAAATCAAAAACATAAAAAGTTTTTCATACATATTCTCCATCACCAGCATAAGAGATGAATAATAAATATATTCTTGAAAAAGTGCTTCAAAGAAATGTGAAATGCTATGATGTTAACACATGTAGGTAGGTGCATTCACAGAAAAATTGATTCAAGTAAACACACTCACAGACTAACGTGTTAACCTATGGTCACCAAAATCAGAAAATATAGCTTAATATCTCTTGAATTTTGATTATTACCAGCATGATGAAAAAAATCAGTTAAAAAGATATTTCGTTCACATTTTCATCGAAAAACAATAGATGCTGCTGCAGGGTAAATAATACTGGCCTTGCTTAAGTGAAAAATTGGTGACACTAGGTGTTTGAACGATTTTTTTCATGCATACCTGGTGATAATATGATGAATCCCAGAAACCATTACAAGTATCTTTAAGAGAGTTAATTTGTAAGTTTACGCAAATAAAAAAAAATAAAAAAAATTAAGTCCAAGTTATATACCACACACATGCACGTGCATGCGCACACACACACACACACACAACAAACACACACACACACAAACATACACACAACAAACACACACACATACACACACACACACCACACACACACACACACACTTCTTAGCAAATCAATTAATTATTCAATCAAGTAATAAATAAATAAAAGAACCAAGAAAGGGGTGTGGGTGTGCTGCAATGCGCTTTTTTTATCACCAGTACAGTAGAAGGCAGTATTATCCATATTAATAATACAATAAGATACAGGTTCTGAGCAACAAAATGCATCGTAAAAGATGACATGAAAATATTTAGGTAGCACACTTAATCACATCAGTAAAAATGACTTTGGTGTATGTGTAGGAGTTTCTGTAGGAAATGAATGCAAGTGAGTTCAATATACTGCTGTTTAAAGTTAAATTAAACAGAAAAGTTTACATCACAATTGCATCAGTATTTCAGGGCTGCCACAATATGTCTACCTTATAACCACACACACACACAAACAAACACTCACACGCGCGCACGCACACCATAAAATTGATGATTCCTCAAAGCAATTCTCAGACCCAATTGTATTCCCCTACAGGTTTAAATGTGCTTAATATCATAAAATAAAAGACAAAAATTCAGGACAAAAGCCACATTGTCACATTTCAATCATGAATTTATCATCAGAAGGTGCCTGCTATGCAGCTTTTCCCAGCAAATGTTTAATACTGAAACAATAACTGCCGAGCAATCAACATTTTCAGGACTGCGACATTCATTCTTTGCACCTATATTGCAGAAAAATATACTCGACCAGTAAATATTTCGAGACGACAATGAAAGGGAAAAAGCCATGATGTCATATTTCTATTGTGATAATTAAACACAGATTGTCCAACGTTTTTTCAAGACTGTGATATTTCACCTTTGCAGAAAAGTATACATGATACGTGAATTGTTTGAGAATTAAGTCACTAAAAAGTTGTACAGGTGAACATGTCACTGTCTTCAACCAACTTTCAGCTGAACTGAGACCCAAGCTGAGCTCTTTTAAACTTTCTTATCATTTTTTAAACGCCTTTTGCTGACACATTCTCTAGAAACAGGCATATTTTGTTAAGTGTGAGCGGGCTCTTCCATTGGCTCACTTTCCTACGCATCCACTGTTGAAAATCACCAACTGTTTATATGGCCACAACTTTCCCGTATGTTCCAACAGTTTATATGGCCACAACTTTCCAGTACGTTCCAACAGATTAAATGGCCACAATTTTCCAGTATGTTCAAACTGTTTACATGGCCACAACTTTCCAGTATGTTCAAACTGTTTAAATGGCCACAACTTTCCAGTATATTCAAACAGTTTCAATGGCCACAACTTTCCAGTATGTTCTAACAGTTTATATGGCCACAACTTTCCAGTATGTTCAAACTGTTTAAATGGCCACAACTTTCCAGAAAAAAAAACTCTTCATATGACCGTAACTGTCCAGCTACTATGAACTGACAGAATTCTTCACACACAAAAAAGAGTGATGAATAAAAAAAAACAGGCTGACACAGGCTGACAAACATTCTGTATCACTCACAATCCAAGAAGGCTACAAGTGAAAATATTGTGACTCACAAGACTAGAAGCCGCTTTGCTGAAAATTTATTTAGTGGAATAATCTCACAGATAACAGAGAGACTAGCTGTGAGAGAGAGAGAGAGAGAGAGAGACAGGAACAGAGACACTGTGAGACAGACAGACAGAGACAGGAACAGAGACACAAACAAAGACTTGCATATACGTATAGAAAACAGAGAAAGAGCGAGTTTAAAAATTAAAGACTTTAATTCAGACTGCCTAGTTCTATGTTAAAAAGAACAATATCTACAATTGTAAAGCATTGACATAATCATGCATTAATGCGAGGAATAAATTAAACAGATACATACTATCTGAATGAAATTAAGAAAACTGAACAATTCCTTAAAACTGGGAATAAATTAGTGTGTACATATTTGCAAAGAAAGAATAAGTATGTCCGAATTGACTTCTGAAAACACACACAGCTGTAAGAAAAATATCCTATTTGCAGTTGATAGACTTGAAATATTAAAGATGCAAACAGGGTAGTGAAAGTGGCACACACACAAAGTACCCAGATCACATTAATGCTCACGCACACACACACGCACACACACAGACAACACACACACACACACACACAGACAACACACACACACACACACACACAAACACAAACAGAGCAAACCTGCTCATGCATGCAATCAAAAACGCACACACTTACTAACAGAATAGTACAGGATTTTCACAGTAAATGAAACTGGACTCAAGCAGACAGAAAAATATATGGGCACATAAATAAAATATATAAACACAGTTAAAAGAAAAGACACAGAGAAAGACACACAGAGTCAGCAGAACCAGACAGTGCCAGAAAATGTTTTGGCGTTTTTTCAGTCAACAATGTGACCTCAAACTATTCTTTGATCTTTTGCCATATTTTATTTGTAATATCCATTTTCACAGGAGTACAAATCATGGAGGGTGGGTGGGGGGAATGTTGAGTTGTTAGCGGCGGTGGGAGCCCCTTCGGTACACTCGCACCCCAGCCAGTGCAGACACACACTTTCAATATCACGGATAAAAATTCACAGACCCAATTTGATCACCTCTCCAATTCCAAAACGCATCACGATTGAAACATGAGGTAACTGCCTCACTAGTCGTGGTGGGCACAGAAAGATGAGGGTACCGATGACTCAAAAAAAATCACATCACTTTGTCCCATATTCATGCCAGCCATTGTCATGTGGTATCGATGCGAATCATGCGTAACTTGAAGTTATCGGCCAAGACGCACGCGGCATCGTTAGCACCGCCACAATAACGAGACGACGAGAATACTGTAAGTAGTTTGCCTTGCTGCTGCACCTGCACAGAGAACGGAACTCTCTTTTAGAAGTCGCTTGCTCATAATCTGATCTAACAAATAAAGATAGGACTGTCAACATTGCAAAATCAAGGCTCTAAAACGACGAAGATCATTGTACAGAACGTTCGATTAAAAATTCAATACAAACCTTTCATAGATTGTATTGAACAAACAATGTATTAAAGAAACAAATACAGAAAAGCTAATCCAAGGATGAAAAGATGTATAATGTTCTCTCCAAAAGGGAGTATGGCTGCCTAAATGTCGTGAAAAACACACTCATGCACACAAAAAACGAGTGTACGTGGGAATTTCAGCCCAAGAACGGAGAAGAAGTACATGTAAATGTAAACTTAGCTTTAAGCATTGAAAGCTGTTTCTTCAAAAAAAAAGTTTTAGAGTGAGAGACACAGTGCATGTGTGTGTGTGTGTGTGTGTGTGTGTGTGTGTGTGTGTGTGTGTGTGTGTGTGTGTATGCATGTGGGGGAACAGAGAGAGAGCCTCAGAGTCAGATGTCTTTCGCTTTTC
Source organism: Littorina saxatilis (assembly GCF_037325665.1). NCBI lineage: Eukaryota > Metazoa > Mollusca > Gastropoda > Littorinimorpha > Littorinidae > Littorina > Littorina saxatilis. The sequence goes on along the minus strand of NC_090253.1, from coordinate 39,532,097 downwards.
GTGATTATTCCCCCCCAACCCCCACCCCCCCTCCCACCTCCTTTTAACTCAACTCCAAGCTGAGAAACGGCCAGGAAATTATCATTGGCTGGTAGGGGGGGGAGGGGCGGCTTAAAAGAGTGGTTCCACTGTACGCAGACCTATTACACACACTCCCCCTCCAACATCCCCCCCCCCCCCACCCCACTCTCCTCTCATGGCTTTTCTCCTTACCTGGAAGCCCACCTCCTGCACTTCATGAGCCCTGATGACGTGCGACAGACCGTTACGCTCCAGGAAGGCGAAGAGAGCGTTGCAGCTGAAGAAGTGCGCTGTGCCGCGACGGCTGTTGAAGGTGAACCCCTGGTGTTCTTTCATGTCTTTCATGGTCTCTGGGGTCACCAGATCAATGCTGTAAATTCATTAAAGGCAGGTGAGTATGACAGGTAGGGCGGGGATGTAGCTCAGTCGGTAGCGCGCTGGATTTGTATCCAGTTGGCCGCTGTCAGCGTGAGTTCGTCCCCACGTTCGGCGAGAGATTTATTTCTCAGAGTCAACTTTGTGTGCAGACTCTCCTCGGTGTCCGAACACCCCCGTGTGTACACGCAAGCACAAGACCAAGTGCGCACGAAAAAGATCCTGTAATCCATGTCAGAGTTCGGTGGGTTATAGAAACACGAAAATACCCAGCATGCTTCCTCCGAAAACGGCGTATGGCTGCCTAAATGGCGGTGTAAAAAACGGTCATACACGTAAAATTCCACTCGTGCAAAAAACACGAGTGTACGTGGGAGTTTCAGCCCACGAACGCAGAAGAAGAAAAAGAAGAAGAAGAAGTATGACAGGTATCACTGTGAAGGCTGTCCTTAATAGACGATTTTTGAAAATAACTCTGTTAGGTTTGTATGGGTTGTGGAAGAGTGAATATCCTTGCGTTTCGGATGAGACAAAAAAAACGAGGTCCCTTCGTGTACACTACATTGGGGTGTGCACGTTAAAGATCCCACGATTGACAAAAGGATCTTTCCTGGCAAAATTGTATAGGCATAGATAAAAATGTCCACCAAAATACCCGTGTGACTTGGAATAATAGGCCGTGAAAAGTAGGATATGCGCCAAAATGGCTGCGATCTGCTGGCCGATGTGAATGCGTGATGTATTGTGTAAAAAAAAATTCCATCTCACACGGCATGAATAAATCCCTGCGCCGTGAATATGTGCGCAATATAAATTGCATTAAAAAAAAAATTTTTTAAATAAATCCCTGCGCTTAGAACTGTACCCACGGAATACGCGCGATATAAGCCTCATATTGATTGATTGACTGACATTGGAGGGGCCATCACTAGCTCCTGTCCACGTGTTTCCGACACACCCCTCGCTGATGATCGGCCCCTTCAATGTTTTTTTAGAGGAAACTCTCTTCCACAGCCCATACAAACCAGACAGAGTTATTTTCGGAAGTCTCTATTGAGCCTGAAGTTGACTTCGCAAAGTCTTTTTACCACAAAATTAAGTGCCAAAGCTTTGTACCGTGAGATCCATGAAGTTGACTTCGCAAAGTCTTTTTACCACAAAATTAAGTGCCAAAGCTTTGTACCGTGAGATCCATGAAGTTGACTTCGCAAAGTCTTTTTACCACAAAATTAAGTGCCAAAGCTTTGTACCGTGAGATCCATGAAGTTGACTTCGCAAAGTCTTTTTACCACAAAATTAAGTGCCAAAGCTTTGTACAGTGAGATCCATGAAGTTGACTTCGAAAAAGTCTTTTAACCACAAAATTAAGTGCCAAAGCTTTGTACCGTGAGATCCATGAAGTTGACTTCGAAAAAGTCTTTTTACCACAAAATTAAGTGCCAAAGCTTTGTACCGTGAGATCCATGAAGTTGACTTCGAAAAAGTCTTTTTACCACAAAATTAAGTGCCAAAGCTTTGTACCGTGAGATCCATGAAGTTGACTTCGAAAAAGTTGACTTCGAAAAAGTCGACTTTGCCAAAGTTAATATCGGCAAAAAATCCTGGGTGTGTTTTTTTCCAAACAGACAACCAAGTGTTTGTTCTTGTTCTTGAAACTGTGTGCAACACCAGAGCTGAACAGAGATCTAAGGTAGAAATTGTTAGAGAGAACTACTGAAGCACAACACTGACAGGGAATGTATTAAACTCTTCATTCAACACACAACTTCATGAAAATCTGTACACATTACCCGCAGAATGAACAAGCATTAAACAAAGTTTTTAATTTAAAGGGAGTGGGTGGTAGGGTCAAGGGAGATAGAGAGAAAAGGGGGGAGGGGGAGGGGAGGGAAAGATGGGGTGTATGTCAAACACAACAAGCAATCCGGAACTGAACACCACCCATTTTGGAGCCCACTTTAGGCAGAAGAAATACAAACTTGTCACTGTACACCAACTACACATGTTTTCATCTGCGTCACACAGGTTCATGGGATGGGAACAGTGGTAGCAGTGGTGTTTGGTCTGAAGACTGTGAGAGTCTCGTTTGGTATTGGGTATATCTTATTGTCTATGGGCAATTCCCTCAAGGATATTCAGGCTGCTTTCCCGCAGCGACAGAATCGCCCTACCCAATTATTTTTCTGCATGTGTTTATTTGGTTTTTTTCAAGCTCTGAGACTTTCGCTGTGAGCTTGGGATCTTTATTGTATTCATGCATGCACACAAGGTTGTTCTGACTCTGAGAAGAGTCTGGACACATTTGACTCTGGGAAATAAATCCCTCGCCGAAATAGGGGATCGAACCCACGCCACGATTTATTTTTTTTGCAATGATGTTTAGCCATAGTCCGTTATACGCGTAGGTGTGCGAGAATATGTAAGCGCAGTGCTTTAAAGATGCCCATGTGGGAATGTGTAAGTGGGCGTAGTCGAATGTCCATGTGGGAATGTGTAAGTGGAGCATATATTAAGAATGCCCATGTGTGAATGTGTAAGTGGAGCGTATAAGAATGTGTAAGTGGAGCGTGGTCGAATGTCCATGTGTGAATGGGTACGTTGAGCGTATAAGAATGTCCATGTGTGCGATGTGTAAGTGAGACATGGATGTGTTCATGACTGAATGCGTAAGCACAATGCAAGGAATGGCCATAAAGGTATGTGGGAGGTGTGTTTATAACCTGCCCTGTTATATAGTGCTATATGTCTTATGTAAAAACAATGTCCTGTTTGTATTATTGTTATGTACCACGCCTGAATTTCTCTATGAGATAATAAAGTATTCTTATTCTTATTCTTAATAGTTACAAACTGGTTTCAAGCAAGCGCCACTACACACTGAGCTATCTCCCCGCTCATGGAGGCAAAGACAAGGACAGACCAGAAAACCTAGTACAGATGGGATGACAAACCTGATGGGGTCACTCCACAGTATTTCCCAGGCCATGGGACTGTCCACCTCGGGGTCAGGCAGGGGTACAGGGATCTTGTTGATGGCTTCCAGGTGGCCCCCTCCCTCGTTCTCTGGACTAGGGATGCCACCGTGCACGCAGAACACCTGTACACACAACATCAAACGTGCGAGTTGTACAAGGGAGCCCCCCAATATTGTGGTAAAAAGAAAACATTACATCAAGAGCAGACAATACCCTTTTCAGCATTTGAGTAATCTGTTGGTGGTCAGACACAGATAGAAATGACCTTTTTTTAAACATCTTTTTTTTACCTTTAAACAGAAGCTCTCTCTCTCTCTCTCTCTCTCTCTCTCTCCCTCTCTCCCTCCCTCTCTCTCTCTCTCTCTCTCTCTCTCTCTCTCTCTCTCTCTCTCTCTCCCTCTCTCCCTCCCTCTCTCTCTCTCTCTTTCGGATTCTTTCACTATGTTCTATTTCACCTGACGTCATGTCCTTGCTACGTCATTCATTTCATCATTCCTCATGACTTGCTATCATTCTTGCCAGAGACTGGAGGAAACAGAAACAGATTCTAAGCCAAGTACGTCCATTTTTGGATTTGTGCACCCCCCACAAAACTGACCTTGTCATCCACAGTGGCGGCGATGGGCATGACATCAAAACAATCGTTGACAGCATCCCACACCTGTAATCCTATGTCATCCCCAAACTTCTCCAGGCACTCCCTGAATAAAAAAAGTATTTAAGACATGAATAACCATGAGACAGGTTTCACAGTCTTCAGAGTCGGGTATGTCCCTAACTTTGATATTAAATAAAACGTTTCGTTTTGTTTAGTCGTGAATTTTCACTGGTCTATGTCGAATGTCCTCGGAATTTACATATGAAAAATAAACTTTGATCGAATTCAAGTCAAGTTTGTATTCCCCACCTGCGAAAGAGGTAGGTCGGTCGTGAGAAATGAGACGGACACGATTTCCCTTTTTAGCCACATTGCAATAGACAAAGGCACCAGTACAAAAACACACAAAGAAATCCAGTTAAAAGTACATTAGAAACCAAAGAACAGAGATAGATGAACACACTTAGTTAAACAAAAACAATGAATGTGTTTATATTTATTCGATACAATCGCATGCGAAGTAAACGGTCTTTTTTCTAAATGTGTCCGTCTCAAAAACATTAATTACAAATCTGTTCAGTTTGAATGGCTGTCAAAAGGTTTGGACGTAAAATGCTTTTAATAAGTAGGAATTTACATCAAATCACGACATGAAATGGTTTTGAAAGGCTAACTACGGCTTATTCTACTTGCGCTTGGTCATTTTGTCACTCGGGCAAGGTGTCCGTCTCATTTTTTCTCACGACCGCCCTGCAGACAAATCGTCTGTTATAACCGCCATACACAGCAAATTGTCATGATGCGACCAATTTTACACTTCCTATCCGTTGTCAGGCAGATGATCAACTGGCTGACTAAAGAATTTTTCGGCATGTGTTTATTTCAGAACACGTTATTTACTGTCTGTCTCTGAAAACCTTGAATTCTCACGACCGCCCGGCACTACTAGATTGACGGTCATTTCTTACCAAATGTCAAGCAGATTCATCTGTAAAATAACAACATTCAATGACTGTGTCTGATCAATGCCCGTGTTTTTTTCAATCCTTGAATGCACGGCATTGTGAATGTTGTGGTCAAGTGAGAGTTTTATAGACATCGCCGTACGTTTTTCAACACTTTGATGACGTCAGACAGCAGATTGAAAACGTTCCAACTTGGAAAGACAGCCAGTCACGATCATATAGGACCGATCTTTTATGAAATTTTACATGAGAGTTCCTGGGAATGATATCCCCAGATATTTTTTTCATTTTTTCGATAAATGTCTTTGATGACGTCATATCCGGCTTTTTGTAAAAGTTGAGGCGGCACTGTCACACCCTCATTTTTCAATCAAATTGATTGAAATATTGGCCAAGCAATCTTCGACGAAGGTCGGACTTTGGTATTGCATTTCAGTTTGGAGGCTTAAAAATTGATTAATGACTTTGGTCATTAAAAATCTGAAAATTGTAATTAAAATTATTTTTTTATAAAATGATCCTAAATTACGTTTATCTTATTCTTCATCATTTTCTGATTCCAAAAACATATAAATATGTTATATTCGGATTAAAGACAAGCTCTGAAAATTAAAAATATAAAAATTATGATTAAAATAAAATTTACGAAATCGATTTAAAAACACTTTCATCTTATTCCTTGTCGGTTCCTCATTCAAAAAACATATAGATACTAGATGATTACCCGCTTCGTCGGGTGGATCGCGAGACAGAGTATGCAGCGTGGCGGTTCGCACCGGCTTCGCCGGGATGATCGCGAGACGGAGTATGCAGCGTGGCGGTTCGCCGGCTTCGCCAGCTTAGAGCACGTGTTGACGTGATTGACGCCACACGAAGGAAGGAAGATAAACGCGCAAAACACTGGAGAAGATAAGGAAGAGTTACTGGAAATGGATCTACAGAAAAACCAAAATCTGTTCACCGCGCCGCGCTTAGAGCACGTGTTGAAAATTGTCATCGACCAGATTGTGTCCGGGGTCTACCTGAATATGCCCACCAAATTTGAAGCAGATCCATCGAGAACTTTGGCCGTGCATCGCGAAGTGACAGACAGACAAGACAGACACACACACACAAGCCCTATATAGATATAGATGATATGTTTGGATTAAAAACACGCTCAGAAAGTTAAAACGAAGCGTACAGAAAAGCGTGCTATGCAGCACAGCGCAACCACTACCGCACTAAACAGGCTCGTTAATTTCACTGCCTTTTGCACGAGCGGCGGACTACGGTCATTGTGAAATAATGCAGTGCGTTCAGTTTCATTCTGTGAGTTCCACAGCTTGACTAAATGTAGTAATTTTGCCTTACCCGACTTGTTTTAACTTTCCAAATGCCAAACAAAAAAATGTCCCCATGTCCGTAGACAAAAAACCTTAACGTTGGGGTTATCTCTGATGTTTTTCAAGCTAGACCTCTAAGACTGTGCACACTTTTAGGGTGTAATGATCTCATCTTGCTCTAAGTAGGGCCAACACTCTCGATGGTCTGCATCTCCTCAACTTGGATTTTAAAAAAAAGATCAAAGTGTGCGCTGATGTTCAAGTGGAAATGGCAAGACTCAGAATCAGAGAACAGCCCTTGGTTGTTGTTAACCACCTTTTCACCATTGGCTAAGGTTACCTCTTCCTCTCTGATTCTTGTGCCAATTAAGGTTCAGTCTGCAGTGGGCTGGGACAGCGTCCAGGTACTATGCCACAGTTCAGTCTGTAGTAGATATACTGACACAGCGTCCAATTACTATGCCACAGTTCAGCCTGTAGTGGATATGTACTGGGACAGCGTCCAGGTACTATATCACAGTTCAGTCTGTAGTGGATATACTGGGACAGCGTCCAGGTACTATGTCACAGTTCAGTTTGTAGTGGATATACTGGGACTGCGTCCAGGTACTTTGCCACAGTTCAGTCTGTTGTGGATATACTGGGACTGCGTGTTAAGGTACTCTGCCACAGTCTTTGAGGACGTCTTTTCCGTTTTTGTGATAGTTGGGGCGGAACTGTCAAGTAATCTTTGACTCAGTCGGGACTTTGATATTGCATTAGAGCTAGGTAGCTTGAAAATAAGCGAATAAGTTCGCTCATTAAAATTGTCATCAATAACAAATATTTCATTACAGATTCAAACATTACTGCATTGTACTTCTTATCTTTTTCTGATTTAAAATATATATACATATGTAATGTTTACTTTAAAAACGCGTTCAGAATTAAAGAAAACAGGTTGAGTATGCTTCGCGGAGACGAGTGTGACCCGTGACGGTTTTCGGGTATGGTTAACCGAGACTATCTGAATTTAGTCTCGCCGATGACTGTTTTTTTGAGTTTATCCTTCAATTTGATGCCTATAGATTGACTACAGGTTTATATATCGCTTCACGCGACTTGTTTTACATTTTGTCAAGTTATGTAAGTTCAGAATTGTATTATTAAATTTGTTACATAACATTCTAGAAATTGCAAATAATAATAACACTTTTGATTACAGGTTCAAAAGTCATTGTATTGTATCCTTTCGATTTCCTGGATCCCAATGTATAAACAGATATGTCATGCTAAATGTGAAAATCTGCTCAAATGAGAAAAATCGCCTTTTTTGTTCATATGCATCGCAGAGGCAACCCGTCTCGGTCTTCTGCTTTCGGCTAGCCAAATCTCACTAGCATTGTTAAGGACTCGTCCCTGGTTCCAATGTTGATCTTTTAGTTTCAAATCAACTTAATGTTTTATTATCGCTACACATGACTTGTTCGGTATTTTTTTCGCTGTCATGATGTCACCATTTAGAGGGTAGGGTTACATTTTCAGGTATTTATTTCTAAGAATATGCAACTTTTTTTCCAAGATCGTTTTATTTTCATTGGTCAATGATTCTACTTTAAAAAAAAAAAGAGAAATGGAGTGCAATAAACATTGTTACTTTTTGAAGGTATGCTCATGACGTGCATCACAGCGAAATAGCAGTTCAGAAGAACGGAATTCCCATAATTAGTCCTTATTTGCTGCTTTTTTCACTGAGCTCGGAAATGATATTTTGCTTGCATTGTTATTGCTTAATTTATTAAAGCCTCTGGACAATATTCTTTGAATAAATGGTTATCCAATTCTGTTTAAGTCTATCCCTTTGTTTGATAGAGTACTGTAACAAGATATCACATTATGTCGACAAGAATGCGTCTGCATACAAGTTTTTGTCTTGATTCCATCCAGGAGGATGTAAGGCTTTAATAAAAACATTATTTCAAAGGTCTCTGTCAAGATTGATTTTGTTGAAAAAAAAGGAAGTCTGTGATTGAAGATTGTGAAACCTGCCATGAGTCAACTTTTGCACACTGATATGAATCAATCAATATCAATCAATCAATATGAGGCTTATATGGCGCGTATTCCGTGGGTACAGTTCTAAGCGCAGGGATTTTTTTTTTTTTTCAAATTTTTTTTTTAACAGACTGAGCATATCCATATGATTTTTTTTCAGACGTTCTATTCGTAACCTCTTTAGATTTACTCCAATTTTAAGACTCCCTCCTTGTTAAGACCTGATTTTGTCAGATTTGTCGAGGTCTCACAAGGGGAGTTCCAGTGTCTACCATTTCTGCTTCAAGGGTACGATCTCCTCATTTGTGTTTTACCAATTCTTGTTGATAATATCACATTGCGTACAAACTTCCACAAGAACAGATAAGTTTTGCTTCAACTGACTTACGATTTGAAATGGAACATTTCCTGGACAGAGCGCAACTCATGATTTCCTCGAAGCAGGAAGAACTTTTGAGGGGCCAACATCTTCTGGGCGAACAGGTAGGCAACCACCTGTAAACAGATTTCATATCATGTCAGTCAAAATACTAATAAAGTTGAAAAACAAAAGAAATCAGTACTCACCAACACAAAGCCAGCACAAAGACTAAAATACCAATAGTTTAGAACAGGGTCCCCACTGGTTTTTAGAAACAAAACTGCATGACTTTTCCATGACTTTCCATGAGCCTCAATAACATTTTCCATGACTAGATCCACAGGTCGCCATTTCCGAACATGCAAACTTTTACGTCTTGTCACTGACAGTTTTGACACCGGCTTGCTTTGCACTGAATTTGAGTCAGTTTCTACGCAGTGTCTCTTCGACAAGCAAGTCAAGCATTTGCTACGCAGTCAGATTATCGGTAATGTTTGCTGGTCCTGTCATTTCACTAAACTGGACCAGCCACTGTTTGTATCCATCTGCACTTTCGTAAATTCCGTTTCGTAACCGTCACTGTGACTTGACGAACTGTCATTTTTTTCACCGCGATACACAGTTCATTGCGAAGATCTTCCTCGGTAATTCGTTCCAATTCTGCATACTTTTTGTTGTCAAGAAACAACTCGAAAGAAAGTTTCAAACTCATCATCCTCCATCTAAAGTACTTTATCGATGCAAAAACAAAAGCAGAAAACTTCGACGAAACCGACTTAAATGCAGCGCAGACAACACGACGAGATAACGGAAGGAAGTGAGCCTCGCTTTGGCTCAAGTGCCGTTAAAAATACCGTTATTCTCGTATGCAAATACGAACGAGAAGTTGGTCATACGAACAAGCCTTGTGCTGGCGACGCAAATCGCCACTGGCTGGCAAAGGGGGGCGAATGGCTGGGCGACAAAAATCGCCGCTGGCGTGCTAAAGGTTAATTTTTATTTTCTTTCTTATTTTTCTTAAATTCCATGACTTTCCATGGCTTGAATTGAAATTCCATGACTTTCCAGGCCTGGAAAATTAAAAATCAAATTCCATGACTTTCCAGGTTTTCCATGACCTGTACAAACCCTGTTAGAACTCTACTATCACCAGAGAGAAGCACTAAAATTCATGCACCCAAGCATGCACGTGCACACACAGACAGACAGAAGCACACACAAACACAACCAAACACACACACACACACACACACAGATGACATTCAAACACTCAGAGTTGGGTATAGTTATGTAATTTAATCAAACACTCAGAGTATACAAACAAAAAACACAGACACAAAATGAAGGTTAAAAAAAGTGTTAGGGTCGGGAAGAAAACATTGGGTCAGTTGGGAAATCGTAAAAGATTGAACTTTTTTGTCTTGGCCTTACCTCCACCCCATAGTCCCCCCTGTCCACGTAGTCTCCCAGGAAGAGGAACGTTGCCGGTGTCAGCACGGGGCCTAGCCGCCACAGAGCTTTCTCAAACGACACCAGGTCTGCGTAGTTTCCGTGAATGTCACCTGTCATTGTCAACAGCAAGACATTGTTACACGCTGAGAATGAGAGAGATTAAGATAGACTATGTGCAATATCGTCGTCGTCCTGAAATGTGGGCGCACGTTGATTCATGGCGATTTTGATGTTTTGTGCTTTAGACTAAGTAAAAAAATTCTCAATGAGAAATATTCTCTAAAATATGAAAGACAGTACATCTTCTTCTTCGTTCATGGGCTTAGACTCCCACGTTCACTCATGTTTTTAGCACGAAAGGATTTTTACGTGTATGACTGTTTTTACCCCGCCATTTAGGCAGCATACGCCGATTTCGGGGGAGAAAGACAGAAAATGATTTAAAATGCTTTTATCTTTCTGTCCATACCAGGTACAAATTTAAACACTATTTCATAATAACAATGATCAGTTTTGGCCTTCTGCTGAAAAGCTGTCTAAAATTAGTTACGCCATAATTCCATGACGACGTCGATATGCATTTGCCCCACAGCCTTCTCAAATCACATCAACGGGTCTTTCTTTCTTTCTTTGGTGTTTAACGTCGTTTTCAACCACGAAGGTTATATCGCGACGGGGAAAGGGGGGGAGATGGGATAGAGCCACTTGTTAATTGTTTCTTGTTCACAAAAGCACTAATCAAAAAATTGCTCCAGGGGCTTGCAACGTAGTACAATATATTACCTTACTGGGAGAATGCAAGTTTCCAGTACAAAGGACTTAACATTTCTTACATACTCAGGGCCTAGCATTGGAAAAAGTGAGTTCAGCTTACAAAGGCGGGGGTCTGGGAAAAAAAAAGAAGAAATATAAATAGTGGTGAAATAGAAAAAACCTCTGAAAATAGAAAATTTGAAGATTTTTTTTACCTAAAATGACCCCCCCCCCCAGAAGATTGAGCAACTAAATTATGCCATCACCAACAAGCAAAACACACAGAAAACAAGAAAACTGACAATCTTGTGTTATTTGGCCTGAAAGTGCCATTCCCACTTCCAGGAATACCTAGATTCTTTGTCACTGAATGGCTGACCACGTTCAACAATTCGCTTCGAGACATTATTTCAAGTCTAGAGCCACAAAACACCGGCACAAAGCATGCTCGCGCGATGCCAGAGGAAGTGCGTGCTCAAGCAAACTGTCAAACCTATTGAGAATTAAACCGAACAGCGCACAAAACAAAAGCTGGGACTGTTTGGGTTTAACGTTTGGAATAACAGGTTTTTGCATTTCGGCGTACACCAAATCGAGTTCCGCGTACTGGAGATGTTATTTCGGCGTAAAGTAAGCCGAACGGCTTACAATGCTAGGCCGTGCATACTGCTTGACTAAAATCTTTACAAACATTGACTATACAAGAAACACTTAACAAGGGTAAAAGGAGAAACAGAATCCGTTAGTCGCCTCTTACGACATGCTGGGGAGCATCGGGTAAATTCTTCCCCCTAACCCGCTGGGGGTACATCAACAGGTCTGCATAGTTCCCATGAGTGTCACTTCTAAACAACAACAAATTGGCATGCATTACGAATGACAGATATAAAGATGCACACTGCATTGACATTGTTTTCATGTTTGTCACCTGTGAACACAATTTTACAGTTTACATTAGTGATCTATACGCAGTGTTCAGACGGCAAAACTGGCACTAAAGTTCCAAATGTGCATGTCAAACTAGAAAAAAAAAAAGCCAACCTAAGTAAATATTTCAGGCATCCTGTCTAAGAACTGTGCTGTCCAAGAACTGTGCTGTCTGAGAACTGTGCTGTCTAAGAACTGTGTACCAATAATAGACCTTTGTTCTGAACCTTCTAAATCTGCCTAAAATATTACAAGTTTTTCTTGTCTTTTTTATGACCAGACAACGAAAAAAAAAAGGTGGATTCTTTCATCACAGATTTAACACTACAAGATGCACTGACCGAGAATGTAGGTGGGTGAGCGTAACTTGAGAAGCCTTGGCTCCTCTGCCAGTTCCTCCTTGACATGTCGACACAGCGTCAACAGACATCGGGCTAATGCCGACCTGTCCACCTGACCCCAGTCAAAGGCCGGCTGAAGGTCAAGAGAGAGAAGAAAAGTATAAGGATAAGGTTTCATATAGTCCTGTGAGGTTTACCTCATGGAAATTCGGGCTGCTTTCTCCCTGGGGAAAGCGAGCTGCCATACAGTATATGGCGCTACCCATTGAATTTTGTTTCTCTCCTGCATGCGTGTATTCATGTTTCCAAGCCCTGAGACTTTCGCTGTCAACTTGGGTTCTTTATCGTGTGCATGCACAGGGGCTTCATCTTGAGATTCTTGAATTCAAATGAGACAAGAGAGAGACAAACACAGAGAGGCTGTGAAAGAGCTTCACAGAGAGACAGACAAGCAAACAGAGTGAAAAACAAGAGGCGAAGCCATCAAGGCTCACGTAAGAAATCGACAAACAGTAACACACACACACACACACACACACACACACACACACACACACACACACACACACACACACACAGAAAGAGCATTGGTGAAACTGTGCAAGAAAGCGAGACACTAGATCTAGATCTGTCTGTCTGCATGTAGCCTATTTACAGGGACACAACTGCCAACTAGTCTCGGCCCGCTCAAAATAATAATGACCGAGACTTTCAGTACTTCCTTAGCGTGACGTCTAACCCTCTTACGTCATAATGTGTACACTACATTGGGTGTGCACGTTAAAGATCCCACGATTGACAAAAGGGTCTTTCCTGGCAAAATTGCTTAGGCACAGTTAATAATTGTCTACCTATACCCGTGTGACTTGGAATAATAGGCCGTGAAAGGTAAATATGCGCCGAAATGGCTGCAATCTACTGGCCGTATAAAATTTCATCTCACACGGCATCACTGCAGAGCGCCTAAAACTGTACCCACGGAATATGCGCGATATAAGACTCATTGATTGATTGATTGATTGATACATGTGATGTCAATGTAATGTGACGTCTTCAAATGTTAGAGTTTCTACCACAGACATACACACGCACGCACGCACGCACGCACATACGCACGCACGCACAGACAGACAAAGTTACGATCGCATAGGCTACCCTTACGTGAGCCAATAGCTTGAGATAAAAATAACTCCAAAGACAAGAGAGAGACAGTAAAAGATCGAGCTTCACACAAAAACAGTCAAGCAAACCGAGTGAAAAAATAGTTTTACCGGGGACAGACAAGCAAACAGTGTGAAAAATAGATTCACACCAAGACAGACAAGCAAACAGTGAAAAATAGCTTCACACACAGACAGACAAGCAAACAGTGAAAAATAGCTTCACACACAGACAGACAAGCAAACAGCGGAACATGCAGACAGAAAAACAGAGGGACACAGGGAGAATGTGTACCTGCCAGTGCATGTGTGTCAGCGTGTCTATCTGTGTGTCTCTTAGTCTGTGTTCATAAACTTGCTTATGAAGCTTTCATGGTTGCCTCCATTTCTCACTGAAAATTCCAAATCTCATCCAATCCATTGTTCCAGCGAAAGCAACGTGTACATGAGCAGTGCTTGGTGTACACACAAACACACACTCATGCACACACACACTTACATGGGTGAAACCTAGGAAAATCAAATTGACTGAAAATGTTTTGAGGCAGGGGCCCAGGGGCCGTCAAGGCCCTGGCGGGGTACAGGGCAGGGCCCTGTTAGGGGGTCCAGGGGGGCAACGCCCCCCGGCCGAAAACGAATTTTTGCATTATTCATTGTGATTTTGTGGCCTTTCCTGGCAAAAAAATACACTATCATGCATGTCATAAAATAGATTCTAATGATATGGTAAAAAGGGTAAACAAAATCAAAACAATTCACAGAAGTAATCATTTTTCTTTTGTATCCTTTCACACTTGCATCTTCCAACACAACGACACAATTGATAACAATTAACATTGACAACAGCCAAAGTACATGAAATAGAAAGTGAACAACTGAACAACTGAAATAAAAGTTCGAAATATTTAATTATAAGAAGCACACATTGCCAGACAGGCATTGAAATAAATGATGAAACAGAATGTCACACATGCAAACAGCATGATGTAGCACTGCACAAAGTAGCAACTAAGCAGTAGCATCTCTTATAGTGCAAAGTTCTCAAGGAAAAGCACTTGAGTTTCAAGCACCAAACTTATCACACACAGTTTTAGTTTCATGAACTCCAACCCGGGCAAACTGCAACCGGTTCACTATAGCAGTTCGAAAACACGTTCCGCAAGTGGTTTCGGTTTATAATTTTTTTTTTTTTTTTTTTTTTTTTTTTTAAATTGCAGATTGACGGAATTTCCGTCAGACTTATTTTCAGATTGACGGATTTCAGTCAATTGACGGGCTACTTTCACCCATGCACTTAAAGTATCTACACACTAATAATAAGATCACAGACCTTTTGAGTGCCTGCATCTCCTTTCACTGGTCGCTCAAAGTAACGCAAACCTGACAACATTTCATTGGCATGAGATCTCTGAAACAAAAATCAAAGCAGTGTCAAAACCATTGCAGTAAGAATACATGCAGTAAAAGTTCAATCATCAAAACACTATCAGAGAAACACTTCTGGAAAGAATATTATTATCCAAGCGTTCTTACGCCGTAATGATTCATGTTTATTGGCGTCATTTTGTCGGAGAAACATAATTCCATTCCAAGGAAAAAAACACATATGAATTTGAGAAAGCAAAAATTAACCAACCAAACAATGACATTAAACTAATGGCATCAGTTGCCATCAGGCCCTCACCAAGAAACATAACAATGAGACTATACCATGAAACACAGATGCGTTTGTATGCCTGTGCGTGAGTCTGTGTTTCAATCTCTGTATGACCTCAATATGTGTACCTCTGTGTTCTTTTTTCTTTTTCTTTTCTTTTTTTCTTTCTATGTTAAAGCGCTTAATTTACACCCGAGGGCTCCCCACAGCTGTTCTACGTAGAGGGTACCAATTATATTTTTTAGGAGGCCCAAGGACCCCCTCTGAAGAACTTTGGAGGGTCCCAAAACCAGGGGGACTTTTGGAAGTTTTCCAAGACCTTATTCACCAAAGTATTCGTTGTCCAATCCATTCGAATTACTCCGTAAATTCGCTTCGCATCCGTACACATCCGGCAAAAAACAGCCAAGCGTACGTTCTTGTTCATTCTGTATGAAAACTAGCACACAGTTACATCAGTACCAGCGGTACACATGAGAATGCTAATTTGGTGTGTCCCAGGACCACTTCTAAGAATGTCTAGTGCGTTCTTGTGGCTTCTAGTGCACATAGGGACACACAGTTTGTTGAGCCCTGCACCAACGGGTGCCGTGGCCTAACGGATAAGACATCGGCCTCCTAATCGGAAGGTCGTGAGTTCAAATCCCCGCCGCGGTCGCCTGGTGGGTTAAGGGTGGAGATTTTTCCGATCTCCTAGGTCAACTTATGTGCAGACCTGCTAGTGCCTGAACCCCCTTCCTGTATACACGCAAGCACAAGACCAAGTGCGCACGTAAAAGATCCTGTAACCCATGTCAGACTTTGATGGGTTATAGAAACATGAAAATATCCAGCATGCTTCCCCCGAAATTGGCGTATGCTGCCTGAATGGCAGTCATACACATAAAAAAATCACTCGTGCAAAAAAACATGAGTGAACATGGGAGTTTCAGCCCATGAACGAAGAAGAAGAAAAGGAAGAGCCCTGCACCTAATGGAAGACATGCCTCCATTGTTTACCTGATTGAAAGAGTCTATGGATGGCATGCGCTGGATGCGTGAGATGTCCCCCTCAAGGTGATGCATTGCACTGCCGCTGATTGCAGAGGTACCTGAAAGTGCACCTACACTTTGTCAGGTCAGTACACAGTATACCCAATTTAGCACCACACTGCCGTATTAGTACATGATATACCTGAAAGTGCACCTACGCTTTGTCAGGTCAGTACACGGTATACCCAAGATAGTACCACACTGTCATATTAGTACATCAGGCAATCCATTCAAGGAAGAATGAGTTTCAAGGAAATCAATAACGCCGGGGGGTCCAGGAGCAGAGCTCCTGGTGGGGGTCTGGTGACAACGCCCCAAGAAGTTGAAGCATTTTGGCCCTGTTAATATGAATTTAACCTCCTCTGGTGAAAGATGAATTGTGCGTGTAAAGAAAAACACTGTTTTGTCCCTCTCACCTGGGTTAAACTATCATTTTCTCGTGTAATTTTTCTTTATTTTTTTGTGTTGCTTTTGCGTAAATTTGCTGAGATTTGGATTGCCTGTACATAATTGACCTGAAAGTGTATCTACACTTTGTCATGTCCATACAAAATGTACCCAAAAGAGCATTACACTTTACAATGCCAGTGCATGATATACCTAACTCAGTATGTACACCAATACATGTTGTCATCAAAAGTAAATTTGTTAGATCAAAAAACAACGGAAGACCTAAACTACATCACATAAGTACATAATAATCCAAGCACATCAGCTGACCTTTATCACATCCTTACTAACAGTTTACTATTTAATGTTGTGCAAAACAACATTATTTAGTATATTCACAAACATTTTGAATGTGTAAGTCTAAAAGCAGCAAAAGCTGAATAACTTTATTGGTCATGACTAATATTTACATCAAAGAACTGCAGCAGAAGGCTCAACAGATTGAGTGCCAACACACACACACATACACGAACAGACAGACAGACAGCCAGCCAGCCAGCCAGGCACACACACACGCACATATATATATACGAACAGACAGAAAGACAGCCAGCCAGCCAGCCACAAAGACATACACGAACAGACAGAAAGACAGCCAGCCAGCCACAAAGACATACACGAACAGACAGAAAGACAGCCAGCCAGCCAGCCACACAGACATACACGAACAGACAGAAAGACAGCCAGCCAGCCAGCCACACAGACATACACGAACAGACAGAAAGACAGCCAGCCAGCCAGCCACACAGACATACACGAACAGACAGAAAGACAGCCAGCCAGCCAGCCACAAAGACATACACGAACAGACAGAAAGACAGCCAGCCAGCCAGCCACAAAGACATACACGAACAGACAGAAAGACAGCCAGCCAGCCACAAAGACATACACGAACAGACAGAAAGCCAGCCAGCCAGCCACACAGACATACACGAACAGACAGAAAGCCAGCCAGCCAGCCAGCCAACCAGCCACACTCACAAACACACACATACACGAACAGACAGAAAGCCAGCCAGCCAGCCAGCCAGCCAGCCACACACACATACACTTACCTTGGAGGTCCCAAAGGGCCATAACTTCTGCAAGAGATCCTGTCCTCCGTACGCGCACAGTGTGTGTCGCCAGCTCATACTTGGCTGATTTCCCCTGTGAGGTGGGTGCTCTGCCCTCGGGCTGTTTGAACACACCTAGTTCACCTGTCAGATTAAACAGCAACAGTGAAATAGGTATGACACCAAGAGACCTTCTTCTTCTTGCTTGTTCATCGGCTGAACCTTCCACGTACACTCATGTTTTTGCACAAGTGGATTTTTACGTGTATGACCGTTTTTTCCCTGCCCTTCAGGCAGCATACGCCGATTTTGTGAGAAGCATGCTGGGTATTTTCGTGTGAAGCATGCTGGGTATTTTTGTGTGAAGCATGCTGGGTATTTTCGTGGGAAGCATGCTAAGTATTTTCGTGTTTCTATAACCCACCAAACTCTGACATGGATTACAGGAGCTTTTCTGAGCGGACTTGGTCTTGTGCTTGCATGTACACGCGAAGGGGGATAAGGCACTAGCAGGTCTGCACATAAGTTGACCTGGGAGATCGGAAAAATCTTCACCCTTAACTCACCAGGCAGCCGCGGCTGGGATTTGAACTCACGACCTTCCGATTAGGAGGCCGATGTTTTATCCACTATGCCACTGCGCCCGTCACCAAAAGACCATTTCCAGGTCTCTAGACAGGGTCTTGGACTGCCTAGTCTCAAACTACAACACAGTATTGCCCCAAAAGACAAAGACACAGCACTGAAAAGAAGTAAAATAAATCACTTATGTTGGTTTAAAACAAAACTTTCTTCAATGTTAATATCATGCTATATATACCATATCTGGCATTAAAGATCCATACTCAATGTTGGAGAGTTGTGATTTGGGTTTTACTCTAGAGGAAGAAAATACCTACCTTTTCCCCAAAATGTTAGGAAGTCAGTAGCTGAATATAATCCCGCAACATACACACAGCTTACGATTAAAACTAGTAATCACATTTTCATTAAAGTACAGTTGTACATATTTTAGGATAAAAAAAACAAGACAATGTGAAAGGGAAGAACAGAACCGACCATTATCAGTTGGTGCCTTGTTTTTTTTGGAGTCAATGAGTTTGGGACGCTGCTTCTTAGTGGGAGGTTCATCTCCACTGTCGCTATCACTGCAGGGACTGGAGTCTCGTCTGAAAGGGACAAGTATACAACTGTGAGACAAATAACAAGGTCTTGCACAACTGCACAATTTGAAGCTGAAAAAAAAGGTCATGTAAATAGCATGTATTGACCTTTCTCTGAAATATGCATACACACCCACTCACACACATCCACTCACACACACACATGCACGCACACACACACAATCCCAAATATAACAAAAAGCGCGCTCAGCATCTGTTTCTAAATCAGTCAACAAAATAAGCATAATAAAACAGAGGAAAGCCCCCACTCCTACAGGTAAACTATACTAAAAATTGTTCAACAATCTACAAGTAGCTCTTCAAACTTAGAAGCCAACGAACCTTCACACGAATAGACCAAAAAAACTACCAACACTACGCATTCCATGTATCTAGCTACCAACTTCAAACTACAGAGGTACCTATGATGAAAGGACACCTTGGAACCAGCCACAAGTCTCCCCACATCTAATAATAAGCGAAGGGCCAACAGAATGCATTCTTTATTGGGGAGGTGTCCTTTCATTGGAAGGGCCTCTCATCGCAAATGCCATGGTAATTACTCAAGTATTTGTAGACATGCTCTTCTGGGGTATCATGCTATTCTGCAGCTTTTTTGTTTGTTTGTTTGTTTAATTGCACACACACAAAAATTTAAAAAAATGAACAGAACTAAAATCACAGCAAACATTGTATGTGTGAGTTAACGTTTCTGAAGAGATATAGGTTGTTTTATTTGACCGTAATTCTTAGTGTAAAAATTCAGCAAAACCGCCACTGACATTTCGCTGACGCATCGACAACCAAATGGCTGCCGTCCGCAACATATGAACGATACCGCTTCAAAGTGTTAAACGCTCTGTTGTTGTTGTTGCTGTTGTTGTTGTTGTGTTTTTTTTAATACAAAGTCAAAAAGGAAAGCTCACCGTTTAGGCTGATCCTCCCTTAAAAGAAAACATAATAAATGTAAACAAGAGAACAATCTTTGGAGAAAAAAAAGGTTCACAGCACTGACAAATCCTCTTGAACGTGCGAAAGGCTCACTTTAATGTGGTCCATATAGGACCCCCCCAAAAAAACATGAACAAAATAAGTGTGTGTGTGCGCACACCAACCTCTTGAGGTGTGTGACACAGGACTGTGCCAGACGAAACAGAATTGACGTTCCACGAAACTTGAGTGTTCCAACTGCCGACAGAAACTCTGCACTGGGGAGTTTATCTTGGGTCTCCTCTCCAAATAACCTGCAAGAAAGCAACAAATTGTGTTCAAATTTGTTTCAAAGTTTTAACAAGAGATCAAAATCAACTTTACTGAAAATTACTGGAACTACAATCTAAACTTTTTAAACAACAAAGAACAGGCACTAAAGCAATTCTCTGATGTGGCTCATGTAATGGACTCTTTTCAACTTGCTTTTTTTTCTTCTTTTTTTTTTTGCTTAACGCCCGGCCGGCCGACCACGAAGGGCCATATCAGGACGATGCTGCTTTGGACATATAACGTGCGCCACACACAAGACAGAAGTCGCAGCACAGGATTTATGTCTCACCCAGTCACATTATTCTGACACCGGACCAACCAGTCCTAGCACTAACCCCATAATGCCAGACGCCAGGCGGAGCAGCCACTAGATTGCCAATTTTAAAGTCTTAGGTATGACCCGGCCGGGGTTCGAACCCACGACCTCCCGATCACGGGGCGGACGCCTTACCACTAGGCCAACCGTGCCGGTTTCAACTTGCTTCAAACAACCAAAACTGAAAGACTTTCAACAACACAGCAGGTTACATTCACTTCTACCGTAATATTGTACAGTCCAACCTGTCTACAGTAACCACAAAAAGGACACACCAAAGTGGACACTATGGAATGATGAATTATATTGACCGAAAATGTCACCTGGGTTCCTTCCAAGTGGTTGTTTTGGGCAGGTGCTCATAATCAAATTTTTTTAAAAAATGTTCATGACTTTATTGTCCCATCGCTGGGAAATTCAGGTTGCTTCCTCCCAGCGGAAAGCTAGCAGCAACAGAGTCGTGCTACCCAGGTGTATGTATGTTTAGGTGTGATCAGCCACCTGCACTTATGGCAGAATGGCTGAGGTCTTTTACATTCCACAGTGGTGACACGGGGGTGGGACAGGAGTACAGTCTTTTAGACAGCACATAAAGTTGACCTGTGTCCGTCCCGGCCTGGATTCGAACCCTTGACCCACAGATCACAAGTCCAGTGCTCTACCCACTGAGCTACCGGGCCCCCAAGGCAGGATTGACTGTACTAGTGTTTTGGCTAAACCAAGCACTCCTACATGTGGCCCACACCCTTGTATATAATTAATATTCTATATACTTGGAACACACTCACTTGGCGCTGTTTAAGGCATCTTCCATCAAGGACGCTTCATCGTTGGGCAGGCCCTTGTGTTCACGAATGTCTCGCACCATGTGCCTGGTTAGAGAGAGAGGGAAGACATCAGGTATTAAAAACGGTGCAAAGCAAAAAAGTACCGAGAGTGATACTTTAGAAATTATTTTACTCACTTGCTAAGTTAAAAACTCAGGTGTTACAAACAGTGCAAAGCAAAACGTATGGATAATGATACTTCAGAAACTGAAAGTATTGTCCTCACTTGCAAACTGTCTCTGCAATGCTGAATCTCTGATTTTTTGTTTGTATTTTGTATGAAACATAATAAGTGTTGGCGTGAAGAAGTCAAACATTAAAAGTATTTTTCTTTTCTTTCAAAAGGTTAGAAAGTACAGGTTACCTCAGTCTGGTAAGACTTTTTTTGTGGTAAAATACTTACACTACTGTATCAAAAAATATGCCCTTGCTATTACATAGTGCAATTCTAGCACACAAAAAGACAAATAATGAGCATGCAAAGGAGTGACCACAAGTGTTGGGAGGGTGGGCACAGAGGTGGGGTGTGCTGAGAGAGGGGGAGACAAAGGGAGAGGAGGGAGGTAATAGCCAGAGGCAGACAGGTAGTTAGACAGAGAAACAGACACTGAGAGACATACAATGACTAAACGCGCAACATTATATAAAAGCAGCTCTGCACAGAGCAACAGACTCACTTGAACTCTTCAAACTGCAGGAAGCCATCGATGTTGGTGTCGTAATACCTGAACATGTAGCGACACCTCATCTCGGCCGGCATTCCACCGTGCTGTGTGCACGGCTCCAAGGTTGCCAGACCCAGCAACACCTCTCTGAAGGTCAGCACGTGGCGATGGTGAACGTCAAAAGCCCTGCAACACAGGTGTCAAAATATTTCAACTAACCAGTTATGGATCTTCACATTTTTATGAGCGTGTGTTAATACATGTATATGTACAGTGGAAGCCCCCTTTTAAGACTCCCCCAATGTAAGACTCCCTCCCTTTTAAGACCCTGATTTCTCAGATATTCTGTTCATAACCTCTGAGAAATTCAAGTTTTACGCCCTCACGGCAAAGCTATTAGGGGCATGTTCCCGGGTTTTAACCCGACTTTAGATGAGATACACAAGTGTATGCGTGTTTAGGTGGTATCAACCATCTGCACTTATGGCAGAATGACCGAGGTCTTTTACATGCCACTGTGGTGACACGGGGGTGGGAGATGGATACCGTCTCTGGGTCTGCACAAAAAGTTGACCTGTGTCTGTCCTGGCCCGGATTCGAACCAGCGACCTTTCGATCACAAGTCCAGTGCTCTACCACCTGAGCTACCCGGGCCCCTCTGTAAATTTACCTCCATTTTAAGACTCCCTCCCATTTAAGACCTACAGGTCTGAAAAGGGGGGGGGGGGGGGGGGCGGGTTCCACTGTACTGCTTTGTGTGTGTTTGAACCAAAATTGGTGTATGTGTTTGTGCATGTGTGTCAGAGAGAGAAAGAGAGTGTGCATGGGTGTGAGGGCACATGTCAGCGTGTTTGACCAATGTGCCCGAGTGTTTGAAACACTCAAATCACCTTTGGAGGCAAATCCAATCAAACTGGAGTGAGTTCGGGCTCAGTTTATAGCCTGATAATAAAATGTGATGGGAATACAAAGGCTTGCATGAGCATATCAGGAGATAACAGCAGCCACACCTGATCACAAACAGGTCTCTACAATAGATGATTTTTGGAAATAATTCTGTCTGGTTTGCATGGGTTGTGAGAGAGTGAGTCCCCTAGCATTTGCGCAGACAAACTTTGCCATGTGCTTCCTGTCCATGTGTTCTAGACACGCCCTCTTACTAATGACTGGCCTATAATGTCACATGGCAAATAAAGTCATGATGGGAAACTTTCCCACGTGAAATTACGGCCAGTCACAAGCGAGAGGGTGTGTCTCAAACACATGTACCGTATTTGACGGACTACAAGCCGCAACTTTTTTTTTTAAATCGCATTGCGGCTTATAAAAAGATGCGGCTAAAACGTTACCTAAACTTGAATAGCATTCACCTAATGGAAGTCGCCGCGGATTTTCATTTCGCTCGATTAGCGATTACCGGTACTTTATTAGCTCTCTACTCAAGACTCGGCGCTTTTCTCTTTCTTTCGCGAATCTTCGTTTGTCAACAAGTCGTCGTGACAAGATAGCGTACAGAGAAACACCGGATGTATCAGGATCTCGCGCGCGCGAGATTTCGTTTTTTTGTGTCTTGCGATAGTTGGAGGAGCGAGGGCCGCCATGTTGTGTTTTCGTCTGCTCGAAATGTGCGCAAAAGTTGTAAATCATCCCAAAAAAGCTTATTCCGGGCGGGACTACATGTGTGTGTTGGTTACAAATTGTGTGTGTGTGATATTTTTCTTCAAACTTTTTCACTTTTCTTCTTTGTTTCACTTGTTTATTCTCGGAGCCGATTTCGCCAAATACCGTACTTTCGTTTGCCTGGTTGTTTTGATTGATTGACACGATCTGATTATATTTTTTTGGACGGCGGCTAATATAGTGACGCGGCCTATACGTGGCTCGTCCCAATTTTTTTTTTAAAGTCGGGGGTGCAGCTTTTAAAACGGTGCGTCTTGTAATCCGTCAAATACGGTACATGCAGCACATGGCAAATTTTGTCTGCACAAACGCAAGAGTACTCACTCTTTCACAACCCATACAAACCTGACAGAGTTACTTCCGGAATTCATCAAATGACAGGTGTCTAACCGACGACAGACAAGTAAATAGAGCTTCTCTAAATAGCCTACGTTCAAGGCCGTCAGACAACTCTGTCAGTTCAGAGAAGCTGCTGTGAAAGGGAGACTACTGCTTCACCCTGTCGCACTACCAACAACGGCAAGTGAGAGTTTTGCAGAACCAGTCACGTGGCACATGAGAAAATAATAAACATTGAAATGGGGATGACAGTTGTTTGTTAATTTCAATGCTTCTTATTCTCTCAGGTGCTCTCATGAACTAACTTCTTCTTCTTCATTCATGGACTGAAACTCCCACGTTCACTCATGTTTGTGCGAGGGTGGGTTTTTACGGGCATAACCGTTTTTACCCCGCCATACGACACTTTCAGGGGAAACATGCTGGGTATTTTCGTGTTTCTATAAGTATAACCCACCATGCACTAACAACATTTAAGACTTTATTTCTTCTTTTTCAGAAGCTAAATGCCAATTGTTTACCTGAAGAAACCTTCCACGTTCTGTGCCCGAGCGCCTTTCAGGGTGGTGATGTAAGAGGTGAAGGTCGTGAGAAACGAGGATGAGAGTCGTTTTTCATTTCAATGTTTCTTATTCTCTCAGATGCTCATACACTAACAACATTTAAGACTACACCTCTTTTTCAGAAGCGAAATGCCAAGTGTATACCTGAAGAAGCCTTCCACGGTCTGTGCCCGAGCGCCCTTGAGGGTGGTGATGTAAGAGGTGAAGGTGGAGAGATTCATGTAGTGGCTGGGCTGACACACCTGGTGGAACTCCTGGTACAACAGGTCTTGTTCTGTCAACAGGGCATGAAACATTTGTCCCACAGGTAGAGATACAGGGTGACCCAAAAAGAAGAGTACCCAAACAAAACGTCTTAAATTGAACAAAAATACAGCAATCTTCATAAAATTTATTTACACACACAAGTAGCCTCTGCATGATTCGCACAGAAAATTTTAGCGTTCTAGCCTGTCTTTCAGGAAAGTTATGCTCATTCTACAGAACATGCTCCAAATGGCCTCCCCCGGATTTAAATCCCCCAGATTTCTATCTTTGGGGGTTCCTGAAAGACAACGTCTACAGGAACAACCCACAGACAATCACAGAACTCAAGAGAGCCATCACAACAACCATTCGCGGAATCTCGCAACAGGAGTGTGTGCGGGTGATTGATAACTTTGCGCGGCGAGTTCAAGTTTGCCTGCAGCGACGCGGAGGCCATTTGGAGCATGTTCTGTAGAATGAGCATAACTTTCCTGAAAGACAAGCTAGAACGCTAAAATTTTCTGTGCAAATCATGCAGAGGCTACTTGTGTGTGTAAATAAATTTTATGAAGATTGTTTTATTTTTGGTCAATTTGTGACGTTTAGTTCAGTCCGTCACTACCTCACCACTGATGCAACCAAAACGTTAGTGTGTTCTTTAGTCCTCTCAAAGATAGATTATTGCAATTCTCTTCTGGCCGGTCTCCCTAAGTACCTTTTAGATAGACTTCAAAGGATCCAAAATAACGCTGCCCGCCTGGTCTTCAAATCTTCCAAGTATGAACACGCCACACCCCTTCTTCACTCTCTACACTGGCTGCCTATCACTAAAAGGATCGAATACAAACTCTCCTCTCTTTCTTTTGCCGTCGTTTCTGGTTCTGCCCCAGAATACTTCTCAGAACTCCTCAATCTCTACACCCCCTCTCGTCAGCTTCGCTCCGCCGCCGACACTCGACTCTTCCGACTCCCCACAGTGCAAACAAAGACATGTGGCGAGAGGTCCTTCGCCTATCAAGCCCCTGTGACCTGGAATAGATTACCTCTGCCTCTCAGACACACAGATTCTCTCACTACATTCAAGACAAATCTCAAAACACACCTCTTTCAGCGCAAGTGATTTTCCCTCCAGCATCTCCCCACCCACCCCATCCCGCCCCACCTCACCCCCTACCTAGTGCCTAAAATAACGTGTATATATATTTTCTGCGCTTTGTGTCAGCACTGTTTGTGTGTGTGTAAATAGTATTGTTGACACGTTTTTATACAGTAGCCTTATGTGGTTCTTGTGCCTAGGCTGTGTATTGGATTGTCATTGTATGCCTGCATCATTAGTTGTCAGTAATTATTACATGTGCTGATTGTTCTCTTTGCCTGCGCGCGTATAGTATGTTGGTTATGATTGGTCATAGTATGTTTGTTTATGTTTGGTCGTTATCTTTGCCTGTGCGTGTATTGTATGTTTGGTCGTTTTCTTTGCCTGTGCATGTATAGTTTGTTGGTTATGTTTGGTCGGTTTCTTTGCCTGTGCGTGTGTAGTATGCTTGGTCGATGTATGTATTGTAAAGCGCTAAGAGTAGACATTTTTCTAGAATAGCGCTATAAAAGTTTGCATTATTATTATTATTATTACTCTTTTTTTGGGGTCACCCTGTACATGAATACACTTCATAACAGTCAGCAAGTACAGGGGAGCCCCCCTTTTAAGGCCAGAGATGGCACAAGGCTTTGGTACAAAAATATGTTTGGGTTCTCAGCATATTCAGCTACTTGATAATTTTCGAACATTGAGAAAACTTTTGATGCTGTTTTCTCAGAATCGTTTTTTGAGCACCAGTGTCGTCATTCGGAAATACTCATCTTCTGGTCTAACTGTTCATTCTTCTTATTCTTTTTCACATTTTTACCAGAAATGGTGTCTCTGCAAAAAAGCAGAGAGAGAGACTTTCTATGAAGAAATTCTGTGAAAGTACTGTGAAAAAACAAAAGTTTTTACCCAAAAGGTTGCAAAATAAATGTCAATTCTGACCTATAAATCATTCAAATATTACTTTTTAAAACAACAACAAAAACCCTTTTCTGGTATATATATATTTTTTTATATAAATCTAGGACCTGGAAAAAAAAGTTGAAAAGTTTGCCAAAGCCACAAATCTTCCGTCGTTTCTTAACGTGGACGCCCTTGCAAGAAGCTTTCATTGCTTGGGAAACGATTGGCTCTGTGCAAGCGCTTTCAAGATGGTGGACAAAATGTCAGCCATTGTGCGATGTGATAGAGTTTGACAGACGAAACAGGCATTGACTACAAGTGAAGACATTTTTTTATAACAACGTCGGAGAATACGATCATAATAGGTAATATTTCCAGTCGAAGTTTACTTCAAAATGATTTAGAGTTAAAATACTTTTTCATCATCCCAAAATTGGGACAATTCATGCGCTAGAACCGCCGTATTAAAGAAAGTTTCGTCGTCGAAAAGAAACCTAAACACTATGGCCGCCATTTTTGTTTTCCTGTGCACTAGCTCATGGAGTCACCGCAGGGCGCTGCACAGCGAAAACCGTGTTTCATTTGCGTGACGGTAAAATCGTTCTTGGACGTCTTCACTGTGAAAAGCCAGACTGGAGACCTCCAAAAATCTGAGAAACAGACCACAACTGCAGCTACCAAGCAACAAACACAAACCCATGCACACACAAACACAGAGTTGCCATTAGAATGTCAAATTCTACTAATACAATGGCTAAAACCTGGACACAGGAAAACAGCAAAGACGGGCAAGCACAGACATACACACAAACCTTTCTTTCCTAGTTTGGCGGACTTGAGCAGAGCTTCCTGTGGGGTTGTTTGTGACGTCTCAGCTGACGTGTCAATGTGTTCAATCACGGCTTCTCCAATACCAAGTCCCTGGCCTGTAGAATGCGGTGAAACAAATGCTTGCTTTGGATTTAAAGATAACACAACTTTACTCCTTCAAAAAAGTCGGGAGAATCTATCAGGATGATTCATTTATTAATTAACACACACACACACACACACACGTACACTGACACACACACTCATGCAAATAGGTAGGAAGAGAAACATTAACTGCGTTAAACACCACACATTCGGATATATATACCGCATTGATACTTAAAACCAGTTCTTTTTTTGTACATAAACTTTACGACAAACTCACCATGGACATTAAGCTGCACTTTAGAGAACACCCAATCAACATCAAAACCCACTATTTAATTATTTTTCTTTCAAAGCAGAACTGCATTTAAACAAAATCCAAACTTGAGGAATCCTACCCTCTTTGAGGTCTTTGACCTGGTTGAAGAGTTTGATTGGTTCTAACCCCAGGATACCGGGGTTGTGTCCCCCTTCCAGGTTCTGTCGCATCTCTTCCACTGTCAGCCATTGAGAGCCATCCACCTGAAACCGACAGTTAGCACTGTAGTACAGTCAAAGCTGTCTATAACAACCACACAAGGGACCAACTAAAAGTCACCCATATAGCCAGGTGGTCAGCATGGAAAGGTGAATTAAATAGGAAGCGACCTCGTCAGGGATTTCTTTGGAGTGGTTGTGACGGGCAAGGGGTCCAATCGTTATCAAAAGGTGGTCGCCAGGGCAGGTTAAACTGTATGCGTATGCACACGTCAGCAGATTAAGTCACATAAGCATTAAAAAGCCATAGATTAGCTGCTGTCTACATGAAGTGTCTTGGTTTTGAGATAGCTTTTCAAAGGAGTTTCATGTGACCAGTTGAAGATTTTGGACTGTCCTCGGATACGTACTTACAGACAACATGGCTGTATTTACCATGGAGACGGTTGACCGGGCGAGCAACGCAAGAAGTCAGGATTCCCTTGCCAGAAAAACTGCTGTGGTAATACAGTGGAAAACCCCCTTATAAGACCTAAAACAAAATCTGAGAAAATTGGGTCTTAAAAAGGAGGGAGTCTTAAAAAGGAGGGAGTCTTAAAAAGGAGGGAGTCTTAAAAAGGAGGTACATTTACAGGGGTTGTGAAAAAAAAGGAGAAAAAACAAGGTCTTAAAATGGAGGGAGTCTTAACTTGGGGGTGCACTGAACTGCAGTTTGTATTAATCAAAAATAACAAAGCAATACAAAATATTTAAACAAATTCAGTGTACTTTGTTGTTAATGTTATACATGTACTCTATGACTTACTGACACAGTGTATGATCATTAGTTATCTGGTTGTCACTATACATACCGTTGCAATGGCAGCAGTATCCACAGGACCAGCCCAGAAGGTGATATGAATTGCAGGCGGAGCATTAGCAAACCGTGTGAAGTGTGTTTTCAGCAACGTTCGCACATGTATTTTGCGATCGAAGAACTGAAATTGAGCAGGAAAAAACGATTAGACCTACATTATGTCATATAAAAAGAGAAGTAAAATTTGACTCACATTCCTGACAATCAGTTTCTAAACAGTAAAGTTTAGCTTCCTGCGTCAATATCAATAAGCCTAGGGAGTTTGGGTGCAACATTTTCTCTCAAGAAAGTGTGACGTACAGTGGAGTCCGGGTACAACGAATCTCAAGGGAGATACATTTTAGTTCGTTATATCAGTAATTCGCTGTAGAGTTTTCAACCCTAAATGGCCTCAAGACAAGTTTTCCCACTCACCTTCAAATGATCGTCCCATCGATCTTTCCTTGGAGAGTACAATCTCTGCATGTTTTCAACAGCTTCATAATATAATCCATAGAGAGGCATAGTTCAAATGTTCACTTTACTGTAATTTTAGAAGTAAAATTTAAAAAGTCGTGTAAAAGCGTGTACCATATTTTCCGGGTCATAAGGCGCGACTTTTTTCCTCCTCAGTGTATCAAAATACGAAAAAAAATCAAAGAGACCGCCTGAGTACCAGTCAAACAACTTGTGATAATGCATGTTTCAGCTACTAGGTACTACCCTGGCCATGTTTCCTCTCAAGACATCAAAGAGACCGCCCCATAGGTTAAACTCGGTAACTGACCCCGGTGCAGGAAGTGTTTCCTCTCTCAGACTATATGACAGGGGAACCACCTCTCATAGCTAAAACTGGGTCATTGAACCCTGGGAAGAAGGTCAGTGTCAAGGCATCACAATGGGCCTGCCTTTGATCTCGCGGCACACACAGAGCACACATATTTCCACTGGTATTCTTCCTTTGATGTGCTGCTTATTTTCATTCTTCGACCGTTTGTTACTGGTATACTTTTACTTGTGTTTGTGTATTTTTGTCTTTGGAGAGAATTATTGACATCAGTTCGTTGTAGCCTTGTGACTTTTAGAGACAAAACGGTTCTGGGGCGATGAAAACGTGTTTGTTATAAGAGGGGGTTCGTTATGCAAATGAGTTCAAAAGGTTCGATGTAGCCGGAAAGTAACAAGTAAGAAATAGAAGGCTGTCTGCCGGGAAATCAATGGCAGTTCGTTAAAAGCGGGATTTCGTTATACCCAGGTTCGTTATAGCTGGACTCCACTGTACATCATGCTTCTGCATCATCATCCTTGAGTCAACTACTCTTAACTAACAGTAACAGCATCTGTGTAGCTAGCACGGAACAGAATCTTCCCTGAGTCCATTTTAAAGATCTCAGGACAGATTCCTTTAAGAAATTTGTTTTCTTGTGTATGCAGTGCAGTGCAGTTGCATTCCAATCCATGCCATTGGGGTAAATGGGTTATACCAGTTTTTGGTATACTTTTTTGTGTGTGTGTGTACTTTTGAGTTTTTGTACCTGAAGAAGACCCTTAGGTTGAAACGTCGCTGTTATTCGTTCCGTGTTCGTCATTTTAACGTGAGTACATTGCTTTTTGGTCTCTTTATTGTTCCCTCTCACGTGCAGTCGCCATTGTTTAAATACTTTGGTCAGTCAAGTTTCTACCCACGCAGGTTTGTATGTGAGTGTGTGTGTGTTTGCATTCCAGAGCATGTGCTGTTTCATTTGTATTCTGAGGTGGCCAGAACTTATAAATACTTATAAAAGACCATAGGTGTTAACTATTATAAGAGCGCAACCTTCTTAATGCATGCTGACTGTGTGTGCTTAGCTTGTTTTTGTCACTTAGGAACTGAATGTGGCGTGTGTGTGCATGCATTAATTGTGTGTGTTTCACTGTTTGTGTGTTCATGTAATTGTAAATCCCCCCCCTCCTCTCTCTCTCGTTCACACACACACACACACACACACACACACACACACAGGGGTCTGTCAGTGTCATATGCTGTAAAACCTGACCAACTAAAATGGAAGACTATACCTTCTAAATTAGTTATGGGCGGGGATGTAGCTCAGTCGGTAGCGCGCTGGATTTGTATCCAGTTGGCCGCTGTCAGCGTGAGTTCGTCCCCACGTTCGGCGAGAGATTTATTTCTCAGAGTCAACTTTGTGTGCAGACTCTCCTCGGTGTCCGAACACCCCCCATGTGTACACGCAAGCACAAGACCAAGTGCGCACGAAAAAGATCCTGTAATCCATGTCAGAGTTCGGTGGGTTATAGAAACACGAAAATACCCAGCATGCTTCCTCCGAAAGCGGCGTATGGCTGCCTAAATGGCGGGGTAAAAACGGTCATACAACGTAAAAGCCGTGGGAGTTTCAGCCCATGAACGAACAAACAAACAAACTCCTAGTTATAATACTGAAAAATGTACTACAGGCAAACATGTTAATATAAGGACCACTCAAGGGACTAGATGACCAAAAGTGCATGGTGGTTGTACTTGTACAAGTTGTAGACACCATGCATGTACACAGCTAGGGACCGGCACGGTTGGCCTAGTGGTAAGGCGTCCGCCCCGTAATCGGGAGGTCGTGGGTTCGAACCCCGGCCGGGTCATACCTAAGACTTTAAAATTGGCAATCTAGTGGCTGCTCCGCCTGGCGTCTGGCATTATGGGGTTAGTGCTAGGACTGGTTGGTCCGGTGTCAGAATAATGTGACTGGGTGAGACATGAAGCTAGCTGTGCTGCGACTTCTGTCTTGTGTGTGGCGCACGTTATATGTCAAAGCAGCACCGCCCTGATATGGCCCTTCGTGGTCGACTGGGCGTTAAGCAAACAAACAAACAAACACAGCTAGGTGGTCGCTATTTATTGGTGAATTTTACAACAAAACACTTGTTGAATGTTGGGGATCCTTTTGGTGGAGGTAAATGGGAAGCTAGCTGGTGGCCGTACCGGGAGGTGGTCGTCATGCAGGGCAGCTAGGTTCAACTGTACCGCTGCTTGCTGCTACCCGAGGCTAGTTATCTGTCTTCTTTGAGGGTTTAACAAACACTAGCCTTTGAACAGCTACTTCTTAGACAAGTGCTGATACTGTGATAGAAGTACTTGGAGAAAAATGGAGCTGGGTGGCCGAGTGGTAACGCACTTGCGCTCGGAAGCGAGAGGTTGCGTGTTCAGGCCTGGGTCAGGCCGCAATTTTCTCCCCCCTTTCCTAACCTAGGTGGTGGGTTCAAGTGCTAGTCTTTCGGATGAGACGAAAAACCGAGGTCCCTTCGTGTACACTACATTGGGGTGTGCACGTTAAAGATCCCACGATTGACAAAAGGGTCTTTCCTGGCAAAATTGTATAGGCATAGATAAAAATGTCCATCAAATACCCGTGGGACTTGGAATAAAGTAAAAAAAAAATTCCATCTCACACGGCATTAAGTCTCAATGCGCCACTAATAGTCAGAATGTTGACCCTGGGCGTTAAATGGAAGAAGAAGAAGAAGAAGAAGTACTAACTACTATTAATTTCAAAAGTAGTAAATTGTAATCATGTTTTTTTTTAAATGGACACAATTATTAACAGGCCTGTTGTTTTAAAACTAAAATTAAAAACAGTTCTTCAAAGAAACATTAATAAACCTGTGTCTCGTTTCATTTCTAAATAATTAAAACTGGTCGGAATTTCGTGGCTTCATTTCACCACTAGCAGTAACTTGTGTAAGTATGAGACACACTTTACTCCGCAGTTGCAGTTGCACAATCAAACTCGAAGCAAGCAGTGAAACACGAACTTCACTTCTGCATCCTACCCAATCATGAGTATCGTCACGCTGCAATCACAGGACAAATTCTCAGCAGATTAGATTATCGATCAGAAAATTACCGTGTCCGCAATCTTCTGTGCGGTCGATGCTAGTGTTTCGCTTTCCTGTTTTGCTTCTGTTGGTAACCACAGGCCGCGATTGTCCCAGTTTCGCAGCAACACCCGGCCTTCGATGTCAAAAAGCAGCACACTGACCAACTCTGGAGATTCTTTCGGCGCCATTCCTGATCTCTGGGAGGCTCAGTGTCGCCGGAACATCTCAAGAATGGAAAGTTATTGCATCACGGACACACGGTTTTCAAAGTTCTTCAAAGGGAAAGCTCGCTGGAAATCAACTTCCGGTAGGATGGTCGGGTCAGAGGTCATGCGTGAAGAACTCGACCAAAATTTCCTGTGTAAAAACCCATGTCCTGTTCATTTCTGCTCTTTTTTTTTAACACAATCGGGAGTTCCCCACCTCCTCCCATCTTTTTTAAAACTTTGTCTTTCAAATTATCATCAATATTCCGCTGTCTAATTCATGAATATGAATATTTAATACAAATAAAAATATTCAGAAAATCATGTTTTCTGTGGGATGGTGGTAGTGGTGGTGTTGATGTGTGTGGTCACTTCTTGTCTGATTGTTGTTGTTTTTGTTGTTGTAGTTATTTCTTTTGTTTGTGTGTGTGTGTGTGTGTGGTGTGTGTGTGTGTGTGTATGTGTGTGTGTGTTATTCTATTACTTCTTTCTGACACAGTGACAGAAGCTAGCCGGGCTCCAAACTATGGTGGCAATTATGTATTTATGCGCGTGACCCATTGAACACAATTATATAAGGTTAAACAACAAATTGGTAATTCTCAATGATAAAGAATAAATGCACAACTCCCAACAACACCGGTCTACATGGTGTGTATGATCTTGTAATTTCTTCAGCGGCACCTCACTTGCCTTCAGCTTTTTTATTGTTTTTTATTATTATTTTTTATTACTATTATCATTATTTAATTATTATAATTATCATTATCCCAGCGAAGCTGGAGGTATCCCACGAACGCTATGCTGTAATTGACTTGAGAAATGTTCATGCTACCCCCCGCGGGTTAGGGGGAAGAATTTACCCGATGCTCCCCAGCATGTCGTAAGAGGCGACTAACGGATTCTGTTTCTCTTTTTACCCTTGTTAAGTGTTTCTTGTATAGAATATAGTCAATTTTTGTACAGATTTTAGTCAAGCAGTATGTAAGAAATGTTAAGTCCTTTGTACTGGAAACTTGCATTCTCCCAGTAAGGTAATACATTGTCCTACGTACGTTGCAAGCCCCTGGAGCAAATTTTTGATTAGTGCTTTTGTGAACAAGAAACAATTGACAAGTGGCTCTATCCCATCTCCCCCCCTTTCCCCGTCGCGATATAACCTTTGTGGTTGAAAACGACGTTAAACACCAAATAAATAAATAAATGTTCATGCTGATAATACCAGAATGAATCTTTGTGCCCTAACTCAATCAATCAATCAATCAATGAGTCTTATATCGCGCATATTCCGTGGGTACAGTTCTAGGCGCTCTGCAGTGATGCCGTGTGAGATGAAATTTTATACGGCCAGTAGATTGCAGCCATTTCGGCGCATATTTACCTTTCACGGCGGCCTATTATTCCAAGCCAGGAAAGACCCTTTTGTCAATCGTGGGATCTTTAACGTGCACACCGCCCAATGTAGTGTACACGGGGGGAGGTTCGGACACCGAAGAGAGTCTGCACACAAAGTTGACTCTGTGAAATAAATTTCCGCCGAACCTGGGATCGAACTCACGCTGACAGCGGCCAACTGAATACCGTCAAATCCAGCGCGCTACCAACTGAGCTATATCCCCAGGCTACAGTTCGGGATGGAAGTTCAGTCACGAAAAATTGGGAACATACTACGGTGTAACTTTTAAATACGGTGGGTGCCAACCATTTCTTCGATTTTTGATCCAACGCCACCCAGGGCCGCTTTGTTGGGGCACAGGCGGAAGGTATTGTAGTCTTTCTGTGATAGTAGTAGTCCAGTGGACGCCGGATACCTTCCGCCTGTGGTTGGGGTAGATTTTCCGAGACTACAGCCTTATTCCCAGACCCGGAGGTCTGGGTTATGCGGAGGCATTTGCCTGTGTGAACGGTGACATTCCGGAACTAGTTTTAGCGCCATTTTGTTGTGAAATACGTCATCAGTTTGTGTACACAGAAAGTTGTGACATCCGTCACCTTGTGGGAGGGGTGGAGGCAACATTGTTCATCTGCAGAAAGTTGTGAAATCCGTGCAGGCAAAATTGTTCATCACAGAGTCTGTGTAACAGTTGTGAAATACGTCACCGTCTATCTGTGTGTGTGTGTGTGTGTGTGTGTGTGTGTGTGTGTGTGTGTGTGTAGAGCGATTCAGACTAAACTACTGGACCGATCTTTATGAAATTTGACATGAGAGTTCCTGGGTATGATATCCCCAGACGTGTTTTTCATTTTTTACATTTAGTCAAGTTATGACTAAATGTTTTAACATAGAGGGGGGAATCGAGACGAGGGTCGTGGTGTATGTGTGTGTGTGTGTGTGTGTGCGTGCGTGCGTGTAGAGCGATTCAGACCAAACTACTGGACCGATCTTTATGAAATTTGACATGAGAGTTCCTGGGTATGATATCCCCATACGTTTTTTTCATTTTTTTGATAAATGTCTTTGATGACGTCATATCCGGCTTTTCGTGAAAGTTGAGGCGGCACTGTCACGCTCTCATTTTTTAACCAAAATGGTTGAAATTTTGGTCAAGTAATGTTCGACGAAGCCCGGACTTCGGTATTGCATTTCAGCTTGGTGGCTTAAAATCTAATTAATGACTTTGGTCATTAAAAATCTGAAAATTGTAAAAAAAAAATTTTTATATAATACGATCCAAATTTACGTTCATCTTATTCTCCATCATTTGCTGGTTCCAAAAACATATAAATATGTTATATTTGGATTAAAAACAAGCTCTAAAAATTAAATAGCCCCCTGTCGATATTTATCGACTAAGTTCCTTTGTGTTGCATTGTTGTGCAAGATGACTGAGTGTGTGCAAGAAACCACTTTGACCATTCACCTAAAAATTACATGAAGGAACGTCTGGGAACCTGCTGATTTGAATCAGCAAATTTTCTTGTGTGTTGGTGTGTTAGTGTCACGTACGGTTAGTGTTAGTGTGTGTGTGTCAGTGCAGTGTGTGCGCGTGCGTGTGTGTGTGTGTGTGTGTTTGCGTGAGTCAGTTATGTGGATGTGTGTGTGCGTGTGTGTGTGTGTGTGTGTTAGTGTGTTAGTGTGTGTGTATGTGTGTGTGTGTGATCTTCTTTTGCTGGCCCATTCACTCTCTGCATCTCGATGACCCCTCCGTCTTTCTGTACACTTAGGTCAGGTGGAATCAGTATTTACTAGGGTGGTGTGTGGGGAGGGGGAGGTGAGGGTTTGGATGCTCATATGGCGATAACTTCTTCTTGAGGAGCCAAATTCACTATTATAAACAAAGTGGTCTGTTACTCTTATCGGGGCCTGGAATCTTTTCGCGGCATGCGTCTTGGACAACCCGATAGCGGCAAGCCCCCACCCCCCCACCGACCGTCGGCGCGCTGCGTTTATGTTACACTAGGCCTTGGCAGAAACAAGATGGGTTAAAATCTAACAGGCCCCTGATCTTAAGACTTTTTTTTAATTGAAATAAAATCGAATTCATTAATATTATGTTGTCTGTGCGCTCGTCTTTACTCATACACTCACAGGTTTCGTACCAGTGTAACATCCCCCCCCAGCTTAAAACTCTTTGTTTGGCGACTTACTACTGCAGAACTTAAAACTGTTAACCCTCTAGAACCTGCTCATGCTAGCAGCGTTTCTAAACTTGTTTTTTGTGATGTTTGGTAATTCATTATCTCCAGGCAAATATATGCACTTTTATACAGCCGCGAAGTGTGTTACGAAGTGGTGTGTGTTGCGTGTGCCTATGCACACTAGCTTGGCTGAGGAGGGTGGAAAGCCATGTATGAAGTTGGCGGCAACGAGTGAATTTGTTTGCCTCAAAGCGAATGTCCGATACCGGTCGTTGTCGTAAAGAAATAGTCTAAGTAAATTTGCAAAAAATACACTATCCTCGTTTTCTAAGCCATTTTTCTCAAAGGTTTGGTAAACCGAGGCTTTTTTGTTTTCAAACGCTAATGATTCTGTCAGAAACATCGAACACGCTTTTAATGTTGCAACAACAACATCATAATCCAAACGCAGGTAAAATACTCTCTAACTATACTGAATTTGTGTTTGTAGTGCTGTAGTACAAGTTCCTTCAGTTTTACACTACATTTTTAGCTTGAAGGGATTGTAGTATGTTATATTTTGCAATATGAATAATTGTACATATCAATATAATGAAAAAACAAGCAAATCGAGTCCAAACTTTTAGGTTTCCAACCTGGCAACTGAATAACAAGATGGCGTACATTTTGTCGTCTGCTTCCCCCTACCCTTCATAAATGTAGAAAAAGTCCCCGAGTTTCCCCCTTCTTCTTGCCTTGGCTGCAATGTTTACGCGGCTGGGATTTATCACCGCGCGGCTCGCTGACAAGATAAAATAAACAAGCTCCCCCACTGGAATTGGGAACTAGTGGCCATATGTGGGGGTGGTGGTGGTTGTGGGGTGCGGAGTAATTGTGTGTGTGTGTGTAGTGTGTGTGTGTGTGTTTGCTGTGCGTGTGTGTTTGTGTGCGGGTGTGTGTGTTTGTGTGCGGGTCTGTGTGTGTGTGCCAGGAAGAGGGGGAGAACTGAAATAGTGAACATAACTGATTGAACTATGTGTGTGTCACAGTGTGAGTGTGTGTGTGTGTGTGTGTGTCAGTGTCACTGTGTGTGTCAGTGTGTGTGTGTGTGTGTGTGTGTATCACTGTGTGTGTGTGTGTGTGTGTGTGTGTGTGTGTGTTACTGAGTCAGTACAGTATGTATATTGCCGCGAACCACCAACGCAGGCAGCTGAGCAGTGAAACTGTTATAATCTCTCTGTTGTCCACAGTTTGATTCATGTTTGTGTTGTTTGTCTTTAGTGAACATTCGCTCAGTTATAACTTTATATTGACTAATTTGCCTCAAACTATCAAGCTAGCAGAGTGGCCGCGGGGATAAGAGCGACAGTCAGTATTCAACTGAACACTGTTAAAGGGCAGCTGTCGGGTTGCCTGGTCTCAAAAATGCGCGGAGTCGCGTGCAAAAACGCGTTTAAGAGTTTTCAGAGTTGATTCAACTAAAGACTGTTGATTTGGTCCAGAAGAAGACACTTTCATCATTAGTTTGAAACCATTAAAATGCGTGAAACTTTCTGCTAGTTCTCACAATCCGCAAAAAAACGAAGCAGTTGGCAGGCCGAAACGACTCAAAATCCGCGACCGACAACTCTGTCAGCACAAGAAAGACGCCGCAGCGTTAGCCTTGCTGTGACGTCACTCGAGGAAGCCGATAAGGCCGCTGTGAAGT
Source organism: Littorina saxatilis (assembly GCF_037325665.1). Classification (NCBI taxonomy): domain Eukaryota; kingdom Metazoa; phylum Mollusca; class Gastropoda; order Littorinimorpha; family Littorinidae; genus Littorina; species Littorina saxatilis. Next base: position 39,493,992 of record NC_090253.1, on the reverse strand, counting down.
TTACAGTACAATGTAGACTACAGCTGGACATCTGTAATGCTGTACGCGTGATTGATTCTCAGTTGCACAAAGTAAAGTATTAGGATGGTAATATCTTCTCAAGACCCACGTTCACATTTTCTCTTCTTTGATCTGACCGACTGCAACCTTTACAAGTCATTTCTAAACTGAGCCTGGTTTACATGCTGTTGCTACCCCTCCAGTCCACCCCGGTTAAACCATAAAGTTGCTCAACCACAGACCCTCGTGTCCCTTGTCAGCTGACACTGTACACTTATGAAGAAGGTCCGCTTGAGGTGTCACACCAATTACCGTGTACGTGTGAGGTACTGAATTCAAGACAAAAGCCAACTCTGTCGGTGGGAAAATCTAGGAAAGAGATGATGATAATACATGTATCTTCAGTTACTCACTCAAGTAGATAGACGAGATAAGATAATGGGAAGAGAGACGGAGACAAAGATGAAACAGTGGATCTAGTGTGGAAAATGGGGGAGGGGGGTTCGGCCGCAAAAAATCAAAGATGAATTTGTCAACTGTGTTTGTGATGGTTATCGTGTGTGTGTGGGTGTGTGTGTGTGTGTGTGTGTGTGTGATAACACGTATGTGTGTGTGTGTGTGTATATGTGTGATAACACGTGTGTGTGTGTGTGTGTGTGTGTGTGTGTGTGTGTGTGTGTGCCGTGTGTGTGTGTGTCTGTGTGTGTCTGTGTGTGAGTGTGTTTGTGTGTGTGTGTTTGTGTTCCTCGACACGTGACAGTATCTGCCAATAAGTCAGTTGAACAAAAACAGGGTTCAAGTGGAACAAAAGCAGGAGGGGGACGGACGACATGTTATGAACTCCGTTTTTTACTGCGAAATTTTGGCCTGGGAGAAGTCACCCCATCCTAAGTTTCTCTTCACCTACCCGTGAAGTATGCTTGAGGGCTTGACTAGACAACCCGATTGCGCCCATTACACGGCATAAAGAGAGCACCGTTCAACCCGGCCGATTCCGCGGCTGACGTCACGCGTCCAAGGGAAGTAATTTTCGAGCGGGCTGCATTGACTCGGCCAAGAATGCAAACTTTCTTCGATTGAAGACATTGTAGCATGTCTAAAGTCTTCGGACTTGTGTTATCAAGCTGTCAAAATCACCAAGTAACTTTTAAGTATAGTTTCAGTTACATGATAACTCATTCTAAGGAACAGATTTTGAGAGCCACAACCCGACAGCTGCCCTTTAAATCCCAAGTCGTGGGTTCGAATCCCACTCCCGTCAATATTTTTGTGTGTGTTCGTGCCCTGGCTTCGGTCTGGAACCACCATTCCTACCCTACTATCTGTCCGGCATCACCATTCCTAACCTGCTATTTGTGGGGCACCACTATTCCTACCGGCCTGCTATCTGTCTGGCACCACCATTCCCCTGCTGACACCTGTCTGGCACCACCATTCCCCTGCTGACACCTGTCTGGCACCACCATTCCCCTGCTGACACATGTCTGGCACCACCATTCCCCTGCTGACACATGTCTGGCACCACCATTCCCCTGCTGACACATGTCTGGCACCACCATTCCCCTGCTGACACATGTCTGGCACCACCATTCCCCTGCTGACACCTGTCTGGCACCACCATTCCCCTGCTGACACATGTCTGGCACCACCATTCCCCTGCTGACACCTGTCTGGCACCACCATTCCCCTGCTGACACCTGTCTGGCACCACTATTCCCCTGCTGACACCTGTCTGGCACCACCATTCCCCTGCTGACACATGTCTGGCACCACCATTCCCCTGCTGACACCTGTCTGGCACCACCATTCCCCTGCTGACACATGTCTGGCACCACCATTCCCCTGCTGACACATGTCTGGCACCACCATTCCCCTGCTGACACCTGTCTGGCACCACCATTCCTAACCTGCTATTTGTTTGGCACCACCATTCCTACTGACGTGACCTGCTATTTGTTAGTGGCACCACCATTCCTACCCTGCTATTTGTCCGGCATCACCATTCCTACCCTGCTATTTGTCCGGCATCACCATTCCTACCTTGCTATCTGTTTGGCACCACCAATCCTATCCTGACATCTGTCTGGCACCACCATTCGTACCCTGCTATCTGTCTGGCACCACCATTCCTATCCTGCTATCTGTCTGGCACCACCATTCCTATCCTGGCATCGCCATTCCGACTCTGACATCTGTCTGGCACCGCCATTCCTATCCTGACATCTGTCTGGCACCACCATTCCTATTCTTTCATTTATCTGGCACCACCATTCCTATCCAAATGCATGTCTGGCACCACCGTTTCTATCCTGACATCTGTCTGGCACCACCATTCCTACCCTACTATCTGTCTGGCAACCACCATTCCTATTCTAACATCTGTCTGGCACCACCATTCCTATCCGGCGATCTGTCTGGCACCATCCATTCCTTCCCTGCTATCTGTCTGGCACCATCCATTCCTATTCTAACATCTGTCTGGCACCACCATTCCCATCCTGCCATCTGTCTGGCACCACCATTACTATCTTAACATCTGTCTTGCACCACCATTCCTATCCTGCCATCTCTCTGGCACCACTATTCCTTCCCTGCTATATGTCTGGCACCATCATTCCTTCCATTGTATGTGTCTGGCACCACCATTCCTCTCCTGACATCTGTCTGGCACCACCATTCCTCTCCTGATATCTGTCTCGCACCACCATTCCTATCCCGCCATCTCTCTGGCACCACCATTCCTATCCTGACATCTGTCTCGCACCACCATTCCTACCCTGATATCTGTCTGGCACCACCATTCCTATCCTGACATCTCTCTGGCACCACCATTCCTTCCATGGTATTTGTTTGCCACCGCTATTCCTAACCTGACATCTGTCTGGCACCACCATTCCTACCGTGCTATCAGTCTAGCACCACCATTCCTTTCCTTACATCTGTCTGGCACCACCGTTCCTATCCTGGCACCACCATTCCTATTCTGACATCTGTCTGGCACCACCGTTTCTATCCTGGCAACGCCATTCCTATTCTGACATCTGTCTTGCACCACCATTCCTATCCTTTCATCTGTCTGGCACCACCATTCCTATCCTGAATCTCTCTGGCACCACCATTTGTATCCTGCCATCTCTCTGCCACCACCATTCCTTCCATGGTATCCGTCTGGCACCACCTTTCCCACCGTGGCAGCTGTCTGGCACCACCATTCTTATCCTGACATCTGTCTGGAACCACCATTCCTTTCATGGTATCTGTCTGGCACCACCATACCTACCCTGACATCTGTCTGGCACCACCATTTCTACCCTGTTATCTGTCTGGCACAATGTTTCCTATCCTGTCATCTCTCTGGCATCTCCATTCCTACCCTGACATCTGTCTGGCACCACCATTCCTATCCTTGCACCGGTCTGGCACCACTATGCTTACCCTGACACCACCACTCCTACCATGGGATCGGTCTGGCATCGCCATTCTCACCCTGGCACCGGTCTGGCACCACCACTCATACCCTGGCACCGGTCTGGCACCACCATGTGTGTGTGGTCTCTATTCCCCACGACGATCTCTTTCTTTTTCTCCACGCCTGTGTCAAAGACTAGCTTATCTTTGACCATGCAGGGCGAAGATATATAATTTGATGTTGACAGTACGTACAAGGCTTTCCGATGAACTGTCACATTTGACCCCCACATGACAATAAAAACATTATCTAATGTACTATGTGTGTGTGTGTGTGTGTGTGTGTGTGTGTGTGTGCGTTTGTGTGTGTAAGGGTGTTTTAGTGTGTCTGTCTGTCTATGTGCGTGTGAGTGTGAGTTTTGTCACTTTGTTGGCATGAGTGGTGCGCGCACGTGTGTGTGTGTGTGTGTGTGTGTGTGTGTGTAAGAGAGAGAAATAGAATGAGAGTGTGTGAAATAAAGAGAGAGAGAGAGAGTGTGTGTGTGTGTGTGTGTGTTTGTGTGTGTGTGCGTGTGTGTGTGTTCATGTAAGGGTGTCTGTGTTTGACTATGTGCATGTGAGGTTGTGCTTTGTGTGCATGAATGGTGTGTGTGTGTGTGTGTGTGTGTGTACGCGTGGTTTTCAATCATTTTGTCTCTTTGTATATCTGTGTCTAAAGTGCTCTCTCTCTCTCTCTTTCACTGTTTCTCTCTCTCTCTCTGAGCCTATGTTGCCTTTCTGAAAGGGGTTTGTGTGTGTGCGAGGGGGGGTGTATGTGTTAGTGTGCGTGCGTCTGTGTGTGTGTCCAGGGGCGGAGCAGTTAAGCCAGAGGGGGGGGGGGGGGGGTTACAACCTGGGCCGGTCCAGGGGTAGACCCCTTGTGGGGTACAGGGGCAAGGCCCCGTTGTGGGGTCTGGGGGGAAAAGCCCCCCTAGCTGAAGCTATATAGCTATTTTATGAACAATTTATGGCTTATCCTTGATTTTAAACATGATCAACTGGTGTCAGCAGCCACTCATTATTTCTTTTAAAGTTGGTATTAAATCTTTCCTTTTTTTGACAGCCGGGGGGGGGGGGGGGGGGGGGGGGTCCGGAACCCCTGTAACCCCCCCCCCCTAATCCGCCCCTGCTGTGTGTGCATCGGTGTGTATTTACATGTGTTAGTGTGTATGTGAGAGTGAGAGAGAGAGAGAGAGAGAGTGTGGAGAGAGAGAGACGGAGAGAAAGAGAGAGAGAGAGAGAAACAGAGAGACAGAGACAGAGAGAGAGAGAGAGAGAAACAGAGAGACAGAGACAGAGAGAGAGAGAGAGGCGATTTGTCCTTCGCTGGGAGTATGCAGTGCCTTGGTATTGCACATCTACTTAATTACTATTATTTAATCATTATTATTATCATTATTACTATCATTATGATATAATCAGTTCCTTGTTACCGTTACATTTTTAGGTGTTTGTATTGTAATTGTTCCCTCATGGGCGATGCTGATTGTAAAAAACCATGTATATCGATCATTACCCTCGTAAATTTAAAAAAAAAGTTATCTTATAATGATGGCGGCAGACATGCATGCACACACATCGATGCATGCACCCACCCATGCATATTTCTGTCTGCATGCAAGTGCAGTGCTGTAACTGTGTTGCACATACAATTAACCACTTAAAATACTTACCTTGTACACACACACACACGCATATGTATGTGCAGATGCATGCACACAAACATGCACACACACATGCACACACACATGCACACACACACATGCCCGTATATACACACACTTGCCCACACACACACATCAAACACACCCAATACACACACAAAACACCAACATTTCGACTTTTTTGTTCCCTTTTATTCAGATATTGTGCTGACAACAGTTAATAATTAGAACAAGAAAATCTGAGAAAGTTGGTACGCTGTGATTTTTGTGTGATTCAGAAAAAAATGAAATGATAAGAATATTTTGCAATGACAAAATTTTTAACAATTCATACTTCAAAGTTGCTAGGGAGAGAGAGAGAGAGAGAGAGAGAGAGAGAGAGAGAGAGAGAGAGAGAGAGAGAGAGAGAGAGAGAGATATAAGAGATAAGAGAGATACATGTGTTTAAAGATTTACGGACAGTATAGGGGGACGGGAGCCATATGCAACCTGGGGTGGTGAATAAGTAACTATTCATTATAGTGTTGTATATATTTTAGCATTATTATTGTAACGTTACTGAGTCCGTCACAAACATTCTTTACCAATCTTATTCATCCGTGATCATCATTTAATAATTTAATGTTACATAAATTACCATTATCATCATGTGATTACCAGATATAAATCATTCTTTCCTCTATAACCTTTCCCAGTACCTTTATTCAAAAAAATAAACATCACTGTACTCACACTGAAAAACTGACATTTCTAAACATCATATATTTGGAAATGTGGTATTAACGCATAGTCAAGTTTGAAATTGCAAAATCATCACTCAGAATGTTTCAGTAACTTGCCTACCACTTACTTTAAAGCATCTTGGACTGGGTGGCCGAGTGGTAACGCACTTGCGCTCGGAAGCGAGAGGTTGCGAGTTCGACCCTGGGTCAGGGCGTTAGCAATTTTCTCCCCCCTTTCCTAACCTAGGTGGTGGGTTCAAGTGCTAGTCTTTCGGATGAGACGAAAAACCGAGGTCCCTTCGTGTACACTACATTGGGGTGTGCACGTTAAAGATCCCACGACTGACAAAAGGGTCTTTCCTGGCAAAATTGTATAGGCATAGATAAAAATGTCCACCAAAATACCCGTGTGACTTGGAATAATAGGCCGTGAAAAGTAGGATATGCGCCGAAATGGCTGCGATCTGCTGGCCGATGTGAATGCGTGATGTATTGTGTAAAAAAAATTCCATCTTACACGGCATAAATAAATCCCTGCGCCTTGAATATGTGCGCAATATAAATTGCATTAAAAAAAATAAAAATAAATAAAATAAAATAAATACCTGCGCTTAGAACTGTACCCACGGAATACGCGCGATATAAGCCTCATATTGATTGATATTGATCTTGAGAAAAAGTATTCCCCTAAACAATTACCTTCTAAATTTGATTTTATCTGTACATGTAACATTTTGCAACACTCAATTCAAACTGTTCGGTAACAATACAGAGAGAGAGAGAGGGGGAGGGAAAGATGTGAGAGAGAATACGAATACGAATACGAAAGTTTAATTGCTAGGCCATCGGCCCCTTGCAATGGGGAAGGAGGGGAAGGGAAATCGGTTTACACATAGTTTCGAAAACATGAAACGTTTAACAATGCCACGATCATAGGGATGATTTACAGTTTCCATCCCTTTGCCGACACGGTAGTTTCCATGTCAGTGTTCGTATTGTCCGTTTGTTCTGTGTAATGCAATTTACACCGTTCTCCAAAATGTCATGATGAGAACAAAATTTGCTCCAGGGGCTTAAAAAATTGACTATATTCTATACAAGAAACACTTAACAAGGGTAAAAGGAGAAACAGAATCCGTTAGTCGCCTCTTACAACATGCTGGGGAGCATCGGGTAAATTCTTCCCCCTAACCCGCGGGGGGGGCAGAAGTATATGCCAACAATCAAAAGAACAACTGATTTATAGGCCATGAACTTTGCTCAAAATGAAACGATTTCGTTGTAGGAATATATAATAGTATGGCAGACAAAAATAGGGAAACAGAATTGTACAGAATTGCACATCATTTTATATTGCTGAAAGAGAAAGGTTACAGGCACACATAAATGATTGAAAAAAAGAATCAAGGAGATAAACTCTTAAATAACAAATATAGAACAAATAGTATTGTCAACAAGAATAAATTATTATTCTTTGGTCAGATTATCTCCAAGCAACGACAAACAAAATTAACATGCATGTATAACTCATATTCACAATAGCACTTGTTAGAGATTGAAAGATATAAAATAAACAATTTGTTCTCTCTTTCTCCTTTTTTTAAAAGCACATGCACAATGGGCCTTTAACTCAGTAACTAAATCAAATATTAGAATAATTATATGAAAGGCCTTTATTATGACAACAATTTATTTCACTGACAATTCCAATATGTGAGCTCAATTATGCATCTTCTTAAAGCTGAAGTTGTTCTCGAGCCTCGACCACTGGTTAAAGCTTGTCTTGGTTTAAAACGACACAACTTTTACACAGCTCGCAAAAACCCTGACAGATTATTTAGAGAAATCGCCTATCATCTCCAACAAAATGTAAATTCTAGTTTGGAATTATTTTAACAGATGAAAACAAAAGTGCTCTTCATTACTTTTTGACCTGATAGGAACTGATTTCTCAAATAATTTCCTGTCTGACAATAAGCCATTTTAAGCTTTTGACCTGATGGCGACTGATTTCTCAAATAATGTCCCATCTGACAATAAGCCATTTTAAGGTTTCATGATAAGTCACTGGTAATATATACTTCTTAGTATCTGAACCGTTTGCACTACCAACGATTAACAAGTACAAGATTGTTAACAAAATCTCTCAGCTATGGCTAGCTTATGGTAAATTAAGCTTCAACTACCCTATATAAAAACTAACTGGAGGTCACATTTCAACATGAGTTCAGTACATTTACTTTCAAATGCATTCGGAGGGGGATTAACAAACACTGAGATGTCGGAAAATGCATTAAAGGTGTAATATAAGTATGAAATTCAAATACCAAGAAATATATCATTCACATTCTGACTATATTACACCGTCAACAGAAGAAAGTAAGACAACAAAAATGAAACCTCTAGACAAGAAAATGCCACTACAAATGTAACAGTCAACTTGAGAAATTGATGTGAACAAAAAAATTCAAATCTATAGCTGACATAAAGTTTAGTCTGACACAGAAAAAAGTGAAACAATGTGAGATAAATTGGCATACAAAATTGCACCTTCATTGAAAAAAGTTGCATAAAACACAAAAATTAAACCTATATGGTAAAACCTTAAATAAAACACACTGAAGAAACACTGAGATCACATTTAACTTCACAAGCTTTTGCAAACTGAATCATTGACACAAGCAAAACAAGTCGCGTAAGGCGAAAATACAACATTTAGTCAAGCTGTCGAACTCACAGAATGAAACTGAATGCAATGCAATTTTTCAGCAAGACCGTATACTCGTAGCATCGTAAGTCCTCCGCTCGTGGCAAAGGCAGTGAAATTGACAAGAAGAGCGGGGTAGTAGTTGCGCTGAGAAGGATAGCACGCTTTTCTGTACCTCTCTTCGTTTTAACTTTCTGAGCGTGTTTTTAATCCAAACATATCATATCTATATGTTTTTGGAATCAGGAACCAACAAGGAATAAGATGAAAGTGTTTTTAAATTGATTTCGAAAATTTAATTTTGATCATAATTTTTATATTTTTAATTTTCAGAGCTTGTTTTTAATCCAAATATAACATATTTATATGTTTTTGGAATCAGAAAATGATGAAGAATAAGATGAACGTAAATTTGGAACGTTTTATAAAAAAAATTTTTTTTTTACAATTTTCAGATTTTTAATGACCAAAGTCATTAATTAATTTTTAAGCCACCAAGCTGAAATGCAATACCGAAGTCCGGCCTTCGTCGAAGATTGCTTGGCCAAAATTTCAATCAATTTGATTGAAAAATGAGGGTGTGACAGTGCCGCCTCAACTTTTACAAAAAGCCGGATATGACGTCATCAAAGGTATTTATCGAAAAAAAGAAAAAACTCCGGGGATATCATTCCCAGGAACTCTCATGTAAAATTTCATAAAGATCGGTCCAGTAGTTTAGTCTGAATCGCTCTACACACACACGCACAGACAGACAGACACACACATACACCACGACCCTCGTCTCGATTCCACCCTCTATGTTAAAACATTTAGTCAAAACTTGACTAAATGTAAAAACACCAATTCCTAAATGCCAAATTAATTTAAAGGCGCAGTTTTTTTCTTGCAAAAACAGTTGGGCTGACTGTCTCAGATCTTGCCTGGCTTTTACATGGGATAAGACCACCTCTCCACTTGGTCACATACCTTTTACATGGGATAAGACCACCCCTCCACTTGGTCACATACCTTTTACATGGGATAAGACCACCTCTCCACTTGGTCACATACCACAAATCAACAGCATAGCCAGGTGCTCTCTGCATGTGCACAGTTGGAGTTTTGTTCCCCACAGATATTAACTTATTCGAGTCGTGCCGGTGAAATATCGCCGGCACTTTTCTCCTACGTAAAAGACGTGCCGGCGATATATCACCAGCAAGATTTGCTTCCCTTCAACTACTATTAGCGTTGGTTTGTCGCCTTCAGCACTGATTTTTTCGTGCGGACTGCGACGTAGTCAATTGACCGAAACAGCATGGCGGACTCGCTCAAAACTTTTGTTTTACCCCCTTTTGGATACCATATTGGATTAAGTGTCACACAGTTGGATCTACAACCTCAATTATAAGGTTAGGGTTTTCATAAAGATCACATGTAATTCTTTCTGATACATTTTGTTTTATGTTGTGTGGTTGTGTGTCTGTGATTTTTTACAAAATGCCAAAAAGAGTGCGATTTGAGGGAACGAAACGAACAATACGGGCGCGGCTCCAATGAGTTAATTCATCAACAAATTTCTTTCTTTCTTTCTTTATTTGGTGTTTAACGTCGTTTTCAACCACCGTAAGGTTATATCGCGACGGGGAAAGGGGGGAGATGGGATAGAGCCACTTGTCAATTGTTTCTTGTTCACAAAAGCACTAATCAAAAATTCGAACCCACGACCTCCCGATCATGGGGCGGACACACAATACATGAGGGTGTGGGAGGGGGTGAGGGTTAGGGGAGAGATATGTGAGAGGTTACATAAAGTATTTAACTTGGCATATTCTAATACAACAATTACAGTGACAGCTAGTACATTAACTGGTAATGACAGAAAAAATAAGCCACATATAAAGAGTCCATTACAATTAAATAACTGATTTAATAATGTTCTTTGATTTATTTCTAGTTGGCCATCACAATATAAATCTATGTTTTACCTGAACACACTGATCAACCAATTCCAAAATGCAAGAATGAGTCAATCAAAACCAATTGGTGAATAGAAGTCAAAGATAATTTAAAAGTGCAGAGCTGCCAGGGAGAAAGAGAAACTGTAAACAGTGTGCATCGATCCGTAAATAATAGACGATTTCGGAAATAACTCCGTCGGGTAAATTTCTATACGTTGTGGAAGAGTGAATACCCTTGCCAAAACCTCTGACAAACATTGGAAGGACCAATCACTAGCGAGGGGTGTGTCGGAAACATGTGCGTGGACAGGAGCATATGTTTCCGACAAGCGCCTTGCTAGTGATTGGCCCGGCCCTCCAATGTTTGTCAGAGGTTTTGACAAGGGTATATATTCACTCTTCCATAACCCATACAAACCCTACAGAGTTATTTTCGGAATTCGTATATTGCACTGCAAGTAGGAAAGAACAACAATGAAATTCTTTAGAAACTAATGCAATGTGTATTGTACATATAATGCAAATTTCTAAGGTGTTTTCTATCAAATAGTCACAACCAACCGCGAGGCTTTGAATTCAGCTCTTGTAGGTCATTCTTTTTTTTTCATTGAAAGTACATGAATTGAAACTTAATTTTTTCCAGCCTGCTGGACTGATGTTTTCCTTTGGTTGTTTTTCCTCTCAGGCCTGAAGATCTAAATTTTAAACAAATACACAAACCATGCAGTATTTTGTTCTCAAACTCTCTTCTGTCTATAATCCTAACTGTTGAACATATATTCTTTTAATTTCTGTAAGACCAAAAATATTTAATATAAAACATTAAAAACTACGATAAAATCTGCATATACATGTATACACAAAACAAAAGACTTGCATTGTTAATTCACCTTCAACGTTCTTTAGCTATACAACACATTATTTTTGTGTGAACTCATATCACAGTCCGTCAGTCTAATTCAAAATAAACAAAACAACAATAAACAAATAAAATGCAGAAATGTTTTGTCATGACACCCAAAATGCTTTTGCATTAATAAAACACAAAGCAAATATACAAATGAAAAACATTGGTCACTGAGATTCAAGTAAAATAGGCATGTTAGTAAATTACTATGTTAAATAAACAGCAGGAAAGACGACAAAGACAAAAATAAAACCTTTTTATATTTGCAGAAAACAAATTCAGGCAGAATTATATACTCCTCCAAGTTTCATTGGTATGAGTTTTGCAGTAAATGTCAAATTGACAATTGTCTATTGGAATAAGCCTGAGTGAATTTAATTATCCCATGAAACAAATTAAATAAAAGGGCAACAATAATTTTGCATAATCATGAGCATGGCAAGAAATACTCATAGGGTTATCCATATTTTAGCAGGAGAAAAGTAAACTAAAGCATCCGTTTCTTAGCATAATATTGGGGCAGTCATATATCTCACCTAAAAATAGTCGATCTTGATAAAAGCTGGATAAAATCTTCATCAACTTCCTGAGCTGAAGACCATGCGACAAGTAAAATATATACATTATACTTTGTGGTTGTTTGTAACCCAACTGAATCAATTTGTGACGTCAGTGAATCCGTTTCAGAAGCTGCATTCTATGATGTGAATATGCGATGTGAATGCTACTACATGCATGGTTGATTGATTGATTGATTGATTGATTGATTTTACAGACACACAGTCAAGCTTGTAATTTCTCTTTTACTTTTAGAGATGAATAAAAATTATTGTATTGTATTGTATTGTATTCTATTGTGTTCCTAAATCAGTTTAAAAACAAGTTTCAGAAATGTAAACAGAAGTGAGGAAAATGCCTTAATTAGGACAGCTTTTAAGGTTCAGTAATTAATAGACGATTTTTGGAAATAACACTATCACTGCTACATGACAGTTCGGCAGAGTTATGCCGCTTGAAGCGCGGACAAATATTTCGACTTCCGCTTCCGGCAAACACGTGCTCGAAGTACATAAGCAAGGAGAGAGGAGAGTAATCGGTCCAAACATAATATGCTCTTTGGGAAAGTGTGATTCTGATAGTCGATACCCTGCGCATGTACGTAATGTCAGTTTCTTCCCATTTGTGAAACATGACATATTACACGCCAGTCACTAGCGAGAGGACCCCCCGCGGGTTAGGGGGAAGAATTTACCCGATGCTCCCCAGCATGTCGTAAGAGGCGACTAACGGATTCTGTTTCTCCTTTTACCCTTGTTAAATGTTTCTTGTGTAGAATATAGTCAATGTTTGTAAAGATTTTAGTCAAGCAGTATGTAAGAAATGTTAAGTCCTTTGTACTGGAAACTTGCATTCTCCCAGTAAGGTAATATATTGTACTACGTTGCAAGCCCCTGGAGCAAATTTTTGATTAGTGCTTTTGTGAACAAGAAACAATTGACAAGTGGCTCTATCCCATCTTCCCCCTTTCCCCGTCGCGATATAACCTTTGTGGTTGAAAACGACGTTAAACACCAAATAAAGAAAGACTAGCGAGAGGGTGTGTCTCAAACATGTGGACTGGAACCATGTGATGTTTGTCTGAGTAAAGCAAGGGTACTCACTCTTTCACGACCCATATAAACCCGAAAGAGTTATTTCCGGAATTCGTCTATTGGAAGAATTATGTTCTGCACATAATTAGAACCCAAGTAATTCTAGAGTAGCTTTGATCAAAGAATATTTAAGTCAGAATTCCAACAGTACAACCTCTTTAAAACTTGCTTATCTAATCCATGCAGGACTATTCTGTAGATCATTGTGAGTTACATTAATGTGTTTGATTTCTGATCATTCCACGAAGAGTAAAACTTATGACCAAAGATTAAAGTACAAGGGACACTGTAGAATAGTTCAAACAGAAGCAAATTTTTTTTAAATACAGTATTTAATAATCGGACGAGTTACATAAAAAAAGGAACAGACTGGTTACTATTAAAAAGACATTTGAACAATGACATACCGATTTTTCACTAGAATTTTAACCAAGTTATTTTGTGAACTTTAGAAATCTATCTGTTTCATTTTTTTTCTGATCAGTCAGAATTATTTCTCCCAATAATCACCAATTTGAACAGTCTACTTTAAGGCATGGTCTCATCCCATGTTAAAGCCTGACCGAATCATAGACGGTAAGACGAACAGATTTCACAAGGTGGAGTGGGCCTTTAAGAGTACAATATATTTACATAGTCTTTTCACAGCACCATTTTTCAATCATTTTGACTTGTAACTCTTGGCATTAGTGACATTCATGAAATATTGTCCCAAAGAGAAAGATTTCTAAAACAAATTCTCTATGGCATGGCATTCTAATATTTAGTTACCAATTATCTGCATATTTATTCTAATGATTCTTGCAAGACTCTGCTGGAATTCTTATTCTGCCCAGGCCTTTCTAGAATTGAACAATTCTTAACAATGTGCAGAACATTCCAATTTGTTCCAATATTTGGTGGCAGAGGTCAAACACTGAGCTTTGAGGTAGAATTAATTTCATATCAGAACAGGTCTCTCCCAGCTTTCTTTCTTTCTTTATTCGAAAATTTTATTGTAAATTTTCATTTAATAAATATACCTACCCGAATCACATGTAGCATTGACACAATCGGAGATGCTAGGTTCTGAAAAGGCTAACCGTCTAAGGGAAGCAACCCCAACCAAAAAAGTGTAAACGTAGCCATGGTAATGACCATACACCCGGGGAGTTACCTCCCATCGTGCATGCCATGTCACTACTGCTACTGAACACGTGGCTCATATCATTCGACCTAAAGAATAAATTCTCCAAATCAAAAGCGGGGTTGGCGGGAGGGAATATACTATGTGATTCGGGTAGGTATATTTATTAAATGAAAATTTACAATAAAATTTTCGATTAAATTACATATTCCTACTCCGAATCACATGTAGCAGATTGCAACAACAAGGCGGTGGGAAAGAAAAATCTAACTCACTCAAAAAACCTTGCCAAAAACCTGGACCGCTGCCAAAGAATCAGGGCGGTCCCAGTGGGAAAGAAAATCTAACCCACTCAAAAGCCCTTGCCAGGGCTGGCCCACTGCCAACAGGCAGTGAGGGAACCAAGGAAAGTCCTGATTGACAGCCGAGAAGTATCTCAGGCAAAGTGAAAGAGACAACCTCAGAGATCCAGAAAGCTGTGCTCAGCACTTCTTCCAATCTCCTAGCCGTAAAAAACAGCACAGGAATAGACCCAAGCCTTGGATTAAAAAACCCTGGCGAGCCAAGGGAAAGACAAGCTTCCCCCCCCCCCCTTTTATTGGAAGGAAATGCTAATGTCCTGAGAAGATCCGTGCGTAAGGTTGTCCCCTCAACTGAGAAGGACGAACCCCCGCGGTGACCTTAAGACAACCATGCCAAAGTCTGCAAACCTTGGGATGTAGTAAAGCCCAAAAGGCTTGTGAGAAAGAAGTCAGCTCAAAATAAGAGTGACCAATCCCCACGAAAGAGCGAGAGAGAGACATCCAAGCACTAAGTACCAGAGTCCACCTCGAAGAGAAAACTCACAAATAGAAGGTCGCCAGTCATCCCCTACCAGTCCCTGCGAACGCAGGGAGAGAGGTAGCACCCGACAGCAGCCACTTACGACTGTGCGTAAGCTACCGGAAGTGAGGACCCACGGTGGTCAAAAACCGATGTGACTGGCAACCATAAACAAAATGGCTAAAAGCCAGAATGTTCCCAAAACAGTCTGCTTGAAGGTAATCGAGAGTGAATCAAAAACCGAAAGCAGAAAACCAAGACTGGTAAACGTAAACCGTGAAGCCAGCCAGCCATAAGACTCCCGAAACCAGAGTTCTCAGGGAAAAAACAGGCAGTTAACTTCCTAGCCAAATCAAGAGCCTACCTGAGTTTGGCCAGAAACCCAGAGCGCGTTTGTCCCTGTCTGAAGACAGAGTCCAACGCGGAGAAAAACGGACAACCGCCCTAGACAAAGTTGCCCTTTTGTAGCCGGGCGACTGTAAGGAAACCCGACCCAACGGACGTCATCCGGACTCGCCTCATACTAAGATGAGGAAGAAGAGAGGAAAGGCCCAAGACTGAAGTCACAGGAACCGAACCTTAACTAAACCTCTGCCCGAAGGAGAAGAGTAGCCAAAACCTGAGAGAGAGGAGGAAAGCCACAAAGAACTACTCCTCAAACATCCATTGTCCAAGACAATGCCCCCTCAGGAAAACCTGAATGTTACTTCCGAGGCCAACTCAAGTGAACCTTAAGTTTGGACGAAACACCAGAACGCGTCTGATCACTAGAGAAAGACAGAGTCCGACTCGATGAAAGACAACAAGGACCAAAGTCCGAACGTTTGTGGCCAAACAGGGGTAACCTGAAGCCAGAGAACCCCACAAGCCACAAGAAACAGGAAGGCAACAACCACCATCGCCGCAACGTGGAATGGCTGTTGCCCGGCCAAGGCTGCCTATTGGCTGCCAGCTTAGCTTAACCAGAGGAATGAGCATGCTTCTGCTAAGCATGTTTCTGAGTATGCTAGCCCTACCTTCCTTCAACCTTTGTAAAGCAGTCAGAGACCTGGTGATCTCTACTCGACTGAATCTCTACTGCAGGCAAAGTTTAAGCGACTCTCTTTGACTGTTCAGGGAACTGAGAACGCGAAAGAAACGAGTCCCTCCGACACCCGCCGTACGAGCGTAGAGAAGGAAGGGCAGCCTCATCTGCTCCATGCTCACCCTAGCAAGGGCTGGCCAACAGAGTAGAGAAAGGAGGCAAGTTCCAAAGGCTGAATAAGCAAGAAGGAACAAAAGGTGAAGCCCGTGTAGCCGAAGCCAGCCAAGGCTGCATGTTCCGGAACTGAACCATAGTAGAAACAGCGGCAGAACCAAAACACTAGAGATACCACCTTCGGGAGGAGATGGCCTAGCCAAAACCTGCAACCCGTGGTACCTACAAAAGGTGACTAAGGAACCGGAAGTAGAAAAAACATCCTATCTTCACGGAACGGAAGTCCGACATCGACAACAAAGTCAACCAACAAGGAAGCCACCAATGTCGATGCACCCAAGGGAAATCCTGAGCCGAAGCTTGAGCTGCGACGGAAATCCAGAACGTGTTCGATTGCTGACTAAAGACTGAGAACCAGAATAGCTCAGCTACGAACGCAAACCGAAGTCACAGTTGCTGGTGGTAAACTGATGAATGAGATGACCGGAAACCGGAAACCATCCAACCGGAAAAAGACCTGACTTATCCCCCTACTGACGGTCGTGAATAGGGGAAACGTCCAGGGCCACCCGAACTGACTAGGCAGTAAACGCAACACCCAACAGGTAAAGTGAAGACTGCCCCGGCTGAGGCTAAAAGCCTAAATGCCCGTAGGCCAGCCGCTGTTCCTCACCCACCGACCTCCGAAGGAGTGTCAGGAAGAGGAGAAGTGTATCCGAACAGAGCCGGAAATGCAGCAGACAAAACCGCAAAAAACGGAAGCGAAAGATGCATAGAGTAGACTGAGGCCGGAAGCTCGAACGCCCGTAGGCCAGTCCTCTGTCAACTCCAGTCAAAACCGCAACGTGTACTTGAAATGGAGGACTTATGCTTCCAGTAAAACCGGAAACACCACGCCGACAACGGCTGCCGCACTGGTGAAACACAAATGCCCACGACGGAACAAGAGTGAGACAGACCAGAAGAGGACTGGGGCCGGAACCCGAACGCCCGTAGGCCAGTCCTCGATCAACCCCAGACAAGCCACTACGTGCGCTTGTAATGGAGAACCTATGCTTCCAGACAGGAAGTGTAGGAGGCCGAAGCCCCGCCGGGGAAAACCTTCGACGTGACCTCTGCCGCAGCTTAGAGGACAGCGTTAAGCCTTTTTCCCAATAACCAGCACGTGTGGAATCGCTGACGACAGACTGAATGTCCGACACAACCGGCGAAAAAACCGAAGTCCACGTACTGGTGGAAGGCCGGTGAAACGGCATAACCGGAAAACCGGAAATCCGTCCCCCCCGACGTCGTCCTAACTCATGCCTCGACCAGGCTAAGAGAGAGAAGACGGCAAGTCTGCAGCCGCAGGCACCGGAACGGCAGTCGACGCGACAACCGAAGGTTGAAACGCTGACTACATCGGCCAGAGCTGAGACACCACCTGCCCGAAGGGCTGGCGCTGCTCCTCAGCTACCGACATCCGGGAGGAAGTGGAAGCGAAAGGAGCAGTAAATCCGGGTGGAGCCGGAAAGCACCAGACGAGACCGCGAAACGCGGAAGCGCCGAATGCGAGGACGGAGGCCGGAAGCCCGAATGCCCTAAAAGGCAACGTCCGGTCAACCCCGGAAACGACCACAGCGGGTGCGTACGTCAGAGGACCTATGCTTCCAGCGAGTGCCGGAAGCGCAGCGCCAGAAACGGCTACCGCCATTGCTCCGCCACACAATGGTCTTCGAGGAAGCCAGGGTGTGACTGAACAGAGGACGAATGCCCGGGGGGCAACGTCCGGTCAACCCCGGAAACGACCACAGCGGGTGCGTACGTCAGAGGACCTATGCTTCCAGCGAGTGCCGGAAGCGCAGCGCCAGAAACGGCTACCGCCATTGCTCCGCCACACAATGGTCTTCGAGGAAGCCAGGGTGTGACTGAACAGAGGACGAATGCCCGGGGGGCAACGTCCGGTCAACCCCGGAAACGACCACAGCGGGTGCGTACGTCAGAGGACCTATGCTTCCAGCGAGTGCCGGAAGCGCAGCGCCGGAAACGGCTACCGCCACTGCTCCGCCACACAATGGTCTTCGAGGAAACCAGGGTGCGACTGAACAGAGGACGAATGCCCGGGGGGCAACGTCCGGTCAACCCCGGAAACGACCACAGCGGGTGCGCACATCGGGGGACTTGGTCAACCCCGGAAACGACCACAGCGGGTGCGTACATCGGGGGACCTATGCTTCCGGCGAGTGCCGGAAGCGCAGCAGTCGGAAACGGCTAGACAACTCCGGAAACGACCCCAGCGGGTGCGTACGTCGGAGAAGTAGCCGGAACCAACTGCCGCCATTGCTCAGCCACACAATGGTCTTCAGTGAAGCCAGGGTGCGACTGAACAGGGGTTTGCGGGTCGTGAACCCGCCGAAAAGAGCTGTGTCCCAGCAGGGACTGTCCGACGGCCTCACGAGGGCCTGTGGACCAGCTCGACTTACTTGAATCGCCAACCACAGCGGTAGAAGACGAAGAAGCAAAACATCCGCCCTAGACAACGTCTCGGCCGGAAGCGTCAAAGAAGCCAACAAGGTGACGTCGCCCACAGACAGCGGGACCAACGGAAGACGCAGGCTTGGAACGCGAAAATTTCTTCACAAAGATAAGCAGACACCTGCAACACCTGATCTGCTAACGGCAGAGAAGGCGAGGAGAAGAAACAGGACATACAACAGTATATAACTGCCCCACAAAGTGTTTGTTCGAGGCAGAAAGAGTAACGAACAAAACATAACAAACATGTTAAATCCGAAACCACGACCAGTCCTACGGACTGGTAGATACCTGCTAAAGCCTAGCCAAGTAAACCACTGTCAGCAAAGCTGATACACAAAATGGCGGCCAAGCGATAAGTTACTGGACAAAATTTAGAAGTCCAAAACGGACGAAAATTAAGCAATAACAAAAATTCCTGTCAAAGTAATGACGAAATATGAAATGGCTTACCAACTAACAAAGCAGAAGGCAAAAACGCAGGTAAAGTAAGGAGAACCTCACCATAACATAGGCCTAGCCACATAAAAAAGCTGTCAGGAAAGCTGAGCAACCGAAAGTGGCGGCCACAAGATAAGTTACTGAAACGCATTTAGGAGTCCAAACGGACAAAAAGTCAGCAACTATAGATAAATTCCTGTCAAACCAAAGACAAGAAGGAACAAGCTTACCAACTAAACAAAGCAGCAAGCAAGTAAGAAGGTAAAATTACGTTTACCTCCAAAATACATCGGCCTAGCCACAAAAATCTGTCAACTCATGCTGACAACAAAAATGGCGGCCAACAGTAGTCACTGAAATATCACAGGTCCAAACACGGACGAAAATCAGCAACTACAACAAATTTCCTGTCAAAATAATGACCAAAATGGAAAGAGCTCACCAACTACGAAGCAGGAGGCAAGATAGACGGTAACGTGGCCGGTGGGTGTCAAAACAACACCAAACAGCGCAGCCACAGGGGAGCCCAAAAATCAACAACCTGCTCCCTCGAAAGCTGTAAGGTCGAATGATATGAGCCACGTGTTCAGTAGCAGTAGTGACATGGCATGCACGATGGGAGGTAACTCCCCGGGTGTATGGTCATTACCATGGCTACGTTTACACTTTTGTGGTTGGGGTTGCTTCCCTTAGACGGTTAGCCTTTTCAGAACCTAGCATCTCCGATTGTGTCAATGCTACATGTGATTCGGAGTAGGAATATGTAATTTAATTGGTGTTTAACGTCGTTTTCAACCACGAAGGTTATATCGCGACGGGGAAAGGGGGAGATGTGATAGAGCCACTTGTCAATTGTTTCTTGTTCACAAAAGCACTAATCAAAAATTTGCTCCAGGGGCTTGCAACGTAGTACAATATAATTTACCTTACTGGGAGAATGCAAGTTTCCAGTACAAAGGACTTAACATTTCTTACATACTGCTTGACTAAAATCTTTACAAAAATGGACTATATTCTATACAAGAAACACTTAACAAGGGAAAAAGGAGAAACAGAATCCGTTAGTCGCCTCTTACGACATGCTGGGGAGCATCGGGTAAATTCTTCCCCCTAACCCGCGGGGGGCCTCTCCCAGCTCATGAGAAATTAATACTTGAACAAATGAGACAGAAAGACCAACAAAATAGTTCACAATCACATTCAAAGAAATTACAGATCCTCTAGTTTTGGGGTGACTTAAATCAATCTCTTGGCAGGGCCTTCAAAATACTTCACATTCAAAGAAATTACATATCCTCTGATTGCCTTAATTTCACACAGGAAGCAGACTCTTTTCTACCCATTGCGGCTAAATTACATACATTTTGGGGTGACTTGAATCATTCTCGCGGCAGGGGAAAAAAATCAAACTTGTTCAAGTTAAAGTCAAGCCTCACAATTTTAGTACTGTAGTTATTAACATGTATCACAATTTTTCACAGCATAATAACACTCAAAGAATTCAGACATCACATATATACCAGCGGTGACATTTTCGTCGAGAAGAAGAATCTTTAAGACTTAGGCCAAAAAAAAAAAAAGGTCTGTTTACGGTAACATAGGCCAAAAAAATAGGGTCGGTAGGTCGGGATTTTTTTTTTATTATTTTTTTTTCTCTCCAAAAAACCATATTTTTACGTTATTTTGCTTTTTTTTCCTTTTCTTTTTTTTCCCCAAATGCCAAAAAAAAGTCTAGGGTCGCGCGAAAAAAATAGAGTCGGTCAGGTTACCGTAAACAGACTATTTTTTTTTTCCTTAAAAGTGAAGGGGTGGGTGCATAAAGCAGAGGCAGGAGATGATATTCGTTAATGTGTACCACGAAGGACAATATTTGTCAGTTTAACAAGAGAAGATTGATGCATATTTTATCGGGGTTAATTATTGCAGCTGCACAAAACAAAACACAAAACGCTCACAAACAAAGATGGAAAAAGACACTTCTGGTGGAAACAGGGAGGTCATAGGTCATGTTTCTGTGATGAATACACAAATTCTTTAACAGAAGAGTGTTTAAAAACTGCACCAAAAGCTAAGAAGGGACCCAGCCAGCACCCCGATATCGGTCCGATATCGGACCGATATCGGATACGATATCGGGTCGATATCGGATTCCGATATCGGTCCGATATCGGATTGCAAATCGGGTCGATATCGGACCGATATCGGATTACGACATTGGTCCGATATTGGTCCGATACTGGTCCGATATAGAGAATCGGTATCGGCCTCATATCAGATCCCGATATCGGCGCGATATCAAATCCCGATGTCAGATTGCAAATTGGGTTGATAACGGGTCAATATCGGATTACGACATTGGTCCGATATTGGTCCGATATTTAGAGAATCGATATCAGATCCCGATAGCGGACCGATATCGGATTGCAAATTCGGTCGATATCGGACCGATATCGGATTACGACATCGGACCGATATCGACCCGATATCGGTCCGATATAGAGAATCGGTATCGGCCTCATATCAGATCCCGATATCGGCGCGATATCAAATCCCGATGTCAGATTGCAAATTGGGTTGATACCGGGTCGATATCGGATTACGACATTGGTCCGATATCGGTCCGATATCGGTACGATATAGAGAATCGATATCGGATCCCGATATCAGATCCCGATATCAGATTGCAAATCAGGTCGATATCAGTTTGATATCGGATCCCGATATTGGACCGATATCGGATCCCGATATCGGACCGATATCGGATTGCAAATCGGGACGATATCGGGTCGATATCGGATTCCGACATTGGACTATTATTGGTCCGATATCGGTACGATATAGAGAATTGATATCGGCCTAACATCGGGAACCAATAATGGACCGATATCGGGAACCGATAAGGGTGGTGCCCTTCTATGGTGCCCTGGTGGTGCCCTTCCGTCAATTCCTTTAAGTTTCAGCTTTGCAACCATACTTCCCCCGGAACCTGAAAACTTTGGTTTCCTGGAAGCTGCCCGCAGAGTCGATGAAGCAAAACCAGCGAATAGTTGGCATTAATTATCTGATCATCTTTGAACCTCTGACTTTACTTCTTGACTAATGAAAACATGCTTCATGCTTGGCAATTGCTTTCGCACTTGTTCGTCTTTGACCTGCACTAAAACTTGCTGTAATCCGTAAATATTAGATTTCTGGCCCAAGAACAGAAGAAAATTTAAAAGGAGACAGAAATGATAAGATGAAGTAGTTGATAAACATTGTCACACAAGTACAAATGAAAGTGAGTCAATAAACATTGTCACACAAGTACAAATGAAAGTGAGTCAAAGGCAGAATGAGAATAATTTAATAACCAACTGTATCATTGAAAACACATAAGTTACCAATCCAACATAAACAAATTACAACTATCAATTAAAATTCAACAGTTAATACAATTAATAACTGACCTTGTGATAAGATAACTCATCCACTCTGCTGCCAAAGGACGGGCTTGAACCCATGACTCACAGCATTGCAGAGCAGACCACTATAACCAATGGGTCCCCACCGAATAATTATGGAGTGTCACGATTCATGTGACCCATCAAAGTCAAAGTATTTAATTCCATAAGGCGATAGCCCCCTTGGAATAAGGAAATAACAATAACTTCACAAAACGCATGAATCAAATTAACACAAAGGAGACGGGAAAATCGTCGCAAACGGATAACCAGTTATGAAATCAATTATAACTAAATAAGTCTTTCGATTTGCAACAAACAACGGACTGGTCACGCAACGGTTCTGTCCAGTCATGATAATCAAAACAAATGATTGTTACGCTCCAATTCTTCACAAGGGTGGGGAACGGGAAATGTTCAGACCATCTCTTTTATCCTCACGGTGCTTTCCTCGCTCATCCTCTGAAACATATCAGCTAGGTTAGACCATTGATGTTCTTTGTCTCCGTCATATCTGGCATCGTCTGTCACCTTCCGCCTATCAGCGTCACTCGCAACAACATCACTCCGCACCATACAGCCTGAATCTGACACTGTCAGCTGCGATTGAAAGTTGGAGACACACAACGTAGCACCACCGACGCACTTTTTCATGGCCGCCTTTGTCGAACATCAAAAACGCAGTATCGCCATTGTTCAGTCGCCACAACAGTCGGTATTGAACGATGTCAGCCCATTCTCCGACATAATTGCACATAGCATTTGTTCCAAAACAGTAGGCCTAGGGAATCCTTGCAGAGGCATTATGTCATATATATATGTAGAGGCATTATATCATGTAGAGACAAAATGAAGAGAGAGTGAATCCGAGAGGCGTGTTCCTTGCTGGCTGTCAGCACATTAGCACTAATTTTATTTACCATCTTCATCTTAGTCCTCGTCCTCGTTTTCTGTGTTGATCTTCGACATCCTCCCACCATGTAGACGATCCGACAATCCTGTCAACCACTTCGCAAGCACCTGTTCGAATTGCTTGTTGTCGGTTTGAATATGGCGCTTCCTCACGGCCAGCTGCAGTAAAAAGATTAACCGTTATGAGTATGACGCAACAAGATGATCATATAAAATGTTGACATTGTATGAACATGTTTGTGCTTTCATAAGGAGACATGCTGTCTGCAAAACCTCCCTCACCTTTCATTTGTTCTTCACCATTTCTTCCATCACTGGCAGATTTATTTGTCTACATTCAATGTGTGTGTGTGTGTGTGTGTGTGTGTGTGTGTGTGTGTGTGTGTGTGTGTGTAGAGAGGTATTTTTATAAATCTGAAAGAATAAAAACTGTTTATTATGCACAACAGAACCATAAAAGGATTCTTAGTTAAAATCACCATTTTATTTTTACAACAACAATAAAGAAAATCAGCAACCACCTAAACACACACAGTGACACAAACACATACAGTGACACACACACACACCTAAGAAACAAACACACTTTTTAGTCTCATATATTCCAAGAGAAAAAAATACATCAAGTCTCAATAATTAGCAATTTTACTATCTTCCAAGTTCATAGGCATAGGCGATACTCACTCAACGTTTTACGTGATGCATGATGATCGACTGTTTGGAACACTCTTGAAACCAGTCCAGTTCTGTCTTCCTCCTTCTGTCTTAGTATTGGACTGTCCAGTCAGGATCGTTTCTGATGTTGTATAACATAGTGCTCTAGCAACTGCCTGTTTTCAATCTTCCCAACGCATTTCGCCATTTGTTTACTCAGTAACTGCCGGACAAGTAATTCTGAGTGACCTCCCGTGATCGCCAAGGGACATTACTCTCGGACTTTTCTCTGTCGAATCGAACTCAAGAAAGTTTGTACTGTATTTTTACCGTTTTTAACACTCCTGCAACTTCAAAGCCAGTGTGTCTGCTGATATAAGATAACATGCTGCACTTCAGCATATATCAGGACTACACAATACAGATCTTATGACGCTGAGCGAATGGCAAATGGAACTTTCAGGTAATGTTACTTCACTGTGTGACTTGTGTTGTAAATTTTTTCATAATCATATATTCATAAGTTCAGAATCCGTTGGCATTGTGATTGTTGACTTATTTTTGATACGAGTCACCAATATCAAAGCAATATCATGCATAACGATTGGAAAGGTGAATTTATCTCTCTTTCTCTTTCTTTCCTGCCTTCTGTCTTTCTAGATTGATTTCTAGTTTCTTGCTCTGTCTGTCTTTCTCAGTTTCAGTCTCTCTGTCTGTTTCTCTCTCCCTGTCTGTCTGTCTGTCTCTCTCTCTCTCTCTCTCTCTCTCTCTCTCTCTCTCTCTCTCTGATATTTTATTTCTCTCTGTCAATCTGATAATTGCCACACATTTTCACACTGTGTGTGACACACATTTGTTCAATCTCACAGCTTCTGGTCTAATCATTATCCATTACTGTACAGTAACAAACATTTATAAGAGATCTCAGAGAGTTATTTTCGAAAATCGTCTTTTCAAAGACACTTAAAACAAGTTTTGATTGACCACTATTCTCTACTGTAATGCAACTCACACATCAATGCTTTCATTGCAGGGTGGGAGGAATTACCATGAGGATACCAGAAAGCATTCACACTACAGGGATGTAAACTACAAGTTACAACCCTGACAAGTGACATTCTGGCTTTTGAGGCCAAGTAAGTGTGTGTATGTGTGTGTATGTGTGTGTGTGTGTGTGTGTTTGCAGGTAAAATCCACGTTAACGCTTGATGAATGTTCCAGCAGTCATATTATATTTATAACTGAAAATCATTTATGAGACTGAGAGAAGGCAGTGTTGTTGTCAGGCTTCGGTCTGGGGTCATTAATACATGCTTATGACGCATTGTTCTAAATCTTGGCTGGTCAACCATCACATCAATTTCGACATAAAGAACTATAAGAGGTCTTCTGACAAAACAATTTGTTGTAGCCGGGACATCTGGACCTATACATATTTTTAGTCCAGGTCCAACTGACATATTATTGTCTTACTCTTACTCAGTCTTAGTCTTGGAAAAAACTTCGGGAAGGTGTTCTGTGTGTGTTGGGGGGAGGGGGGGGGGGGTTGTTATCCATGCCAGGCAGCATTGACTAAGAGCATTTCATTCAAACACAGAAGAATCAGGGTTCGTACAGAGTCCTTGAACCCTGGAAAACTCCTTGAAAATTGGAAAACCTTTTCCAGGCCTTGAAAAGTGCTTGAAAATAGAGTTTTGTTAAATAGTCATTGAAAAGTACTTGATTTTTCCAAATTGTTGCCTATACATTTCGTCAGCAGCTTGTCTTATTTAAAACAAAATGCAACCCCCTTTTTTTTCGTCAAATACAGTACACACATTTTGGGAGAATAAAAGATCGAGTGAAAACGAAAGCAGACGAACTAACTATTACTAGTCACCCGTAGTTGCTTCCCTTCCCGGAAGTTGGCAAGGGAAACAACTACGGAATGACTAATAGTTTGCAGACTTGAAAAACTGAAGGTAAGCTTGGTGCTTTGCATTAATTTGGGGAAAATCATGTCCTTGAAAAGCATTTTTTGGTCCTGGAAATGTCCTTGAAAACTCATTGAATTGTATCAGCTCTGCCCTGCAGGAACCCTGAAAATGCTATCAAAGTTAGCATATATATATATATATACACACAAGTAAATTCAACAAATATTGGCATAATGCAAAGACAATGTAAACCTTATTTACCTTCAGTTCTATATTTAGCAAAGAGCATTAACAAAGAAGACATAATTATAGTGTTTACACTGAAGTTCTCAAATCACACTGAATTCTTTATGTTTTAAGATTGTTGCATTCTCTGTCTTTGCAGATGTCATAGCATTTGGAGCAGATCTTCAAAGTCTCCTATTGCAGACATGCCATCGTCTGCACTGGTTGTATCAACAACTTTTTCCAAGGCTGGTGCTGCAGATTTAACAAGTATATATATCGTCTGCTGCAAACTCAACATTAACAACTTCTCTGTCTGCTCCTGCTTCGAATTCAACAATTCTTGTTGTCTGGTGCTGCTGCAAAGTGAATGACTTCTTCGTTTGCTGCTGCAGGTTTAACAAGCATATCGTCTGCTGCAAATTCAACAACTTCTTTGTCTGCAGATGACGCTACAAATTCAACAACTTCTGTGTCTGCTCCTGCTTCAAATTCAACAATTCTTTTTATCTGCTGCTGCAAAGTGAATGACTTCTTCCTCTGCTGGTGGTGTTGCAAATAACCTCATCTTTCCTTGTGTCTCTGGCATCATTCGGATACATGTACAAGATACCTAGCTGTGCGAAGACTATTTTTTTTAAACCCAAAAGATAGAATAGAATTGGTAAATTTCTAGGTACAGAACCTAAAAGTGGGATACATGTATCCAAACTCACTTCCAGAAACTTTAGAACTGATTCAACTTCCGACATTTTTATCATGGTTTTATGGTGTGTGTTTTTTTAAATGTACAGTATATATATCATGGAAATGATGAATAAATGTTTAGAACATATTCTCACAACATATTTCTAATGGTTTTATTTATTTGTCTTTTGTTTTGTTTCATGTTAGCATGCACACTTCCTTCTTCTTCTTCTTCTGGATTCGTGGGATGAAACTCCCACGTACACTCGTGTTTTTGCACGAGTGGAATTTTACGTGTATGACCGTTTTTATGTGTGGTTCTTTTTATGTTTGCACTCAACATAAAAAACACACGTGTGAATAACTTGAATCTAACCATTATATTGTGCTTTTTATTTGGTAAAATTGACATTAGCCGTAAACGAAAATTAACTTTAATTTAACTAAGTTTATATTATGGTTTTGTTTTAATGAACGTTAATTTAATGTTAATTTAACGTTAAATTAACGTAAAAACTAAACGTTTATCTCATGAGCAAACTTGGAATCCAATATCGGACCGATATCGGGCAGATATGGGATATCTTGGTCTGAGGGAGAAAAAAAATTCTAATAAAAAGTTTAATTATAGTTTTATTTTGGTTCTTTGTATCGGACCTATATCCAATATTGGCCCAATGTCGTAATCCTATATCGACCCGATTTGAAATCCGATATCGGGATCCGATATCGACCCGATATCGTATCCCGATATCGGTCCGATATCGGGGTGCTGGCTGGATATCTCGGACCAAGATATCCGATATCTGCCTGATATCGGTCGGATATTGGATTCCAAGTTTGCTCATCAGATTAACGTTAAATTAACGTCAACTTTATTGGCCCAATGTCGGAATCCAATATCGGTCCGATATCGACCCGATATCGTATCCGATATTGGTCTGATATCGTGCCAATATTGGTGTGATGGATGGGATTGTATTGGCGATGATGTGAAAACTTGGAATCCAATATCGGACCGATATGAGAATATCTTGGTCCGAGGAAAAAAAAAAAAATCTCAATAAAAAATTTAATTATAGTTTTATTTTGGTTCTTTTTATTTTTGCACTCAACGTAAAAAAACACATGTTTAAATAACGTTAATCTAACCATTATATTATGCTTTTTATTTGGTAAAACTGACATTAGCCGTAAACAAAATTAACTTTAATTTAACGTTATATCCGATATCGGTCCGATATCGGTCCGATATCGGATTCCAAGTTTGCTCATCAGATTAACATTAAATTAATGTTAACTTAATTAACGTAAAAAGTTAACATTAATTTAACGTTAATCTGATGAGCAAACTTGGAATCCGATATCGGTCCGATATCGGTCCGATATCGGATTCCAAGTTTGCTCATCAGATTAACATTGAATTAATGTTAACTTAATTAACGTAAAAAGTTAACATTAATTTAATGTTAATCTGATGAGCAAACTTGGAATCCGATATCGGTCCGATATCGGATTTGACCGGATATCTCGGACCAAGATATCCGATATCGGTCCGATATCGGTCCGATATCGGATTCCAAGTTTGCTCATCAGATTAACATTAAATTAATGTTAACTTAATTAACGTAAAAAGTTAACATTAATTTAACGTTAATCTGATGAGCAAACTTGGAATCCAATATCGGACCGATATCGGACCGATATCGGATATCTTGGTCCGAGATATCCGGTCAAATCCGATATCGGACCGATATCGACCCGATATCGTGTGCTGACTGGGGAGTCAAGACAAGAGAAGATAAGGTACAATTCACAATAGACGATGTTTGGAAATAACTCTGTCGGGTTTGTATGGGTTGTCAAAGAGTGAATACCTTTTTTCGGGGACAAATAAATCCACACACGCTCCTTGTCCACGTGTTTCAGACAAACCCCTCTCTATAGTGATTGGCCCAGGGGCGGGGATGTAGCTCAGTCGGTAGCGCGCTGGATTTGTATCCAGTTGGCCGCTGTCAGCGTGAGTTCGTCCCCACGTTCGGCGAGAGATTTATTTCTCTGAGTCAACTTTGTGTGCAGACTCTCCTCGGTGTCCGAACACCCCCGTGTGTACACGCAAGCACAAGACCAAGTGCGCACGAAAAAGATCCTGTAATCCATGTCAGAGTTCGGTGGGTTATAGAAACACGAAAATAACCAGCATGCTTCCCCCGAAAGCGGCGTATGGCTGCCTAAATGGCGGGGTAAAAACGGTCATACACGTAAAATTCCACTCGTGCAAAAAACACACGTAGTGTACGTGGGAGTTTCAGCCCACGAACGCAGAAGAAGAAGAAGTGATTGACCCGAGCAGTGTTTTTCCCTGTAAAAGCAAGGGTATTTAGTCTTTCACAACCCATGCAAACCCGACAGAGTTATTTGTTTGTTTGTTTGTTTGTTTATTTGTTGCTTAACGTCCAGCCGACTACGCAGAGCCATATCAGGACGAGGAAGGGGGGGATGAAGGGGGCCACTTGTCAAGCGATTCCTGTTTACAAATGCACTAACCCATTACTTGTGTCCCAGCAGGCTTTAGTAAAACTAAATTAATACCTACTGGAAGATTACCAGTTTCCAGTGTGTTAAAATAGGCTTAACCTATCTACTGCTGGACTTACATCAGAACACTAACAGATTAAACTATACATGAATCGCGAGACAAGCGGCAAGAGAAGAGATTTTTGGAAAAAATACAGGTGAATGAGCAAGAAGGCAGAAAAAAGAAAAGAATTCATGAAGAAAAAGAGAGCATGACAGGAAAGAGGAACCAAAAATCTACCTAACAGCAAACTAGAAAGCTCCTGCGGTTCCAAAAACAGGAGGGGCTTTTAATTTCATAACCGCAGTGCCCCACTGCGGGAGACAGAGTTATTTTCGGAATCTGTCTATTGTCACTTTGTAAAATGAAAGGCGCCACGTGCGAAGCTGTTTCTCTCCAACCACCACTTCCCCTACCCCCCATCCAATAGACCTTTTTTTGAAATAACTCTGTCCGGTTTGAATGGGTTTTGGAAGAGTGGCCTTTTCTTGCAAAACCTCTGCCAAATATTGGAGGGGCCAATCACTAGCAATTAAGGGGTGTGTGTGAAACACGTGGATGGGAGCTCCCACACTCCCGTCACAAGTCAAGTGATTGGCCCCTCCAATGTTTGGCAGAGGTTTTGCAAGAAAAGGTCACTCTTCCACAACCTCTACAAACCCGATCGACAGCGTTATTTTCGGAATTCGTCTATTATCTGACTACACAAGATTAAAACTGTACAAGAGAGCAAAATATGCAATAAACAAGAAATTCCTACGAGGTAGGAAAAACACCCCCGTCAAAGGGAAATAACCTTCTCAGTTGGTGGCAGTGACTGAGTGAGAATGGTTATTTCCCTTTGACCATTAAGATGTTCCTCTATAAGTCCTTGTATAATTTTAATCCACCAATAACTCCCTAACCGTGTGTTTGACTGGTCCCAATTTTTGTAAGGACTGTCTCAGGAATGTATAGAACCTGTTCACCAAGTTTGGTGACGATCGGTCCGTTCATTCTTGAGATCTATATGCGAACACAAACAAACAAACAAACACATCGAGCGAAACCTATACACACCCCTATACCGGGGGTGTAAAAAGATGCACACATTATCAGTTCCATACAAAAAAGTAAGAGGAATAAGATACAAAGTGCACTGACAAATATACTTTGTGCTACATGTATTCTGTAAAACACCCTTAAATTCTGTGAGCGCAAGAGAAAACAATAGTGATGGTGAACTCTCAAGGCATGAACGGTGAAGACAAGTTGACATTTAAAGATGCCAATCCTTCCCATGTAAACCATCATGCAAGCCACCACATATCTGGTCAGACTTTTAGATGGGATATAAACATGTCCCTCAGCTTAGTATACAGCCTGAAAAGCTACAGCCTGGCTGCTTCGAGTGCAGTCAGTTGAAACATCAATAACAATTAATTTTGTTACATACCTTTGTCAATCTGCGAAATAATATCAGCCAAAATAAATTAATAAATAAGTAAATAAATAAATAAATAAGTAAATAAACAAATAAGTAAATAAATAAATAAGTAAATAAATAAATAAATAAATAAATAAATAAAAATAAATAAATAAATATCAATAATAAAAGAATTCCACTCTGAACAGGAAGCAGCCCGACTTTTTAGCGCAAAGATGCTCTTATGGCACATAAACTTTTGAGTGGATCTGAGAGGATTCTTCTTCTTCTGCGTTCGTGGGCTGAAACTCCCACGTACACTCGTGTTTTTTGCACGAGTGGAATTTTACGTGTATGACCGTTTCTTACCCTGCCATTAAGGCAGCCATACGCCGTTTTCGGAGGAAGCATGCTGGGTATTTTCGTGTTTCTATAACCCACCGAACTCTGACATGGATTACATGATCTTTTTCGTGCGCACTTGGTCTTGTGCTTGCGTGTACACACGGGGGTGTTCGGACACCGAGGAGAGTCTGCACACAAAGTTGACTGAGAAATAAATCTCTCGCCGAACGTGGGGACGAACTCACGCTGACAGCGGCCAACTGGATACAAATCCAGCGCGCTACCGACTGAGCTACAGCCCCGCCCTGAGGGGATTCAAAATATCCTCCCCATGGGAATTAGGAAGGAATTATCTTCAATGTCAGAAACAAGGACAGAGTGATTTGCACACAGCAGAACTGTTACAGGCATAGACAAAGATGAATCAATTACATGAATATATATTCCGAACATGTATTTACATATTCCGTAATTATTTAAATATCAACGTTACATCACCAGCACAGTTTAATGATACAAATAATAAACAAATCAGGAATGTTTGCCGTTTTAAGACGACAGGCAATTTAACTCAATCAATGAAGTCTTCACAGAATAGAATGATCCATGGCAAAAACCAAAAACATATAGTGTAACATGAAAACTATTCTACAAATGGTGCAGCGCTTATTGAAAAATAAATTCAACATGAATTAAGTTTGATATACATGTACCAACATAAAAAATGCAGTCATGTTCATAATAGGCGACTTGTCCTATCGGCCTGCGCCGCCAAGTCGCGCGATAAATCTGCGTTAACTTGCGTGGCCTTGCGAGATCTGCCGCAAAATGCGGGCATGTTTTGATAGCTCTGTGAGAGGTTGCGTGTCAGTGCGGACACTTCGCCTTGAAAAGTGTGAATTTTCACTGTGAACAGTGTGCTGCAGCAATGATAGCCGCAAGAATAATCCTAAAGTTCGTTCAAAGTACCGGTACCCAAGCATGGCCGGTGCACAAAGGAAAGGCAATCGAGCTTAAATTTTTTTTTTAACACAAGCCAGAGAACACCAGCGCTTGTGAGAGCAAAACGTTTGCCCGCAGGGAAGTGAACCTTCCTTATCTTTCGCACCGGAGAGCTATTCAAGCGGGGTATTGTGCAAGTTGGCTATTGATTGACCAAGGGATTATGGACCAGGTTAATTATGATACACTTTAATTGCAAATGTAAGAGAAATTTTCACTTCCAAAAAATGATCTTGGCATAATAGTTTTATTACAGATTATAAGGATTACATTGAAACTTGGAGCAAAAGTGCCAAAGAATCACAGACTAAAAACAGAATTGCTCATTGACAGATAAATGCTGGAGCAAATATTAGTTGGAAAAGATACATGTAGCAGGAATAAACCTTCAATGAATTAAAGTATATATATCAGAGTTACAAAGAAGGACTCTAAAGCTTGTTTTCTTTTGTCCTGAACAAACAGGTACGCTAGGCTCATACAGTTGAATATGTTTAGATGTACGTCGGACTATCTGTCCAAATAAAACGTTATAACAAGATAGAATCTTAAACACAATGAGGCAGTCAAAGTTATAACAAGATTATAGTTAAAAACAAAGATAGTGCTATTAGTTTTGGGAACAGAAGTAGATTCACAAAAGATGAAAGTACATGTAAAAGTGTAAGGGAGAAAGAGAGGAAGAAAATGGTGTAAGGAACTGGACAGTCAAAGATAGTGTAGGTGGCTCAAATAAAACATTGAAATTGATATGATTAACTCATTCGCTGCGCGTCGGAACTGGAATTCCGACACCTGTGTTTAGCGTTGGCTGCGTGCCGGCACTTGAGTTCCGACGGATATCACGAATTTTTAACGGTGTAAACGGTCCTGCTGACCAAGGGAAACAACCCCTGCAATGAACTTCTATCTGTCTACAGTGGTACCATTCACTGTAAACAGTTCCTTCCCTTAAATTGTTGGGATTAATAAAAATTTTGTTGACGGTGTGCGACCCACGTGTTTTGACTTTTCCAAGATGGCGGATCGTTCTGCTGAGACGTAGTAACTTGAAAAGAGTGCTAGAACGTGTTATTCAGTACGGTTCTGATCTTGACCTCAGTGATGATGATAGTGGAGATGATATTTTAGATTCTGGTGACGATTTTGTGCCAATGGACGATCATTTGGGTGATGATTCGGGCAATGCAAGTGTCGATCATGACATTGTGTATGATGAACCCATGACGTAGAAAGTTTTTTTGTTTTGCTTCAAATTGGATATTTTGCGTGGATATGAAGACAACAAAAGGTATGTACTTTCAAATGTTTCATATATTTTCTAAAAGAGTAAGTTTCAAACTTTGCAAAAACATAAGGTATGTAAGGTTATCTTGTGTTGTTGATTTTTAATATTTTTTTCAAAATGGCTCTAAATCGCGCGTTGGCAGGGAACACAGGGGAAATTTAGCTGCGCAGCGAATGAGTTAAAGACAAACAAACAGACAGACAGGCAGGCAGGCAGGCTAGACAGCAGACAGACAGAGACTGTGCTAAAACATGAAACACAACCCATAAATGCATAAATTGTACCAAAGAATACCATGGCAGTGTAGTGACACATCATAATTGATTGGCTTATTGAAGGTAAATGATAAAGCTGAACAGTGTCTCTTAATGTGAGCAGAACCAAACAGATATGCATTGATTGCTGAAAGCATAAAACGCAAATAAAAATGCAATTATATATTCACAATAAAATCTCCCTTTCAGGCATGAGACAGCGTGTCATAATTTAACTCGGGGTAACAAACAAACATGCTTTGCGTATACAGTAGAATCCGCTTAATAAACACACGGTTAATAAGGACAGCCGCTTTTAAAATACACTTTAGTCCGGTACGGATTTATCACTATATGGCCCATGTAATAATCCTTCGGTTAATAAATACAAAAATCCGGTTAATAAAAACAGTTTGTT
Organism: Littorina saxatilis; assembly: GCF_037325665.1. NCBI lineage: Eukaryota > Metazoa > Mollusca > Gastropoda > Littorinimorpha > Littorinidae > Littorina > Littorina saxatilis. Next base: position 39,459,722 of record NC_090253.1, on the reverse strand, counting down.
GGCGAAATTGGGTATTTTTTCCGTGCTGGGACGCTCACTTAACACAAATTTGACAATGTATTGTCAAACACGAAGCGATATCTACTCACCCGACAGACGATGCAAGCATTTGCTGAAGCTTAGTAAGCTAAGTTCAGCGAAAATTGTGATTTAGGGGGGAAACGAGATCACGAGAATTAGATCACGTTTGCATTCTCTCATTGCATTCTCTCCTACACACGTATAAAGCTCGCAGTTTTGAACATGGCGTCCAAGGGCACAAAGAGAAAAAGAACAGAAATGACGGTGCAAGACAAGGTTCAACTTCTTGATCGCTTCATGCATAGTCTGACAGCAAAGAGTGTTCGGGAAGCTGCAACTTTTTTGGACGCCTCGCATTCGTTTCTGTACCAATCGATAAACAAGAAGGGCAAAGCCCATACGACTCACATGCTTTACACATTTTTCCTACCAAAATACATGTGACCTTGACCAGGTCATCCAAGGTCATGCAACACAAAGCTGTTAATTCAAGACATAGGAAGTACAATGGTGCTTATTGGCTCTTTCTACCATGAGATATGGTCACTTTTAGTGGTTCACTACCTTATTTTGGTCACATTTCATAAGGGTCAAAGTGACCTTGACCTTGATCATATGTGACCGAATGTGTCTCATGATGAAAGCATAACATGTGCCCCACATAATTTTTAAGTTTGAAACAGTTATCTTCCATAGTTCAGGGTCAAGGTCACTTCAAAATATGTATACAATCCAACTTTGAAGAGCTCCTGTGACCTTGACCTTGAAGCAAGGTAAACCAAACTGGTATCAAAAGATGGGGCTTACCTTGCCCTATATATCATATATAGGTGAGGTATTGAATCTCAAAAACTTCAGAGAAAATGGGAAAAATATGAAAAATAGCTGTTTTTTAGGCAACATTTATGGCCCCTGCGACCTTGACCTTGAAGCAAGGTCAAGATGCTATGTATGTTTTTTGGGGCCTTGTCATCATACACCATCTTGCCAAATTTGGTACTGATAGACTGAATAGTGTCCAAGAAATATCCAACGTTAAAGTTTTCCGGACGGACGGACGGACGGACGACTCGGGTGAGTACATAGACTCACTTTTGCTTCGCATGTGAGTCAAAAATGAAAAGGAAATTCTGGCTTCGGTTGCAGAAGGGTCCACACCAAAGCAACAAATAAGACAAAGAAGTGGGAAAGACAAAGAGACTGAAGATGGTTTGCGAAAGTTTATTGTCCACTTGCAATCACGCAACGCACCCGTCAGCGGTCCCATCTTGTGTCAAAAAGCTGAAGCCATTGCTACAGAGCTGGGACATACAGACTTCAAAGCAACGGAAGGCTGGTTCAGTCGCTGGAAGAAGCGAAATGGTCTGACGTATCAGAAGCAGGTGGGGGAAGCTAGCAGCGCCGACACAATTGCTGCTGCAAAATGAAAAGACGAAGAGATGTAAGATATCCTTTCCTCGACCTACTCTTCCAACTGCATCTACAATGCTGATGAAACTGGCATTTATTTCGGAGCACTCCCTGACAGCACGTATGTCTTTGCAGAACAAAAACGCAACATCAGAGGCTTCAAGACAGCGAAAGACAGAATAACCGCGCTCGTCTGTTGCAATCTAGCTGGGGATAAAGAAAAGCTCCTTCATAATCGCTTCCTTCACAGGAGGAAATTCTTTTACTTTCTGTTTGATTTTTTTTTTTAAATTCGGTTAATAAAAACTTCGGTTAATAAATACAAATTTGCCCAGTCCCGATGTGTTTTTATTAAGCGGAGTCTACTGTATAACCACGAGTAAACACGTGTATACAAAATTCACGAAAGTATTATCTTTTTTTGTCTCACAATCAAGTAATGTATATTTCCAGCAAAAGCAGAAAAAACAACAGAATTTGCTGGGAGGGGGGGGGGGGGGGGGGGAAAGGGGGACTGCTGCTGTGTGTCAAGTGACTAGGTGGACACACTCCACTTCAGTATCAAGTCTGTAATGATTAGGCCAAACAAAAATATATGTTGGTTTAACCCTTTCGCTGCCAACCAAAACTTGCGTATGTGCATTCCTGACTGCCAGGGAATATTGGAGTTCGGGGAGTAATAATTCACAACAAATTCTAGTTCCAAACTGGCAGTAGGTAGGTAAGTAAAACCTATGTTATTTTTAAGGGAAATTGAACCAAGAATCTGTTTTTAGTGTCTAATCATGGAAATAATAATTAGTTTGGCTTATAATGATGTTTAAATATGAACTTTTGAAAAATCAGTCCGGCGCATCTTCCGGTGCCTGTGGATCAAACACAGGTGGCTGTTTTGCTCGCTCCAAGAAAGGATTATAATCACTATCATCTACCTGTTTCCAACGAATCGTCCGAAAGAAGATCTCCCCCTTCCCCTGTCAGTATCCATAATCATTTGCACCCCCTGTAGCGTCAGTGCGGCTTTGTTTTTCCCTACTACGTCCCGGTCGACTTCCACCGTTAGCCATTTTGACGAGTCGAGATTTCTCTCCCCAATCCTGTCGCCAAGGCCGAAAATAGCCTTCAGACGCAAAACCGCGTCACCATTTCTGTTTATTCATGAGAATGAGGTATCCTACCAAGCCATTGGCTGCTATTTTTGTGTCAGCAGTGACATCGCACTTCTGGAAAATCCCGGAACGGTGAAGACGGGTAAACCCGTCTTAAGGCGCTGCGGCTGCACAAGCGCAGGACGGGTATACCCGTCCTAAGGCAGGCAAGTGGTTAAGTTAACCCGACTGACCCTACTTTTTCCCGCCAACCTTTTTTCATTTCTAAAAAAAACCCACACATTTTGCGAACTATACCAAGACTAAGAGGAGTGACCTTTAAAATCGACTAAATTTATAAAAAACAAGAAGAGCAAATGCTCGATCGAGTCACTTTCGCAGTTCTGAATATTATATGAGGCATCAGATGGACAGGAAGAAATTGCTATTCACAACACAATACAGATGTAAATAATTTGATGTAAAGAATAATCCTATAAAGTTTGAATCAAATCCGATGAATAGTTTCAGAGATATGATATTTCAATTTTTTTCCTTCAAGACATACCTGTGACCTTGAAAAAGGTCAAAGGTCACCAAAGCAGACGTCAAAGTGTAGAGGTCACTGGGAGTCACGTTCACATAAAATTTGAGCCCGGTCACTTTTATAGTTTCCGAGAAAAGCCCAACGTTAAGTTGTGTGTTGCCGAACAGAAAAGGCTAGTTATCTCCCTTGTTTTTCTGATAACGTTCGTAAAAGGCTACAGATGTAAATACTTTGATGTAAAGAATAATCCTACAAAGTTTCAATCACATCCGATGAACTTTGTCAAAGATATAAAATGTCTAATTTTTCCTTTGACGCTGACCTGTGACCTTGAAAAAGGTCAAAGGTCAACGAAACCATCGTTAAAGTGTAGAGGTCATTGGAGGTCACGACTAAACAAAATATGAGCCCGATCGCTTTGATAGTTTCCGAGAAAAGTCCAACGTTAAGGTGGTGTCTACGGACGGCCGGCCGGCCGGCCGGCCGGACAGACTAACACTGACCGATTACATAGAGTCACTTTTTCTCAAGTGACTCAAAAATAAAAAAAAATTAAAAAAAAGACCTACCGATCCCATCTTTTTTGGTCACGTTACCCAAAATCAACATATATTTTTCTTTGGCCTTAAAGGTACAGTACATTCCTTCTTCTGTAGATCACCATCATGTACCCCATCACAGATCTGTCCAAGCTCTCACAAGCTTAGCAGGGGAGAGAGCTCAGTCAGTAACGGTGCTGGCTTGAAACCAGTTGTCGCTATCGGCATGGTTCGGCTAGGGATTAAAATTCCTGGAGTCGTCTTTGTGCAGACTGATTCATTGGTGCCCGAACACCCCCAAGTGGTGTACGCATGCACACAGTAAAGATCCCAAGATACATGTCACTTATGAAATTAATTCAACAACAAAATTCCCACTCAGCACAGAAAGCAGGTGGACTTAAAAATTTTGGTAACGGTATATGTACAAGGATCCTCTAATGTACTTAGAAATCAAACATATTGGCCACAGACGACAGCCGAATGACACCAGTTCTTCTTCTTCTTCTTCGTTCATGGGCTGAAACTACCACGTTCACTCATGTTTTGTGCACGATTGGATTTTTACGTGAATGACCGTTTTTACCCGCCGTTCAGGCAGACATACGCCGCTGGGTATTTTCTTGTTTCTACAACCCACCGAACTCTTTTCTTGGTCTTGTGCTTGCGTGTACACACGAAGGGGGATAAGGCACTAGCAGGTCTGCACATAAGTTGACCTGGGAGATCGGAAAAGTCTCCACCCTCAACCCACCAGGCGGCCGCGGCCAGGGTTTGAACTCACGACCTTCCGACTAGGAGGGCAATGTCTTATCCACAAGGCTATTGTGCCCGTCATAAAACACCGGTGAGTGTCAACTCTTTTCACAATTTTCAACTCTGTGTTCACAAAAATCTTTTCAGCAGAGCCGACGGAGGCAAACCCAGCGCAGACCTGGGAATCCCTGTTTTGCATTTAGAGTATTCTCAAACAAACTTGGCGTATTTTCAGACAATAAAGGTGTACTCCACACAACATTTCAACATCGATGATTCAAACATGCTTCGCATGCGTCCGTAGCACCGTTAATTAAGTTTACCAATACATCTAAAACAAATGCTTCTTTCAATGTGTAATGACAAAAGCTGTTATCATTGATCAAATGCAGAGTTATAAAGTTATTTTAATCACTAAAAGAAACAGAAGAAAAACACTCTTCGGAATTTTTCTCCTCGTATTTTTTTCCACTGACCGTACTGATCGTATTTTAGACAATCAAGCGTACAAAATACGGCAAAATCGTATGGATTTCCAGGTCTACCAGCGCCTTGTAGGTCACTGAAAATGCAAGGCACAGACTTCATGCAGCATCACGCGATGAAAGGAACAGCAATTACTGGATCCAACCTGCCTCAGAGGATAGCAATTTTGAAACTCAATTCAGGATTTGAAGTGTCTTAAGGTCCCAACGAAAGTGTAGCCAGCGAGCTGTGGTGATTGACATGATGGTCTATACAGGAAGGATAGTCATTTTAATTTTCTGAATTGCTAATGCACTTTTGCAGTCTGGAACCCATTTTTCACAGAGAAGATACTATGGCAGTGAAAGTGTTTGTAATTAAATAAGGCAATAACTTACATGCTGTTTAAAATGAAATCAGCACCAAAAAAACATTTCCTTTACATTTCAGTGCTGCTTACGACATAAAAACGATTACAAGTTTTCAATACCTTCCAGAGTACAGTGTGTGTGTGTGTGTGTGTGTGTGTGTGTGTGTGTGTGTATGTGTGTGTGTGTGTGTAGGTGTGTGTGCTTGTATATGTGTGTGTGTGTGTCTTTCTGTCTGTATCTGTATGTAAATTTTCAGTGTTACAATCAATGTAAATAAAACAGTGGCAGAAAAACAATCGAATCTTAAGCTGACATTTCCAACAAAATCCAAATAAAAATTGTTCTCATGGAAACAATTCACCAGAAAAACAAGAAAACGTCAAAAGCAGACATTCACCAGTATCTTTTTACACCTTTTCTAAAACAATAATCAAAGATGAAAAAAAGATAAGTTGGTAGAGTACCCAAAACTGGTGGAATGCATAATTTAACATCATATTGTACACTTAAACGCAGTAGCACAAAATCATAGTCCCACATCTTTGCTGTGCTTCTCAACTAAACCCTGAGACAATATACAGTAATTACAAATAAACAAAAGGAGAGATTCCTTTTGGAAATACCAGCAACACATATAAAAAATTTAAAATAAAAAATAAATAATATGTTGTACACATCAGCAACAGTAGAGCCATGCCATTGCTTAAAAATGCAAGAATTAAACCAGCAAACTAATGCAGTAACAATTATTGTCATTTCCCGTGCTGTGAGTTTAACAACAAGACTGGTTTCTTAAATCTCTTTGAAGTGAAAAGAGAAAAAATTAAAACGTTTAAACTACACTGATACCTCAGAGTTCTCACCCATCAACAGTTAGAAAAGTCTGCTTATCTGGAGGTCATTACTACATCATCATCAACAACAACAACAACAACAACAAATACAACAACATCAATTCAAACAAAATAACTTCAATTAAAGGCACAGTAAGCCTCCGGTAAACCATCACAGATACTGTCAGGCTTTTACACACAGTACAAACACCATTTCATTTAAACACTCACTGCTTGAGAACATTCTAGGTACCTTGTCTTGATGAAAAATGAATGATGATTTAAGAATGTTTGTGTAACAAGCTGTCAATTTATTATTTAGATTTCAAAAGTTAGGTCAGAAGCGCAAAAAAGCACCGTCCAATTGTCTGACAGACAATCCGAAAAAATTGATTCTTTGAAAATTGCTAGCTCTTTACGTAGGGCACCTAGGATGTTCCCGTTCGGTGAGCGTTCAAATGGAAGGGTGTTTGTACTGTGTGTAAAAAGCCGGACAGTACCTGTGATGGTTTACGGGAGGCTTACTGTGCCTTTAAGCTTGTGACATTAAAACCAAATACATGTATGTAAATATTTCAAAGGCAAAACATAAATTAAATGCGCTATGTTGAAACATTTTGAAATTTTTGAAGTATTTATCATGTTTTTCCCAACGGTGCGAGTTCTCGTCCTACACTGAAAACTTCACAACGGATAACAATATTAAAATGTTATGATTTTTAAAATCCGGCCTCAGAAAAATGTTTAATCACAAGTGCTAAATCACAGGGTTTGAAAACAAATGAACTACACTGATTAAAAAATGACATATCTGTTGGTGTTGTTTAAATAACAGTATCACAAACTCAGCTGCAACAACAAAAAAGAAAAACAAAGAAGAAAAAGAAAAGGAATTTAAAATAATGTTGGATAAGGTGAGCATGCATCGTATTAATACAAAATTTCAGTGAGCACAACATTATAGTCCAGTCAACAGCTTAAACAACTTCAAATTAAAGTCCTATTTGCTTTCTTTTTTTCTTTATTTGGTGTTTGTCGTTTTCAACCACGAAGGTTATATCGCGACGGGGGAAGGGGGGAGATGGGATAGAGCCACTTGTCAATTGTTTCTTGTTCACAAAAGCACTAATCAAAAAATTGCTCCAGGGGCTTGCAACGTAGTACAATATATGACCTTACTGGGAGAATGCAAGTTTCCAGTACAAAGGACTTAACATTTCTTACATACTGCTTGACTAAAATCTTTACAAACATTGACTATATTCTATACAAGAAACACTTAACAAGGGCAAAAGGAGAAACAGAATCCGTTAGTCGCCTCTTACGACATGCTGGGGAGCATCGGGTAAATTCTTCCCCCTAACCCGCGGGGGGGGTCCTATTTGCTACAATCTGCTTCTGCGCAGGTGAATTAAAGTACATCAAGTTGCTAAACTATTCATTTTTTCAGGCAGTAATGTGCATCGTTCAAAACAAAAACACAAAAAAAAAGATCGCCAAAATGAATTTCACAACAAACATCACAAATGTACAATGATTGAATTCAAATAGTAAAACAATTGACTCTTGGTTTGAAACTTAAAAATGCATATCATGAAATCAATACTCCTTTCCAAAACAGTGGTTACACTTTTTTTTCAACCTGAATTAGAAACAAGCACAGTCAATCTACAAATAATACAAGAGCAAATCTTAATCATCTAAGTCACAAGAGTAATACTAAAATTGCACATCTCTAAAAGAATGAGAGCATGTGGAATATAAAATCTTTGGACAGTTGAATGTTAAAGCCATGAAGAATTTTAGGAAGGGTAAGAGGGTCTAAAAACTGTACATTTTGAATATCCATTGAACCATGTAGTCTCAAGCTGCACGTACACATAGTTTGTTGATGATAAAAGTAACAAAGATGTAATTTGCTACATCATCTTTAAGAAATCCGAACAATGATCTCACAACACAGTGAACAGAATATGTTATACATGTACATTATCATAGGCAGTACACGGTGAATCTCACTGAATTTGTCTGACTGCAAAGGAATTCCAGATTAGTGTTTTAAAATGTTCGAAGTAATTGCAGACTATTACATCCATTAAATGGATGACTAATACTTTGAAAACTCACACCATATACCAAGGTGAAGGTCACCTAATTAAAATAATCAAGAGACAGAGGAAGAGCAACAAATCCCCACTTAATCTTCAGTACCACCTGTTTCTTTCTTTCTTTATTTGGTGTTTAATGTCGTTTTCAACCACGAAGGTTATATCGCGACGGGGAAAGGGAGAAGATGAGATAGAGCCACTTGTCAATTGTTTCTTGTTCACAAAAGCACTAATCAAAAATTTGCTCCAGGGGCTTGCAACGTAGTACAATATATGACCTTACTGGGAGAATGCAAGTTTCCAGTACAAAGGACTTAACATTTCTTACATACTGCTTGACTAAAATCTTTACAAAAATTGACTATATTCTATACAAGAAACACTTAACAAGGGTAAAAGGAGAAACAGAATCCGTTAGTCGCCTCTTACGACATGCTGGGGAGCATCGGGTAAATTCTTTCTCGTCCCAACCAATATGGGACTCCCCCTAACCCGCGGGGGGTACCACCTGTTTCAAACTTAATACTTCTTCTTCTTCGTTCATGGGCTGAAACTCCCACGTTCACTCATGTTTTTGCACAAGTGGGTATTTACATGTATGACTATTAAACAATACAATAATAGACCAGTTATTTGCCCAAGTAAGAAAGATTTACAAAGGAAAAAAAAAATTGTAGATAAAGATAGCATTGAACAGGTATTGCAGATTTTACATCTTGCAGACAAAACGTGTGTGCAGGAAGACAGCGGTGATAGGATATAACAAGAACAGGTTAAAGAATATTACATGTCCTGTGTCACAGCAAAAAATCATGTGTCAAAACAGTTCTCCCGTTACTTTTACACCAGGGGAGATAAATCTTCATTGCACAAAAATTGGCAAATTGCGAGAGGAACAAGTATATGTTCCTTAATACCCATCTTTCCCAAAACAGGGGAATTTTATCTGCTGATGGGGTCTACTTCAAGCAGTTCTTTATCTACAATGGGCCTCCCACAGTGTGCCTCTGGTGTATTTTGGCATAGACATAATTGGCACTGCTGACACAGGGGTGGCCAAATTGTCCGCCCGAACACCAGGGGCAAGTAAAAATTCTGTCAGGCTCGGGCTAGTAGATACCACTAATAGAAACTAGCCTGGCTGGCCAGTGAACATTCTGGTCCAATGCAACACTTTTGGTTGTAATATCAAGTTTCAAAGCCATGTAAACACGGCAGATACAGCAACTGTGGTATCTACCGGGCCAGCGACATTTCTGGCGGGCTAGTAACCTTTTTGAAATTACTCGGCTGGTCGGTGAGTTAACTTTGTGAGATTTGGCCATCCCTGTGAATCGATCTCGCCTGGCAGCTGGTGATTTTTAGGACTGGAAGTTTGAGCTGGTCAAGGAAGGCGACTAATCTCTTGTGGTGGTTCAACTTTTTCCAGAAAAAAACCTGACAGAATATCTCTGTGCAATAACAGCTGCTAAAGAAGCAGACTTGAACATGCTAAAACATAGCCGCATGACTGTCGATTAGAGCAATTAACGCTCATTGTGTAAAAGAAAAGTGCAGCGACGCACCCTGATGTAGCGCCCATTACGGGTAGAAGTGTTCAAAGTAGAACCCATCAGCAACACTTCACCGATAATTAAATCTTGACTGCAGGATGAGATTCTTCACGAGTATTAAAACAAAAACGTCCCACTGAAGACACAATATGGTTTGCATCACTCTACACAGTTCAACACATGCAAATGTCAGTGGCCAAGACATCAAAAATATTACCAGAATTTGAGGACGTCAGAACAGCATTCTTTTTGAATGGCATATGCAGATGGCATTTTTGTTTTTAAATGCTGTGTGCCATCAGGACAGATGTAAAAGGTGACATAAATTTGAGAGACTATGGCCTCTTGGCCAACAAGACTAGCTGATGTTAAAACAGTACAGTGGAACCCCCCTTTTAAGACCTTCAAAAATCTGAGAAATCTGTGTGGTCATTACCATGGTTCCGTTTACACTTTTTTGTGGTGGGGTTGCTTCCCTTTAAAATTGTTTAAGACGGGTAGCCTTCTCAGACCTTAGTATCTCAGACTGTGTCAATGCTTTATGTGATTCGGGGGGGGGGGGGGGGGGGGGGGGGAATATGTAATTTAATGTAATTTTGAAAACAATCTGAAGATATTTGACATGAAGAACTGAGGACTTCGAAGCTGTTAAACAGCTTTCCAAGTTTTTGTCTGAATATTACCTTTAAAACAAAAGTAAAAGAGCCCCCAACAGAAGCAGATCCAACTACTTCTCTGAACATGAAATACAGCTGTTAAAATTGACTCTCTAATCCTGTCCGGGCGGAGGTCACACACGAAACCTGTCCGGCCGGAGGTCACACATGAAGAGCAAAGAGAGAAAAAAAATCCGTCATTTCTAACCATTCCTGCTATCCCATCCCTTAAGACAAACAATTCATGATAACCTGAAAGGGAGAAAAACCGAGATTAACATTCGTTGATATAGGAATTCTGCCAACATGGCAAGCTGCAGAACTGATCTATTACCAAGACCCTAAGACAGCAGAGTTGATTTTTACATTTCCACCAAACCGGAATTCGCTGCAAGAATTTGTTGAAGGCTGACAGGCAATGCCAATGGTCTCCACAGAACATGAGAAAATAGCAAAATGAAGTCGATTGTCTAAAAACAGAGTTTATATTGTCAATATTCGTTGAAGGTTTAGTGATAAAAATGGCAATTTGGTGACACAACACGCAGGTGAACGGGCACACTCTCAATAACAACGGGACGCAGAAGAAGCATCTGGTCTCCATGACAGCAGGATACAGAAGGAAAAAAACTCTGGTCTCCATGGCGACAGCACACAGGAGAACACTAGACCTACTCTCCACGACAGCAGGATGCAGAAGAAAAGAGCCAGTCTTCACGCCAACAGATTCAGGAGAAGCCACTGGTCTACATGCAGATGGGATTCAGAAGAAAAAAACTATGGTCTCCAAGGCGACAGCACACAGGAGAACACTCTCCACTCCACTCTCCACGACAGCAGGATGCAGGAGAAAAGAGCCACTCTTCACGCCAACAGATTCAGGAGAAGCCTCTGGTCCCCATGTAGACGAGATTCAGGAGAACAGACAGCACCCTCAATAGCAACAAGACTGAGGGGTTACTGTTAGGCGTCCTTGAAGGTTTCATGGGACATGTCCAGCTGGTCTACAACGTCCAGGATACGGGAGACAACTCTGAGCTGCTGGGAGAGTTGTTGGTTCTTGTCGTCGGCCCCCTCTGCGGCACTTTGTTCCGTCTGTGCCAGCTGCTTGCGTAGTTCATGCTGCCGCTTCCTGCAACACATAATTACTTAATGTTTTATTTTGCAGGCATTTTCAGTGAAACATGCCATACAGTGGGGAAAAAAACCTTTCAAGACCTTCACAAATCTGAGAAAAATCAGATCCAAAAAGGAGGGAGTCCTAAAATGGAGGTAAATTTAGAGAACTTATGAACAGACAGTCTGAAAAAGGCAAGGTCTTAAAACGGTGGAAGTCTGAAATTGGAAGGAGCGAGGTCTTAAAAGGGGGATTGCACTGTAACTTTGATGTGCAGCAGGAGTGCTTGCATTAAAATACTTTGAATGATGCAGCAAGGTCCACCTATCACACTGGGGCATCTAGAGAATGCTTTCGGTTTAGATTTGACCTTCATTTGTTTCATGGGGTGGGGAAATAGCTCAGTCAGAAGCGGTGCTTGCTTCAAATCCAGTTGTCATTAGCAGCGTGGGTTTGATCCCCAAGTTTACAGAAAAAGTTTCAGGGCTCGGAAGCATGAATACACCTGCATGCAGGGACCCAAAAAATGGGTAGCGCCGTACACTGTATGGCAGCTTGCTTTCCCCAGTGAGAAAGCAGCCCGAATTTCCATGCGGGTCACCTCACAGGACTAGATGAACTCTTACCCTTATCTTTATGATCCATAGCCATAAAAAAAAAGTGTTTATGTTTGATATGTACCGGTAGTCTTTTAAAGTTTTGTCTTGAAGCACCCTAACGTATGCTACATCATTACAGAAATGAGCTTTAGACTATATAACTCAAAAGGGTAAGACAAGACTAACTTGAGTGCATCATGACAGTTGCGTATATAAGAGTAGATGATGTAAGAAGAAGGCAGTAACGTGCCGAAATAGTGATTATAGATATAAACGTACCTAACCTGGTTACTGGCGTGTTTTCTTTTTTATTTAGATGTAAGAGTGGTTAGGAAATCTTTCTCAAATGTATCTGAACAAATCTTGTATTTAGGAGGGAATCAAACAACAAGAATGGTAAGTTCTTGGAACATTTAATTTATGACAAAAGAAAATATAACATGATTGTAATTGTAATTGTGATTGTGATTGTAATTGTGATTGTGATTGTAATTGTGATTGTGATTGTGATTGTAATTGTAATTGTGATGTTTTGTTTTGTCATAAATTACAAGTTCCAATAACTTACCATTCTTGGTTTTTGGTTCTGAATTTTGGAACGTTGGCAGTCTATCTGTTTTTGTTTTTAGGAGGGGATGAAAGGAGAGTGCACAGCATGTCTTACTTGAGAGTGTCGTGACTGTGGCGTAGCTGAGAGTAGATGATCTGAGCGTCCACAACCGGTTCCAGTGGGTCCTGCCAGTCACCGAGCACCACCCCATTGTACGTCTGACTGCACCCAGGGGCTGTCAACATTACGTGGAATTGAGGATGGATGGGCAACAACGAGGCTATGAAACTGCTGGCTCAACAGGCAAGAGAAGTGTCGGCTATTCCCTAAGCATGTGTTCTCTTTTGCACATGAAAATTCTGTGCCTGAATACCTGGAGAGACTCTGACAGACCGACATATCCTGATAAAAATAATACAAACAGACAAAGACAAATATGACAGAGTGAAAGACTCATACACATGTGCATGGTCACACACTCAAGACAGCCACACACACACACACACATACACTCATTTGCACGCAGGTAAGCACACACACACACACACAAACACACACACACAATCTTCGATATCCACATTCTTCAGAACTGCTTAGTCATAACATGAAACTCTTATCTTTGATGCCTTGATGGTCATTTAAGCTTCACACAGATCACTATAGCAGCATCCTTTGTCACACTCCTTCCCAAAATATATACATGCATGTGAGGAAGTCCACAAACTACTGACCCCAGTCCTGGTCCCTGCGACAACAGTTATACTTGTCTCCCTTGAAGACGCCAGGGTGGAAGGAGTCGATGCGACAAGAGTTGTACTTGCACGTCTTGCGAATGGCAGAAATCCAGCCCTGCACGGAGTTCACGTCCTGAATGGAACACACAGGGATCACGATAAATTAGCAATATATATATATAAACATATTTTTTACAAGTAAAAGGACAATTTCTGAGAATACTCACCTCAATTTAACTAATAGGAGTTACCTTACTTACTTGTGCTAGACTGCGCAGCGTCCCTTTGTTACCGGATTGTAAACAAGGCTGCTAACTCTAGATTTCTGTCAGTATACCATTAGGGGAGTATAGTCTCCCCCTTGTCTGGTAGTACCTCTCCACGCATGTGCAAATGCCAAAACTAGCCAGTTTCAATTCGAAAATCTAGCAACATCATGCAAAACTATTTCTCAGAGATTCATCTTGTACAGCATATTATTTAATTGTGCATCAAGCACCAGTTCAATGTTTTCAATGTTGCAAGGCGTCTTAATGAAAAGGTTGCAAACCTGTCTGCACTAATCAAATGACAAGTTACCTTCGAAAGAAGTTTTTGCTAAGTGACCTCACTTCAATGCTTTCAAGTCACCTACCACACCTTGATGAAGTTGATGTGTACAACAACAAAAACCATGTTGTTTAATGTAATCAACATTAAGCTGTAGTATTAAAGGCACAGTAAGCCTCCCGTAAACCATCACAGATACTGTCAGGCTTTTACACACAGTACAAACACTCTTTTGTTTGAACACTCACCGATTGAGAACATCCTAGGTGACCTACGTATACAGCGAGTCGCATTAAAATCACAAACTGACTACTAAATTGTGAAAAAAAGGAAAGTGGACCACACGGGTTCACGATGTGTGTGGTTTACCCGATCTAAATAGCCATTTAAACGAACTGTGTCATTTAATGCTATTAAATGCTATTGCAAGTGTGTTCGGTAAGGTTAGAACTGCTTTTTTCATGAGAAGATTTAAATCGTTCTGTAAACCATTTTAGACATACTAGGGCTTTAAGCTGTAGTGAGGCTAAGGAACTCAAGACAACAAGCTTACAGTTAAACACTTGTGAAGAGTTACAGTTTTACACCTACTTTTGCCTGGAAGTAGATGATACCGGTACCATCGTCAGGAGTCTTGTGAATGATCTGCGCCATGTTGGACTTGCCCAGGGCACCGTAGTCTAGCGGTTCCACAGCACAGATATTCTCCACCATCACCATCGTTTGCTCCTGAACAAAAAAACACAATGAATAGCTTTCTTTCTTTCTTTCTTTATTTGGTGTTTAACGTCGTTTTCAACCACGAAGGTTATATCGCGATGGGGAAAGGGGGGAGAACAATGAATAGCAAACCAACAAGGTCAAGGAGAAGGTCAAGACAAAGCTATAAACTTTTGACCTCCAGTTAAGCAGACAATCGTGTACCCAAGCGTCTTGTTCTTGTCTTGGGTATAGCGCGACTCTTGTTGCTGACAGCTTTCCACTGGGAGGCAGCTACCCAGCAATGGGATAACAAAGTAATGAAAAAGAAAAACAAGTCGAGTTAGGCAAAATTAAAACATTTAGTCAATGTGTTGACTAATGAAACTGAACACACTGCATTTTTTTCATCAACACAGTAGGTTCACTGATTCCCTGGGATCGTGAAAGCGATGACAGGTTGTAAGTAGGTATCTTTCAATTAGCCCGTGGAAATTGTGCGAGCGGCCGGCTGTTGGGTGAAATGAAATCCCATTGTCCAGACTAATTAGTCAAAGATTGTTTGACCAGACAGGGGCGGGGATGTAGCTCAGTCAGTAGCGCGCTGGATTTGTATCCAGTTGGCCACTGTCAGCGTGAGTTCGTCCCCACGTTCGGCGAGAGATTTATTTCTCAGAGTCAACTTTGTGTGCAGACTCTCCTCGGTGTTCGAACACCCCCGTGTGTACACGCAAGCACAAGACCAAGTGCGCACGAAAAAGATCCTGTAATCCATGTCAGAGTTCGGTGGGTTATAGAAACACGAAAATACCCAGCATGCTTCCTCCGAAAACGGCGTATGGCTGCCTAAATGGCGGGGTAAAAAACTGTCATACACGTAAAATTCCACTCGTGCAAAAACCACGAGTGTACGTGGGAGTTTCAGCCCACTAACGCAGAAGAAGAAGAAGAAGTTTGACCAGAATTTCAATCAATTTTATCAAAACATGAGGGTGTGACAGTGCCACCTCAACTTTTGTAAAAACCCGGATATGACAGCATCAGAGACATTTATCAAAAAAACGTCTGGCATTATCATTTTCAGGAACTCGCATGTAAAGTTTCATGAAGATCGGTCCAGTAGTTTTTGGGGAAATATCTCTACACACACACATACATATACACACACACACACACAGACACATACACAACAACCACCCTCGTCTCAATTCCCAGTCTACAGGGTGTACCACAAAAAGAGGGACAAAAAGAAACTGTAATAGTTTCTACAAATACAAGAATTTTCGCAAGATTTTTTTCACCAGATGTGGACAACATCTCAAATTTTTATTATACCAAAGCATTTCGAAATCGAAGAACATTTGGTTGCTCTTGTCAGTAATTGATGACATGTTCAATCCAGGCCCCGCGCTGCTGGATGACGTGGGCCACAAAAAGAGGGACAAAATCAAACTCTCATATTTTCTAAGAAAATAATTGTTTCTTTCTGATTTTCAGGTGATATATCCAGAAGACCTGTAAGTTTTATCTGACAGAAGAATGGACCCCTACGATCACTTTTCCGTCGAAGAGAGGACCAAGATTGTGGAACTGTATTTCGCCTACTCTGGTTCAAAGACAGTTTCGACGCGAACACCCTGGAAAGAAAATACCACATCGTCATACTATCACACGCTTGGTTGATAAGTTCAGAAACACTGGTAGTGTGGTTAACAACAACAAAGGACATTCTGGTCAGAAAGAAACAATTATTTTCTTAGAAAATATGAGAGTTTGATTTTGTCCCTCTTTTTGTGGCCCACCCTGTATATGTTGAAACATTTAGTTCCCCCGAAAGCAACGTATGGCTCCCTGAATGGCAGGGTAAAATCGGTCATGTAACACGTAAAAACCCACTCTTGCAAAAACATGAGTAAACGTGGGAGTTTCAGCCTATGAACTAAAAAGAAGAAGAAACACTGAGTCAAAACTTGACTAAATGTAAAAAAAAAAGAAGAACTGAACACTCACGTTGCTGTCGTCGGGCGACTTGCTGTAGCTGAGCATGGCCCGGGTAAGACAGAAGTAGCACTTCTTGAGAACGATGGGGCGGAAGAGGCGGTGACAGTGGTAGTGGCACAGGTACAGGCGCCCCTGCATCAGCACCGTGTCGTTGCTCTGCTGGCGCACCAGGGAACGGTGGGAGACTGGCAGAAAATAGATGTGAAGAACGTTACTAATACTGTACAGTGGGACCCCTCTTTGATGACCTCTAGAAATATGAGAATATCAGGTCTTAAAAAGGAGGGAGTATTAAAAACAGGGGTAAATTTACAGAGGTCATTAAATAAACAGAACATCTGAGAAAAGAGGGTCTTAAAAGGGAGGGAGTCTTCAATTTGGGGGGGGGGGGGGGCGGGGGGGGGGAGGGGGGGGGCTTAAAACGGGGGTTCCATTGTACCAAAGACAGAGTTACAAAAATAGGAGGGGTTCAGAAAAAAAAAGAAGTTCATCACGACTTCCAGTGTTCATTCCCACTGTACATTTCCATCATTTTATCAGTATGGTCAAGTGGTCAGTCCTACAGGTTCTTGTTGGAAGTATTCCTCTTGTCTATGATGGGTCAATGCCAGTTTACAACACACCAAAGCTCAACCACTGACATCTTACCCTTCAACTTTATCCACTGACTTTTTCTTCTGCATAAATGCAATTCATGACTTTCATCCATCATTCTCTCCTTTATTCATTTAATCAGTCAGATGGGACACAGTTAGCGTTATCAACTGTACCCTCCCTCCCCCACCCAGACCCAATTACCCCCAAAACCTGACAAGAGTAATAGTCAAGTAAAAAAAATAGTAATCTGATGACCAAAATAGTAACCCAACATAAGCAACACAAACCTGATTAAGTAATTTGAAGCACATTTGAAAATATGGACTCAAATGGAGTATTTTTTATTTTTTTATTTTTTTATTTTTTCAAAATCCTAAAAAATAGTAATTAATAACTCCAAAATAGTAAGGGTAAACAGGTCTGCACCACCCCAACCCCCTCCCCTAAAACTATTGCCTACCATCTTCCACGTTGACAGAGATGAGTTCCTCCAGAAAATTCCTGATGGCAGAGATCTTGGAGGTCATGAAGGGAATCAGTGGCTCCATCCAGCCTTCTTTGCACCCCTTGGGTACCATCAGGTTGCCTAGACTCTGCGTCACCTGCAATGAGTTGCATCGGATTCAATGCGCTTTTTCTTAGCAAAGTCGCTTTCTTTGGCCTTTGCAACGGATCATATCGAGACAGAGCGCTTCAAGATAGCCACAAAAAAAAGGAGAGGATGATGCGCGATGTGAAAGAAATTTTCAATACTGTAGCTAGCAGACAATTTGGTCAATGACATTGTCACACAGAACGTTGTTATGATGAGAACGATAGCTGGGGTGGTCTCTAAACCTTCAAAAGCAGTGGATCCATCACACCAAGGAGACCGCGACACGCTGCAGCAGTTCAAATACCCAAAACAGTGCTTGCATAAGCTGCTCACGTGGCGCTTTACGCACTCTTTTCTGCACTGCCCCAAGAAACGGAATTTTGAAAAGCGCACTGCGATTGCTTTGGTTTGCACCACCTGAAGTTTCAGGGGCTGCATCCTGCTCTCCTTCAAAAACAACTGAGATAACCTCAAAATAATTATTTTTTGTTCATGGAAAGGCGGACACTGCTGATTGCATGCTAAGACTCACTGATGACGCTGGTGAGTCAAAAATTCACCAAAAGCAAACACCTTACCTTGGCCATGATGGTGAGCGTGCGGTTAATCTTGCGGTTGGGGTGAAGGTCAAACAGGGAGAACAGTTTGGGCGACAGTATGGCAGGGGCGAAGAATCTCAGGAAGATGAAACCGCTGACAGCCAGGTAGGGGGTATCCTGCAAAACAGTTATAAAGGTGCATACGCTCTTTGTCTACAAAAACAGGCTGACAAACAGACAGACAGACAAGCACACACACCCACACGCATGCACACATGCACATGCACATGGGTGCGTATGCGCACACACATACACAAGTGCATGCAGGCACAAGTACACCTATACACAAACATATTCTGGCAGACTGACAACAACAGAAAAAGACACAGACACACACAGACACACACAGACACGCAACCATGCACACATCCAGAAACGGACACAAATACAGACACACACGCTGCAAAATTCAATTGAATCAGCAACCACAATCAACAACATCATCCCTTCATGCTTAACACCCTTAACATCATCATCAACAACAACAACAACAACAACAACGCAACAACAACAACACAACAACAACAACAACAACAAAAACAACAACAAAACCACAATAACAACAATAACAAGGATGACAATGGTGATGACAACTGCAACAACAACCACAACAACCTTAGTGCATGGCACACTAACAACAACAACAACAACAACAACAACAACATTAGTGCACTGCACACTAACAACAACAACCCACTTCACAACAAAAAACTTAGTACACTGCACACTACAACCACATCAACCCAACAACAACAACAACAACACCAACACCACTACCACCAACAACAAAAAAAAAACTTAGTGCAGTACTGCACACCACAACCACATCCACCCACCTCATGCGTTTTGTGCGGCCACTTGAGCCTGGCCTTGAGGTAGATGTTCCTCAAGACGATGCGCAGCGCCAGAGGGCAGGAATGCACGGAGTGAACGATGTTGTCCACAACGTCTTCCATGTACCCCTCCAGCGCCTCCAGGCTGGTGTGAATGAAACTCTCCTCCGACTCCCTGTGAAGGCTGTGGCGTCTGGTGACGGAGAGAAAATGAGTCATGAGTCACAAAGGAACCGATCAAATGATGATGATAAATGTTGTTTAATGCCCTCACGGTTAAACCATCAGGGGCATGTTCCCGCAGATCAAATGATGCTGTCTACACCCTTATATACAGCATGCAACTCAAATAATGACGCATCAAGGAATACAACTCTCCTCCGACTCCCTGTGAAGGCTGTGACGTCTGCAGTGATAGAGAGAAAATGACAGTCATGAGTCACAAAGGAACAGATCAAATGATGCTGTCCACAGTACATTTTTCAAAAGAATAAGACATAATATCAAGCGGATATCGCATAACATACACATAAGAGTCAGTTATTCGCTGGTTTTAACTGGTCCTCCACATTTTATTGCTGGCTCGATGTAACCGGGTATCACTAGAGCGGGGCACAACTCTTCCACAACGCTTGGACATCCTGACAGAGTTATTTGCGAACATCGCAGGGGGATTAGGCACTTGCAGGTCTGCGTACAAGTTGACCTGGGAGATCGAAAAAATCTTCCACTTTAACCCACTAGACGCAGCAACGATTCAAACCCTGAATCTTCCACACAGACGGTCAAAGTCCTAACCACTAGGCCATTGAGCCAATCATAAGGATTAATTCATTCTCTAACCTGGATGCATGGGTAACATGCTGTTACATTCATTGCTGTAACCAGGGACCTGTAACTGAAAATGTTACAGTGTTGTCTCAACCACATAGATGGTTGTGACGCCTTCAGGAAAAGTGCATGTTTCAAGCAATGACACCATTATATACACCTGTATTCACGACAAGAAATCCTCTCTTTCACCCACCTGCGAACACTGTTGAGTCGGCTAGGGTCCAGCTCCACCGTCTTTTTCTCGTTGAAGATTCGCTCGACGACAGGTTGAAGGGTCTCTTGAAGGTAAGGCACGCCAAGAATCTAAACAGGCACAATGAGGACAAAATAAATACATCCATTGATGTGTAAATAAATAAGAAAGTAAATATCGATAAATAAATAAATATACAGTCGAACCTGCCCTGGCGACCACCTCTCGATAATGTCCCCTTGCCCATTACGACCACCCCAAAGAATTCCTGGTGAGGTTGGTTGTTGTTTTTTACATAATATTTACCTGTCCATAGCAACCACCTGTCTATGAAGACCACTTTTAGATATACATATCATCTGAAAGCTTAGAAAACAAGCTTTCATGTGATGTTTGAATGAAAACAATACTCCCAAAAATGAAGACTCAGGAGCAGTTTGAAATACGGGTATTAATAGCGGCCATTTTGAGGAATTGCGTGTTAAACTTCATGGTTGGCCAACATAATTTAACCTAGAAGCTGGTTTAAAAATAGACACAGTGACCTTTTGAACGCTATACGACATGATGGGGTTCTGTAAAGGATATATGCTGTCATTCTTGTTGAAAAGTCGGTCAATTATAGCGTCCTTTGTCTTTATTTAGAGCATGGTAGGTTGATTAAATATCGATTTGCAGGCATTTATAAGCCACTGACATCCAAAAACAGGCAAATATGTGTGTAGAAGTGTCAAAACTATCCCAAAATGCCAATAACCCAATTCTCCCATAATTGACCTACATTGGTATATTCAATGTATCTCAAAAGAGGTTCCCGCGGGTTATCTACCATTTTGTCAGATCCGGTCACCTTTGATCTGTCCCTTGGGTGCTCGTTATAGAAAGGTTTGACTGTATAAATACAACAATAGACATAAAAAAATCAATCAATTAATCAATAAATGCAGGACTAAAATTGAAAAAGAAAAAAAAGAAAACCGCCTTCCCCTGAGAACCACTGTGATACACTTTTAAGACGTGAAGTTGCTTCATCACTGACATTTTTTTGATACTGATAGAGGCATACAGAGCACACTTTCACTGAACTACCGAACATACTCACCTTCATATACTGATCAACCGATTTTGTCCCCAGTGTGTTTCCTCTGAAGATTGTGTTTGGATCATCTGAAAAACAAGTCGCCAAAAGCATGATAAAATATTCAGTAAATTTGTACAAACATATGCATGCAGCAAAAGCTGCACTTGAAGCAATTACTTTTGTTCTGCAATCTATTTTATTCCACTGACATCATCTCATTCGTCCGCTCCACAACAATTAACTTACTTTTATATTTAACACCATTGACTTCTTTGTCGAGGTTATTGTAGGTTTTATTTAGGTCTACTATCCTTTTCTCATTAACAATACAAGGAACAGGCCAAATGCTGAAACAGTGTTGTGGAGAGGACTGGAGGTATAGTTATGTAAAGGCTTTACGAAACAGGTATGATTTGAGCTGTGTTTTAAAGGAAGAAAAGTGGAATTACAGATAGAATTTGGAAGTGTGTTCGCACGGTTGGAATCTGATGCCTAAAAGATCTGTCGCCAAAAGTTTTGGTCCTGGTCTTTGGGATGCGAAGGAGTTTTTCAGAAGAGGATCTGAAGGAACTGGATGGCTCATATATATAGATACTGTGGGAATTGGACAGATAGGGGGACAGTCAGAATTCTCTAAACATATGTACCCTAACACAGCCAGCTTATAGTCAATTCTTAACTTCACTAGAACCCAGTTCAGGATGGTAAGTAGGGGAGTGACATGGTCTTTCATTGACTTCTGAAGAATGAGCTTTGCAGCACTATTCTGAACTCTCTGTAAGCGATAAAATCTTCAATGGTGAGGCCAGCAAGCAATTCGTTGCAGTAGTCAAGTCGAGTCTGTATCAAAGAGAAACTAATGAAGCTGAACAGTGGCTTGGAGTGTCAGGAAAGATCTTACAGAGGAAATCTTATGTAATTTAAAGAATACACATTTACAGACATAACTAATGTGTTGTTGCATGAACAGAGCAGAGTCCAGGTACACACCTGGGTCCTTACGTAACGGTGGTTTGGGAAACAATCTGAGTGCTACCTATGGTCAGAGAAGTGCAGTCAGTCTGAATACCAGATGATCTGTATATAATAAATACAAAATAAAACAACAACTGTACAACAGCAAAATCAATCAATCTAAGTCAGATGTCAGCAAAACAATGGAGTATAGATCCAAGATCAAATTTCTTCACTTGCTCGCTATAGGCGGTCCCCCATTGAGCCCGAAGTTGACTTCGCAAAGACTTCGCCAAGTCTTTTTACCGAAAACGCAGTGCTAAAGCTCCATGGGACCAACTTCGCGAAGCCATAGACCTATATTAGATAGATAGGAAACTCCTTCACTGCGCCTGCGAGGATGGTCGCTTACCGCAGGAAAAGGTAACTGCGTATGCCACGAACTGTCCGCGGCGGTCCGCGGTAGTGTAATACCGTCCCTTGCAGAGCTCTTCTCTGCCGGAGATACAACTTAACCGATTCTGTTCGGCTTCCTGTTTACATTTTAGCGCTTGTTGTGGGATAAAGGATGTCGACAAAAGAGGATTTTCTGAAGTGGGACGACTTGCCACTGGAGTACATTTTTGGAGAATTTACGGAGGATGATGTGAAAGCGGTTCCGAACCTGAAAGTGACGAAATCGCAAGCGAAACGGTTCTTCCGTCTCCTGCAAGTGCAAAGCGTCAACGTTCGTCTGCTAAGAATTTCAAGTGTCCCGATTGCACCAACAGTTAATATAGTTATGCCTCTATCAGCGGTTTCAGAAGACATGTCACCAAGAAGCACAACAAGCCACATTTAAAAGGTAAGATTCCATATATATATATCTGCGCGTGTGTGTTTCATAACTATTATCATAATAATATAGTCTAACTGAAACACCTACCCTAATAAAATAAAAATGTAATTTATTATAGTATTACATGGAATACCAACATACCAATCACAGTAAAACCGTGTTATCAGTGGACCTTGAAGCCCAACATATTAATGCATCTCCTGAAAGCAGTGAAGTAGGAATTTGTGAATGGGGATTTCTGTTATAGTAGACATCTGTTTGGGAACCTGCATACTTACAAAACATGTTCATTTTAGTTTTTACATGATGAGCAGTAAACATGAATTGTGCTGTGTATCCTGATGTTGAAATTTACCTGACTGCATTCATTAAGTTGTACGTTATCATTCTCTGTTTCAGCCAGTGAGCATTGAATTGACAACGGTGACGCCCAGTCTGATGCAATTGCAGTTTTAGACGGACTGGTTGAGGGAGACTGCTGTGACGCTGAGAGGAACACCCGCCTAAGCAATGCAACCTTCAGAGACCTGCTCATCAACGCTATTAAAAGGATTGAAGAGGATGCCTATATTAATATCTTCAGAGAAATCATCTCTTACTGCCATAGCGCCAAGTATCGTCTCAAGAGATGGCAATGTGGATGAGATGATGAAACATTTAAGACTTTATAAGCTTCACTCATGCGTCAATAATAAAGATGCAGGGTGCACAGATGTAAACAAGGTACCATGAACTTATGAATGATATTCCTTAGGTTCAGGACTGAAGGTATTCATGTTCAGTCACTTTATGCAGCATGTGCATCTGGTAGACATAGCTTGAATCAGTATTCAGATAGCTAGCATGTTTTGGACATATTGGCAGTCCATACTGATCTCTTTCCTCAGTACTTTCAGTGTATGGGTACAGGTGAACTGATGTGTGGAGTGCAAGCATTTATATTTGGGAACTGAACTGGTTATGTTGTCCTGTCAAACTCTGTGAAAAGTCCAGAAGCAGAATAATGGTTTTCTTTTCCATTGTCATGTGCATTTTGTGGTACTGCAAATATTCTGATGCTTGTGTGAATTTTAAACTGTGCTCATATGCATAGTGACGTATACTTCATTCATTGTGACTGCATTCATCTGCCTGCTCTTTGGTTTTCTGTGTGTGAATAAATTAGTTTCCTGTCATACAGTGTTATCAAGTTTTGGTATGAAGGTGATGATGTGTGCTTTCTTTTCTATCACCTCTCCCTATTTTAGTGGGTTTTTTGTTTTGTTGCATACACAATAAATAAGAACAAAGCAAAGAATCAAAAATTTTCTGAGTAATTTTTATTAAACACAACACCTGTCATCAGTTAAACTAAGTTAATCTTTAAAATCTTCGGTTCCTGATGAATCGCGATCAACAGTTAGCTCCGCACACATCGGCCCAGGGCAGTCCTCAATCAGAAAATCACCCCACTCCCAAGGTTCTGCTGGAGCACCCTCGTCAAGCCTGACAAATAAAAAGAAAATATAGTCATTTAATCTAACTTGATATTTCCAACAACAAGTACATAAGTAGCCTTGGAAATGTGTTTATAGAAAGACTAGTAGGTCCTTTCAAGGCAAAAACTGAAAAAGGCTCTGCCTTGTGAACATTTATTTGGCCCTGTTGTCATTGTGTTATGTTATTATACATGTATGGCTTTGCTTTTAACTCTGTCTCACAGTTGGGAACAGGAGAAATATGTAGTTAGTCCCTCCTTTTTGCATTTCCCTTCACAAATCATAAATCCAGGCTAGAGTACTTGACATACCTAAATTCGGTCATCCCTTCTACATTCAAAACTGCTGACAATATAGTGTATTATTTTAAATTAAAATTATGAAAAATACTTACTGGATCTGAGTACAAAACTGCAACAACTTGTCTTCCTCAGTCTTCATATTCTTTTCTTCAGCATTCTTTCTGCATGCTGCACCCTGTTTGGATCTCGATCCTTTCCGAGGCATTCCAACACGTTTCCTCCGCCCCATCTGGAAGATCATTAAAATAATGACAACATAAACATATTACAAATGCCCCTACATAAATAACCAATTAAATGTGTTTCTGATTCCTTGTTGCAACACTCTTTGCAAACAATAATTATTATTATAAGTATAAAATTAACAGCTCACCACTAACAAAATTTAAAAAAAATGTATACGCTTTGACTTTAAGGTAACTGTAAATCTGTTAAATTATCATTATTATATGAAATTAAAGTCAGATAAGCAGCAGTACAGATATGACACATGTGCAGATGAATTGTACAGGAAAAACCCTTTCTTTTCATATATGACATGACATATTTTATTATTTATTTGACTCTTTGATTGTCGGTAGAGTCATGCAGCAATAGCTCTTAGACTAGGACTGAAATTCTGTTATCATCTGCAAATATGTCCAAATATCCCAACTTTAATGCAATGATTTAATTAAAGTAAGAAAAAGAAAGGAATAATGGATGCACCTTGCTTTCAAAAACATAATCATTAACACCATTACATTTTTTCTGAAATTTTCTGAATTTTTCTGTTGAAGATATTGATTGCAAAAGTTTTGGAAATTAGCAAAAAAAGATGCATTTTCGAGGCTTCCCTGCTGAAAACATTTTAATTCTGAGACTTGAGCAGACTTTTTAGTATACATCGTGGACTTCATGTTTACAAAGTTCGCCGCCATGCATTACTATCATAAACAAATTACAACACACACAGGGCAGCTTTAAAATCAAATGCTTCTTTTTATGTATTTTTCTTGACACAAAATGCAACTTTTGCACATCGGACTTTGAAACTTTTCGGCCCTGTTGAATAATTTCACGGGACACCGTTTTCAGTTTTACTTTCAACAATAACAACTAGCGTAAATCAGTTAAAATTTCAAAATTAGTTTTATTACTTACAAAGTTAGTGAATGCTTGCCCCTCTGCCGATCTTTAAAAAATCCACAATGAATGATTTCATCATGAAAATGGAACCATCGCGTGTTGGTGCATGAAAACGCCATTTTTTCTCAAAGCCGTGACCGGCGGCGTGACAGACTGCCAACTTTGATGCTAACTTACGTCGGTTTTCATGAGTTGAATGACAAAAAGAAAACAAAAACTTGGACTCCTGATAAATATAAACACTCACCTTGAACAAGAGATGTCGAATTCCAAGTGAAAACGCAGTAAACAGAAATAAACTGGACGGTAAATTCCCATGCGCAAAGTCTGTGACCTCTGGCACTAGTCAGCTGACGCGTCTCGCGCATCGCGGTAAGCACGCATTTCGCGTGAGGCGGGGGAGTTTCCTATCCCTCTAATATAGGTCCCTGGCGAAGCATACTTTGCTTAGTCAACTTCACCTAAATAAGGACAGGCTTTAGGACAGGTGCACGTCTCACCTGTTCTGTCCACGTCTCGCTGTACCAGTCTATCCAGGAACTCGATGACAGTGTCCTTGGCGAGGTAGAACCTGACCAGGGCAGCGGCCATGTGACTCAGTTCCATCATTCTCTCCTGCTCCAGCAGGTCCCATAGCAGACTGCCTAACTCTGGGTTCTGAAAACAAATATACAACACGTGTTAAAAAACACAAAAGAAATCTGTATTCACAAAGACAAGGACAGCACAATTTTGTCAACGTTTTTGCCTGTGAAGGCTTCTTCAGGGCTACATTGAAAAGTAAATCAAAAAGCAAAAGAAAAAGTCAACAGTAAAATGAAAAGGAGAGGAAAAGAATCAACTAAAACGAAGAAGGAATTAACTCAACAAATATCTGCACTTTTTATGTTGGAAGTAAATTAATCTCTAAGTAATAGATCAAACAGAAACGCAACCACATAAACACGTGCGTGCGTGTGTGCATGCTATTATACATAACTGTGAGCACCTGTGAGAAGTGGCAATTAAGTAGAGGTTACATGCCGAGTCTCAGTGATTATCAAAAATAATGGTCGAAGTTAGCGGATCATGAAAAATGCGAGCTTCAGCGAGCTTTTTCATGACCGCGAACTGAGACCATTATTTTTGATAATCACTGAGACGAGGTATGTAACCTCTTTATCCCTCCTTTCTTCAGTTATTCAAAGAAAAGAGGAGTTTTTGTGCGAAAGTTTGATCGAATCATATTCACCCAACCAGTCTACCTGCGCAGGCTATCGATTAATGCGCGGTTGTATAGTTCCGTGCAAATCATTCAATTTTGTTAACACTTCTTGTCAGTTTCCATGTTTTGAACTAAAATCAAGTACACAGTTATGTTGTCATTCTGCTGTGGCGGTAAAGGCAGATAGTGTGTGTTCTGTTCATGTTTTGGTATCGCCAGAGACATATGCCTCTGGTATCGCTCAGAAAATGTTCTTTCCTCGAATGTGACTAGCAGACGAAGTTTTACACCCGTGTTCCAACGCTAAAAACTGTATGAAGTTTAGTTTTCTGGGGCAAAATAGTGTATGAAACCGCTGCATGTTCTTCAAGTTGATTAAATGTTTGCAATTGATTGCGTGTGATCTGTTTATAAAATGAAATATTGTTGAAAACTGACCGTCGGATTGCAGTCTTGCCGATGCAGCCGAAATCTGGAAGGGGAACTACTCGTGTCGCTAGACAAAGTATGAGAGTTACTTTTCCTTGGAATCTTGCTAGCGATAAACGATTGTGCACGGCAGATCTGAATTCAGAAAACAACCAAACTCATGGATTTTATATTGAGATTCATGTGTTCAAGCCTGTAGTTGCTGGTTTAAATGCGGTATGGTTGTATTGTTTGCTCCAGAAAGGTATATTTTGTACATTAGAGTGTTCTGAACTTTTGAGTCGCAAAAAGTAGATCCACAATGTGTACAGTCTCTACCCATGAGCTATCGAGGATTCAGGCCCGTTGTTGGGTAAGTGATTTTGGTTGTTGGGTAAGTTACCGAAAAATAACTAGCCCTACAAGTTTACAGAGAGAAAGAAGCAGAGGGGGGGATAATAAGTGTTCATTATCATAGTTATCATAGCATAAATAAATCCCTGCGCCTTGAATATGTGCGCGATATAAATTGCATAAAATAAAAATAAAGAAATAAAAAAAATAAAATCCCTGCGCTTAGAACTGTACCCACGGAATACGCGCGATATAAGCCTCATATTGATTGATTGATTGATTTTTATTATTATTAACGATAATCAGCAAAAAATGTTTGCAATGAAAAAATACAAAACACAGTCTAGAGAAGAGAAAAGGCCTGCTGGGACAGCCAGTAAATACTTTTTGTTCATTGGGGGCATCAAGGAAGAGCGTTTCAATGGGCTCGTAACAGGAAGATGGCAGCACCGTCTCCTCTAGCAGCTGTAGCTTCAGACGAATCTTGCCACGCTCCACACGACTGGAACAATAAAACATGATTAAGTTTGAATCAGCAACTCTACTATAGTATAATCTGCACAATGTTCTTGACACCAGTAGTTAGTTAGGTTTCTCTTTTGCGTTTTGTTGCACTGATTAGCCACTTGATGTTGCGATAGTGTGCTCAGGAAAACAGCCTTAGCTATTTTCTCTCAGAGTGTAACTAACTCAATATTTGCACATTAAAAAAACTCACTTTTGAACGTCAAAACATTTCACTCGACTTGGCAATTATGCGTCCGTATTGACACCCAAACTAAATAACTCCAAAGTAGTTCACCTTTGTTAACATTATCACAGTTAAGTTTGATCACTGAATTAGTTAAATTTGAGCTAAATGTTGTCAGTTCCAAAGAAAAACTGGACGAATTTGCCACAGGAACAAAACACGAAGAAAGAAACAACAACATGTCATTCCTCCTCGCCTCTGGAAAATTACTTGTAACGTCACCACCAGGGTAGACGGGCGCTGTGGCGGGGTGGTAAGACGTCGGCCTCTTAATCGGAAGGTCGAGGGTTCAAATCCCGGCCGCGGTTAAGTGTGGAGATTTTTCCGATCTCCCAGGTCAACTTATGTGCAGACCTGCTAGTGGCTTATCCCCCTTCCTGTGTACACGCAAACACAAGACCAAGTGCGCACGAAAAAGATCCTGTAATCCATGTCAGAGTTTGGTGGGTTATAGAAACACAAAAATACCCAGCATGCTTCCTCCGAAAGCGGCGTATGACTGCCTACATGGCAGGGTAAAAACGGTCATACACGTAAAATTCCACTCGTGCAAAAACATGAGTTTCAGCCCACGAACGCAGAAGAAGAAGAAGACCACCAGGGTGTGCTTGCATGTGTCAGGGTTATTCTTTTACCCCTTGATCTTCATTACATGACATACACACATGTGTAGATATGAAATAGTTATCAAATGGCTGGTCTCTCTCAGAATTGTAAGATAAGAATCCCCCGAAAACGGTGTATGGCTGCCTAAATGGCAGGGTAAAAACGGTCATACACGTAAAAACCAACTCGTGCAAAGAACAAGTGTACCGTGGGAGTTTCAGCCCATGAACAAACAAAAAAAGAAGTCAGATAAGGATAAAAAGTCTTCAAATCGATCCTAACCTTCCTCTTCTGACAGAGAGAGCGTCAAAGTGCGGTCGTCTGGCCACAGCATGCCATTTCCTCACAGTGCCGTGTGTCACGTCGTCCGCACTGAGGTGGATCTGAAAACGGGAGGGAAATTAAATACAGTGGAACTGAGACCCCCCAATTTAAAACTCCCTCCCTTCTAAGACCGTTTTCTCAGATTTTCTGTTCACAACCTCTCTAAATTTACTCCCATTTTAAAGGTCCTTGTGTACGGTACATTTTTATACCAAAATCGCCATTTGACCATTAAAATGCAGAGTCTATTATCTACAATTATCAACAATACACCCCCTTTCGATCAGGAAAGACGAAGCCAGTGTAGCCGTTTGAAAATTCATTGTAGTATTCCAGCGTAGTACTCATAGTAGGATATCCTTATTTGGAAAATGCCAAGCGCAAAACTCCTCTCAAATCCCGTGCATTTCGTGCGTTTAAAAAAAAGCGTGGACAGCGCTCCAGTGTCAAACTGTTGCTGCACTTGTTTGGGCGTGGCTATAAGCATAGTGACATGAATTTGATTGGTCAGTATTTTTAGGCAAAGCACATGTTCTCAGCAAACAGAAAACAAAATATTGGAAGCGTGAGTCACGCTACCCCAAAATAAAATCTTTTTTTACATATATTTTTTTTCTATAACTTTTTTCCCCATGGTTCATTCATCATCTGACATAACTTTTTAGCGAAATCTAACCATAAGATTATTGAAAAAAAGCAAAAATGTAGACGACCACCTTTAAGACTCCCTCCATTTTAAAACCCAGTTTTCTCAGAATTTTGGAGGTCTTCCAAGGGGTGTTTCACTGTAACCTATATTTAATGTGTAACCTATTGTAACCTATATTTAATGTGTAACCTATATTTAATGTGTAACCTATATTTAATGTGAAACCTCATCTATATATGTGTGTGCTTTTTTTCTCATGAAGTCGTCACTATAGTCCTCCTCTTCTTGGCTGCATGGTGTTGACCACCATAAAAATGTCGTTCAAGCTTTGCCTGTTATACTCCTATCTTTCCTACCCTACCATTTCCATAGCACACTCATTTCACAGCCTATACCGTTTCTTTTACAAGGCTGATACTCATAAGGTCAACTGACCCATTAGCTGGTCAATATTAAACCAATACCATTGCATCCAGTTTTCGCAAAGTGCAGTATCTATTGCAATATATCTTTCCATCATTTCAGGTAACATGTACCTCACTGCTTTCAGTTTCATCTTCCCTTTACCTCCTCTTCACAAAAGCACGCTTTACCCTACATCCTACCTGCCTTCCCTTTGGCATGCAAATTAATCACAGCTGTGGCACCCCTCACTGCAAACTATGCAGGATAAGAATAAGGAGAACATTAATTTTCATGTAGTCCTGTGAGGTTACCCTCAAGGAAATCCAGGCTGCTTTCTCACTGGGGAAAGCGAGCTGCCATACAAGACTTGTACAGCACTACTCATTTTTTTAATTTTTTTTCTTCTGCATGCGTGTATTCATGTTTCCAAGCCCAGAGACTTTTGCTGTGAATTTGGGTTCTTTATCGTGCGCATGCGTGCACACGGGGGTGTTCGGACACCGAGGAGAGTCGGCACAGAGTTGAATAGGGAAAATAAACCCCTCACCGAACGTGGGGATCGAACCCACGCCGATAGCGACCTCAGGTTTTGAAACCAGCACCGCTACCTACTGAGCCATATCCCCGCCCCAAATGGTAAAACGTACGCCTACCCCTTACCATTTTCTGTCAAGATCGAGATACCTATCCCACGTCTCACCTGTCCCATAAAATCATCACTGCTTAGTTTGTCCTTGTCCCAGACGGACACTATGACGGACAGGTTGTTGTAGGTGGTATCCTCCGGCAACAGGAATTCCAGGGTCTCGTTCCACTCTGGAAACCTGGTCTTTTTCACATTCTGCACACAAGCATTAATAATGACTTATCTAATGCTTTGGACCCAACGGGAGTGCATAAAATGATTACACCGATGTTAGAAGAACCTAATTCAATTTTTAGGTGCTAGAATTCTAAGAACTTGCTTTCAATTCTGGAGTAAAACAAGGGAGTTTTTATTGTACTGATAATGCACTGACTTTGGACCATATAAAGTTTTGTCAAGTTCAAAGCATCTTCACAAGTCTCAAGGTTTGTCTGTGTAAACTAGCGTACCTGAAAGAAAATGTTTCAATTTTAGAGCTGAACACTTTCCTGGTCATTTACCCATCCTTCCCTGAGAAAACCACTGTAACGACACACCTATGCTACAATTTTGGTCTACCACAGATATATAAGGAGAAATATAAGAAACAAAATAAAGCCAATAGCAGGGCAAACGTTAAAGCATACATTATTTCCAGAACTCAAATTCTAGAAGTGGCATCTCGAAGATAGAAATAAAGATAAGATATGATACCAAGCATATGTTATATCCAGAACTCAAAAATCTAGAACTGGCATATCAAAGATCAATCAATCAATCAATATGAGGCTTATATCACGTGTATTCCATGGGTACAGTTCTAAGCGCAGGGATTTTTTTTGATTTTTTGAAATTTTTAATTTTTTTTTTTAATTTTTTTAATTTTTTTATGCGATTTATTTAGATAAAAATACAGATAAGATATGATACCAAGCATACGTTATATCCAGAACTCAAAATCTAGAACTGGCATCTCAAAGACAGAAATAACAGATTCTACAGGTTATGAAAATAAATAAACATCCTACCGATGTGGTCTTGGTCTCATCAAAGCAGGTGACACTGACGTAAGGGTCTGAGTATCCCGTCTTATCTTTTGGAGCCAGATCCCTGGTAAGAAGCAATTACAACAATAGCTGATTATTAGGCACACACACACACGCACACGCACACGCACACACACACACACACACACAACATTTTGTTTCCAATGACGAGACCCACAAAATTAGGGTAGGTAGGTCAGTATCTTTCTCAACCCTTTTTGGGGGGGATTGAAGTTTGTTTTTTATTTACACATGAGCATGTTGCGGTGGCTTCGGACCTACAGATGCCGTACACCAGCAGAATCTCTCCCTGTATCTCCATAATTAACCCCCCCCCCCCCCCCGCCTCCTTTCACCACTCTCTTGCCCCCTCACCCAAACACTCTGACAGACCTTCCTTTTAACACAGAAACAAAGAGATGTGATTGTCCGGTGGCTTCGGACATACGGATGCCGTACTCCAGCGCAATCTCTCCCTGTATCTTCATCAACATCCCCCCCTCACCACTCTCCCTGTCCCCCCCCCTCACCCCCCACCCCCTTCACCCAAAGCCCAAACACTCTGACAGACCTTCCCTCCAACACAGTGACCAAGAGACGTGATTGTCCGGTGGCCTCGGACGTACGGATGTCATAATCCAGCAGAATCTCTCCCTGTTCCTTCATCAACAACTCCCCCTCACCCCCCCGTCACCCAAAACACAAACACTCTGACAGACCTTCCCTCCAACACCGTAACAAAGAGATGTGATTGTCCGGCTATCCTCGGACGTACAGATGCCGTACTCCAGCAGAATCTCTCCCTGTTCCTTCATCAACAACTCACCCTCACCCCCTCACCCCCCCACCCCCCCTCCCCCAAAACACAAACACTCTGACAGACCTTCCCTCCAACACAGTAACAAAGAGACGTGATTGTCCGGTAGCCTCGGATGTACGGATGTCATACTCCAGCAGAATCTCTCCCTGTATCTCAAGGTCCTTGTTGGCCTTCTGCAGGGGGAACCAGTTTTCCAGACCTGTCATACACACACCAAAATCACAATATTATCATTCACTTAAGATCTTACAAGCTATTATAAACAAAGCTATAAGCTACTGTCAGCGTTTAAAACTCATGCACAGCCATTGTTTTCATAGTCGAGATACTGAAGTGAAAAGAAATAAAGGCTACACAAACTAGCAAACACCTAGTTAAGTTCGTTACTCTCTGCAAATTGGCCTCGTCAGTCACAAGCTTGCTTGGAGACGACATGGATCTACATACCCTTTCATAGTCTTTAGATCTTTGTTCATGAAGCCAAGCCATGATGATGAGGATGATGATCTTTGCACAACTCTCAAGGTACACGAAGACAGACTGTTACATCCTTTACTGCTATGATCTTTTGAAACAGAGCAAGCAAAGCCTAAGCTAAATCTTTATTTTCTCATCATTATCTATCAATTTGTTCACTTTAAAGACTCACAGATCAAAGAACTTTGATTTGTTTTCTATTGTCATTCAATGAACAGTTCATAAATTAAATCCTCTTGTTTTATACTATTCTTGATTTGGAAACGTCAGCAGTCTATCTCTTTTGCACTTTTTATAACCCAACAGAATAGCTAATTTCAGTTCTTCATTAGAAAAACGTACCTTTGGCGTTACGCTCATCGTTCATCATCGCCTTTGTGACAGACACCGTACCAATGATGTCATCTCCGCTGTACAAATACAAAAGAAAAAACCCAACTCAATCAGCTAATTAGGACAATTCCAGTTACAGTGGAACCCCTAGTTTAGACCTCTGAATTTACAACTTCCTCCTTTCTAAGACCTTGGTTTTTCAAATTTTTTTTCATAGTTTCTGTACATTTCTGAGATTTTTGGAGATCTTAAAAGGGGGGTTCCACTGTAAAACCTTCCTTGTGCCACAAACATGAGTCAACATTTTCTGTATCACTGTCCATTGCCAAGGATGTATACATTCAGGAAACGTATAATATGTGTGGCCTTACTCATCATTCTCTTAAAATAAAGAGTAAGGCCTAAAAAAAAAATAGGTGTGGTTACGGTAACCCGACCTACCCTATTTTTAGGGGCTGACCCTATAACTTTTTATTACATTTGTCAACAAACAAAAAACAAAAACAAAAAAGTGCAGAAAACGCAATGAAAGCGACAGCGCTCGAGTCGCACACTTATTTCCCTGTCAAGTAGGTTTAATTTGTACACATTAGAAAAAAAAAGTAAAATAAAAAAAAGTGATTGCCTTCCTTCCTACCCTATTTTTTTGGGCTATGTTACCTTAACCACACCTATTTTTTGTGTGTGCCTAATAGATAAGTTCACACAAAACGCCTTGAACGCTTCACTAGAAACCCCTACCTTCCATACACCCTTGTCTGAAACACAATAGTGTAACATTCCAAAGAGGTAATTTGAAACATTTAACCCCTTCACTGCCCACCCCGTATGTAATACGTGGTCATTTTCGGTTTGTCCTACGCCCATAACCGTATCTCATACGTAGGATTTGTGTCAACAACATTTCAGGACATTTCTGAAAACTAAATGGGAGGTAACCACTGTCCAAGTACTTGTAGGGGTTCTAAACACAGTTCTTTCCCATAGACCGTTCGGATAATGCTGTTATACTGTGGCAGTGAAGGGGTTAAGCGACATCAACGAATGAGTCAATGACGTTTCAAAAAGCTTCAGAAAAATGCTAAATATTCCGCCTTTCTACCAAAAGTATATATCCCAACCTAAAAAAGTAATTAATACTGTAGACATTTAAACAATAATAACCATGTTTCTTTGAAAAGTGTCGCAAAAAACAGTGACAAACATGTAAGAAAAAAGATAATAGGATTACCCAAAATTAACAAACAAAACAAAATCTATAATTTGTAACCTCAACAATGAAACAAACAGACAAACCAACAAGTCGCGTAAGGCGATAATACAACATTTAGTCAAGCTCAGTCGAACTCACAGAATGAAACTGAACGCATTGCATTTTTTCCGCAAGACCGTACAGTCGTAGCATCGTCTGTCCACCGCTCGTGGCAAAGGCAGTGAAATTAACAATACAGAAAAGCACGGTAGCGGTTGCGCTGAGGAGGATAGCCCGCTTTTCTATATCTCTATTCTTTTTAACTCTCTGAACATGTTTTTAATCCAAACATATCATATCTATATGTTTTTCGAATCAGGAACGGACAAGGAATAAGATGACATTGTTTTTAAATCGATTTCGGAAATTTAATTTTAATCATAATTTTTATATTTTTAATTTTCAGAGCTTGTTTTTAATCCGAATATAACATAATTATATGTTTTTGGAATCAGAAAATGATGAAGAATATGATAAACGTATTTTTGGATCGTTTTATAAAAAAATAATTTTAATTACAATTTTCAGATTTTTAATGACCAAAGTCATTAATTAAATTTTAAGCCTCCAAGCCGAAATGCAATACCAAAGTCCGGCCTTCGTCGAAGATTGCTTTGCCAAAATTTCAATCAATTTGATTGAAAAATGAGGGTGTGACGGTGGCCAGTGCCGCCTCAACTTTTGCAAAAAGCCGGATATGACGTCATCAGACATTTATCGAAAAAATAAAAAAAACGTCCGGGGATATCATTCCCAGGAACTCTCATGTCAAATTTCATGAAGATCGGTCCAGTAGTTTAGTCTGAATCGCTCTACACACACACACAGACAGACAGACACACACATACACCACGACCCTCGTCTCGATTCCCCCCTCTATGTTAAAACATTTAGTCAAAACTTGACTAAATGTAAAAACAAAGAAACAAAAAGGGTCCAAACAAAAATACAATTGCATCAACATGAATAGCGCCAGTCACAAAAATAATAATGAAAATACAATGTAATAACATTGAAAGTTCAACTGATACAACTCTTGGCAAACTTAAATTACCAACTTATAATAATACACACACAAAAACTCCAAACTGTGAACAATAGACGCATTTCGGAAATAACTCTGTCGGGTTTGTATGGGTTGTGGAAGAGTGAGTACCCTTGCTTTTGCGCAGACAAACATTGCCATGTGCTTCCTGTACTACACATGTTTGAGACGCGCCCTCTCGCTAGTGACTAGCCTGTAATGTGGAAAAGTTTCCCCGCGTGACACTATTTCCCACGTGACATTATAGGCCAAATGATGTAGTCACTAGCGAGAGGGTACTGTGTCTCGAACACGTGTACAGGAAGTACATGGCAATGTTTGTCTGCGCAAATGCAAGGGTACTCACTCTTTCAGAACCAATGCAACAAACCTGACAAGAGTTATTTCCGAAAATCATCTATTCCGAATCCATTCTTACGGCATGCAATATCAACCCAAACCTCCTTGCACTCATGCAAATAGATCCAATGTTTTATTTGCAATGATCAGCTGCCACAAGTGTACATATACAGTGTAGCGTTTTCCACCCCTTCAAGCGCAATTCTATTCCTTTTTGCAGCCATATATCTAACCCAACCTGTGAGTGATCGGGAAACGTCTATAAAATCCACAAACTACAAAAGACTGTCTTCTTTCCTCACAAAATCTGTTTTCATGCATGTAGACATACACACACACACACACACACACACACACACACACCAGGGGCGGACGAGGGGGGGGGGCACAGGGGGCACGTGCCCCCCCCCCCCGAAAAAAAAGAAAAAAAAAGAAGAAGAAAAAAAAAAAAGAAGAAGAAAAAAAAAAGATTTTTCTATGCTGATTCTATGACTATTTCTAAGTTCAAATGGCACCAGATGGCACCATTTTGCTTCTTTGGGCAAAAAAATTTTCCGGGGGGGCATGCCCCCAGACCCCCCTAGCAAATTCGGGCCCATCACATTCACTTTCGATTCAAAGTGCCCCCCCCCCCCCCCTTACAAAGCAACTGATCCGCCCCTGCACACACTTCTTCCCCCTACCAGCAGTATTCACTAATAGTATTTTGAAAATGTTCAAGATGAAAAATTAAAAGAAATTTGAAATAAAAAACCACAACCAGTAGCAAAACTTTCATTTAACTTTTTTTCACACAAAAAGGAGAAACAATTCTTCTAACCCCTTCAAAGCACAAGATAAATAAAAAGTTTACAACAAAAAATATGATTGCACATGTAAATCAAAATCTACTGTCATTTTAACTACATTACCCCAAATAAATGACCTAACCAAAATCTAAACAAGAAATAAGCTGGACAACAAATTCTCACAACTCCTGCTAATTTGGTTGATCTAGCTACCACAGCGACTATTTGTTCCGACATGTATATCATATGATTATTGCGGTGGTGGTTTTTTTAGGGACTGGAGCTTGAGACTGATATTTTCAAGATTTGTAAAATAACTCAAAATCAAACAAAGACCTTGATGTGCAAGCTACATAAACACATAAAATATGTGGCATAGCTAAAACAAACTCAACACAGTGAAATCCATTTCTGGCACACCATTTCACTAGAAAATTCTGTTTAGAGATGAACCAATTCCGTGGCAGTTTATGACTCTCACACTTTAGAGATACAGTGGAACCCCCCTTTTAAGACTTCCAAAAATCTGCGAAAATCAGGCCTTTAAAAAAGAGGGAGTCTTAAAATCGGGGTAAATTTACAGAGGTTATGAACAGAAAATCAGAGAAAACAAGGTTTTAAAAAGGAGGGAGTCTTAAAATGGGGGTAAATTTACAGAGGGTATGAACAGGAATTCTGAGAAAACAGGATCTTAAAAAGGAGGGAGTCTTAAAATCGGGGTAAATTTACAGAGGTTATGAACAGAAAATCAGAGAAAACAAGGTTTTAAAAAGGAGGGAGTCTTAAAATGGGGGTAAATTTACAGAGGTTGTGAACAGAAGTTCTGAGAAAACAAGGTCTTAAATCGGGGGAGTCTTAAAAGGGGGGTTCCACTGCAAAGTTATGTTGAAAAGGTTTATTCGAAACAGGATTCCACTGTGTTGGCCTTGTAGGATTATATTTGTGCAAGATTTTTTTTGTACAAGCCAAATGACAGGTCTACAACAACAAAACAAACACAATCTAATACACATGCTACTTTCATTAAAAAAAAAATTACTGTGTTACATAAAGTGTAACAGGTGCTTGCAGTGTGCTGGGTTGTGACATATGGATATTTATAACTCAAAGAAATCTGAGGGAGTAGCAGCTTGACATACAGTGGAACCCCCCCTTATAGGACCTCCAAAAGTCTGAGAAAATCAGGTCTTAACGATGGAAGGGCGCTGGTTTTGTGCGACGCTTAGTTTTCGAGATAGGCGTGACTGACGAAGAACAGGACGTCACATTCCAAATAAAAACGACTATGTTGCAGGTTGAAGCCGCGCGAAACAGTTGAGAAGCAGACGATCTCTGAGAAACTTTGCATAATGGCCTGATAGAGTGTCTTCCCTTTGTTCGTCTAGTGATAACGTTATTTTGTATGATAACGATTCACTTGCAAAATAAAGTATACAATTTGGTGTTTCAGTGGTAAATGTAGATAGAAATGTGTAATAAAGACAAAGCAAACAAATAAAGATGTTTTTCTTGTGAAAATGTTGCGTTGTGCGGATGTTTGGGTGGTCACGTGATGTACACAAAGTGAAGTGCGGGATGTACTAGCTCTGCTCTGAGCTGTAACACTGGCAAGTTCAAAACATGAAACAACGATTTCGTTATGCGAGTTGCCACCGGGGATGTATGTTTTTTCAAATGGTTGTAAAATAAATCTTCTACATGTATTTATCATCGTACTCCGGCCCTGTTCTTTTTTTCGTCACGCCTAAAACCGTTATTTCTTTTGAGCGTTCTAAACAGGAGTCTTAAAATGGGGGTAAATTTACAGAGGTTATAAACAGAAAGTCTGAGAAAGCAGGGTCTTTAAACGGAGGAAGTCTTAACAGGGGGGTTCCACTGTATGTGAACATTTAACATGCATGAATAATAAATTCTAAATGTGCAAACTGCTTAGGATTTACAACTTAAATAAGAAGAGAAATGTAAAACTAACCAGAATCAAAGAGGAAAAAGTGACCAGCACCCAAATTCACCTCGATTTAAAAATAAAATGTACGTGTCAAAGAAAGGACCAAAGAAATGATAATTCAATAGGTTAGACTTTAAGATGATCGAGAAACCCAAAGGAAAGAAATGTAGAGACAAATGTTGTACTTGTGTCTTAAAGCATATAGTTCTTTAATGAAATTAGTTACTTTAACAATTAACAAAACAGACCAACATATAAAACACATGCTTGAAACTTTCTGTTATAAACAACAATCAAATTAGTCCTTTTCATTACCTGCGACCCGTATACTAAACAACAATCAATTTACATGTAGTTCCAGAAAACCCTACTCAAACTGACTAACACATTTTTTCATCATCTACATACTTACCATTATATGGTTCTTACTGCCATTTTTTGGCACTGTTAGCCACTGGTAACAAGCTGATGAAATTCAAACAAATCTCCACATAAACCTTGTTATTGGTATAACAAATCTCACCTTACTCAACTCTCACCAAATACTCTCTCATGTTTAAAGAAAAGAAGCCATATGCTATATTTAAGAGTGGAATTAAATCAACTTTTGCTTGCCTCTCACTAATTCATCAATGTAAACTTTTTTCTCTCACTATTTCTAAAGAGGAAAAGACTATACAAGGTGATTTTCTCTACAAGCAGATACAGTATATAAGATCAGCAACAAATTCAAATAAAAACAGAAAAGAAAGAGAACTTGTCCAGAAGCTATGCATTATAAGAACAACCTACCTGCTGCAAACAAGAAGCAGAAATAATTGTTAGTTTCCTCAAAACATGGCGGAAATCTTGCTGATTTTGAAGCTTTGGAGCACTTTTACAATACATGTAACATTTTGATCAGATTTCCCATGTTTCCCATTCAGGTTTTTAGTATATTTGCAAACTTCATGTTCACACAAAAATCACAAGGAATTTATCTGTCTCATTCAATTATTTAATTCCTGACTTGTGATGACATGGAGTTAAAGACTATGTCACCTTTTCTTGCAATTTTTGTTTTAAACACCTCACATCAAGGCATGTCATGATTACATAATTACCATACTTTGGAAAGAGTACTTTCGCCCACATTCAAATCATAATCTTCCTCATCTGACAGAATCAGATCTGAACAACAATTTACTCTATATTTCTCAACTTGCAACACAGTGTTTTTAAGAACACAAAAATGCAAATGTGCGAGTTATTGGGATAGTGGTGACACACAACAATATAGACACAAGAAGTGTGAATTTTCAAAACGATTCTCATAATGTTGTGAATAAAAAGTGTTGTGCAACATTACAAGAAGGATAAAACCAAAAGACTTCATTGTTAAGCTTTCAACACAGGAGCTTGTATCAAAGCGCCGGTCAATCATTATTTACTCCTTCATCCCTATAGTTTCCTTACTACTACTATTCACTACTGAATAGTAGTAGTAAGGGTAAGCATGCAGGAGTAAATAATGATCGACCGGCGGTTGGATACAAGCTCCTGTGGCTTTCAATAGCACATCTATGAAGAGTGAAGAAAAATCTATGCCTTTTATGTTGGCACTGTGCATAGCAGAATTTCTCATGAAAAAAGGCACAAAGCTGTTCTAAAAAACAGGTTTAATAGTTTTAAATCTAATTTTTCTATATCATCTCGTCACACATGCTAAATTCAAAGTCGGAAGTTTGAAAAAGAACATTAGTTTTGCAGACGTGTACAAATAACTACTTTAAAAGACAAGACGTTTCCATAGAAAGGAAAACATACTGGAACAAATTACTTTCCGCCTTAAAAGAAGAAAATTCAACAATAGAAGCCAACTGTTCATCTTTTTATCATCATTATGTTGTGTATCTGGTTTCCCCACTTTAAAGATCTGGAGCAATTCCATAAACTACTACTATTCTTGGTTTTTGATTCTGTCACTGTCAGTCTGTCTGTCTCTGTATCCGAGACGATGCGTGTTGATAAGCTTTACGCTGACTGTCAAAGTCTCTCTTAACCTTTTAACTACCAAGTTTATTGTTCTGTAGAATCCCTCAGCTCCCAAGTTATTTTGAGCAGAGACGGTCAAAAACGGGTATGCGTGTTTAAATTATTATTACTCAGTTTCTCTTTGTCAGATTGATAAAAAAAAATTGGTATGTTATTGGATAGGGATCAAACTTCAAAGAGTGTGTGTTCTTCTTCTTGGTGGTATGTATGTCGCAGTGTTATCATGATTTATGTACCTGTTTACCTGTCAATAAAGTTGAAACAATTACGCTTACTTGTTGCTCCGGTATATCATCCGTTTCGCTGTCACTTGTTGATATTCATTGAACAATCAAAGTAGGTCAGATCAGCAGTGTTCACAGAAATGCTGATGTCGAAGCCAGAATCTTCTAATTGATGTCTATTTTCGTGGAGATAATCAAGCATAGTCATGAAATCAGGATCACTGTCATCTGAATCCATGTCGGCACCAAGCGCCCAAAAGATTTGGTGAAAAAAGATCGATTGTAACTCTCACAGAGATCGAAAGCACATGGGGAAAAAACAAGGCGGAAGTGAGACAATCCCACAATGCATTTGCAACCGTCTTATTACTACTGCTCGCGCACAACAACCGCAAACAACCGAAACAGACGCTACACCGGCGAGGGGCGGTATCGGGCGGTATGGGAATAGCGGCAATGGCGGAAGACGGGCGGTATCGGGCGGTATGGTAGTTAAAAGGTTAATACCTGGGTATATAAGTCAGTCCTTAAGGGATGGTGCTGGGATTTTTTTTCTTTTCCAATTTTGCCAAAACAGCCTTAAAAGATTTGGCTTATTTAATTTTGTTAAGGCTGATTTGTGTCAAGAACCTTGTTACAGTTAAATCTGCCATGGCGACCACCTCTCGATAACAGCCACCTGCCCACAGCGACCACTCCGCAGGATCTCCTTCTTCTTCTTCATTCATGGGCTTAGAATCCCACGTTCACTCATGTTTTCAGCAAAGCACGAGTGGAATTTTACGTGTATGACCGTTTTTACCCCGCCATTCAGGCAGCATACGCCGATTTCGAGGGAGGCATGCTGGGTATGTTTGTGTTTCTATAACCCACCGAACTCTGACATGGATTACAGGATCTTTTCCGTGCGCACTTAGTCTTGTGCTTGCGTGTACACACGAAGGGGGTTAAGTCACTAGCAGGTCTGCACATAAGTTGACCTGGGAGATCGGAAAAGTCTCCACTCTTAACCCACCAGGCGGCAGCGACCGGGATTCGAACTCACGACCTCCCGATTAGGAGGCCGACGTCTTACCACCACGCCACTGCGCCCGTCGCAGCAGGATCTCCCGATGAGGTTTGTTTTCAGATTTCAGGGTGGGACTGAAAAATGTCATGAATCTTCAAGAATTTTAAGGGGGGGTCCTGGGGTCCGGGGGGACCCAGACGCTAAAGGATTAATATAATTAACAACAACAAAAACGTCACCACAGACATTACGAATCCGGATTTCCGGCATATACCGGAAGAATCCCACCCATGGATTTCTATATATACTGTTCAAAAAAAGAAACGCATAGTTGCTACTTGCCAAATTTGTTTTATTTTTCGAAAAAATTAACAGAAAATCCAATATTTAGATTATTTGTTTGAAATTTGGTATGGACACAGTTGAATGCACACACAGTTCATTTGCATCTTCAAATCAATCAGTCAATCAATACGATTGGGTGCCGAGGCTGTCAAGTCAGTAGGGGGTGTGACTGCCTTGAGCAGCAACAACTGCCCGGCACCTTCTGGGCATGGACTGGATCAGATGCCGGATATCTTGCTGTGGGATGGTGTCCCACTCCTCCTGAAGTGCCTGCAATAGATCGCGGTGATTTGCCGGCGCTTCTTCTCCCCTGCGCACACGTCTGTCCAATTCATTCCAGAGGTGTTCTATCGGGTTCATGTCTGGCGACATGGATGGCCAGGGAAGCACCTGGACATGGTGGTCGGTGAGGAACTGGGTGGTGAGTCGTGCTGTGTGCGGGCGAGCGTTGTCCTGCTGGAATATGGCATCCTGGTCAGCCAGAAGAGGAAGGGCATGTGGGCGCAGAATTTCCTCCACGTATCGCTGGGCAGTTATGCGCCCTTGGACGTGCACCAGGGTGCTCCTTCCAGCGGTATTGATCGCCCCCCACACCATGACGCCTCCACCACCATGAACGGGTGCCTCATCCACACAGTTGGGCGCGTAACGTTCGTTTACTCTCCGGTAGACCCTCCTCCGACCATCATGTCGCTGGAGCAGGAAGTAGGACTCGTCGCTGAACCACACGTGTCTCCAGTGATTCCGGACGGTCCAGCGAAGGTGCTGGTTGCCCCACTGCACTCGGTTCTGGCGATGGCGGCGGGTGAGGACAGCTCCTCTGTGAGGTCTGCGAGCTCTCAAACCAGCTTCATGCAGGCGGTTCCGCACGGTCTGGTCCGATAATCGGTGTGGCCCGGGGAGAGCCTGGACAGAAGATGAGGCCGACAGGAAACGATTCCGGAGGTGGCGGAGCCGTATGAAGCGGTCGTGAGCAGCAGCTGTCGCCCTTGGTCTTCCCGCTCGTGGCAAGTCAGCAACGGAGCCAGTGGCTTGAA
The DNA here is from genome assembly GCF_037325665.1 of Littorina saxatilis. NCBI lineage: Eukaryota > Metazoa > Mollusca > Gastropoda > Littorinimorpha > Littorinidae > Littorina > Littorina saxatilis. The sequence goes on along the minus strand of NC_090253.1, from coordinate 39,415,671 downwards.
ACCTGACCCACAGTCTACTGATGGTGCTCTGGGACACGTGGAAGTGCCTGGCGATTGCACTTTGACTTTGGCCTGCTTGTAAACGACCCAATGCAATTTGGCGGTCTTCTCTGCTCAATCGGGCCATCTTTCGTCGCTGAATTGTCGTCTGATTTCTTTGTGGCGAACAATCCGCTTTTATGGGTTTTGGAAGACATGGTGAGAGCTCAATATTCCCCGAGTTTCACGAGATTACACTGAAGCATGACGAGTGGTCATGCCAAATGAGCAATTTTGACATTGTAGCCACTGATAACGCATGCGTCACGTGCAGAGCTCACTTGTGGCAATGGACGAAAGGTCGACGACCAGATAAACATTTTCTGCAGTTTGGTGGATATCCTTGTAGCCATATAACTAAATTAACCAAATATTACAAGCTATGCGTTTCTTTTTTTGAACAGTATATATAATTCTCATTTCCATAATTAATGACCAGCCTCTTTCTATAATGACCACTTATGATCTGTCCCTTTGGTAGTTGTTATAGACAGGTTTGACTGTACGAAATCTGAAGCGGTGAAACACAAGGCAGACAGGGGCATGGTCTGGTTGTAAGGACGTTGGCCTTCCTTGTGGAAGGTTCGGGGTTCAAATCCTGGCCGTTCCTGGTGGGTTAAGGGTGAAGATTTTGTCCAATCTCCCAGGTCAACTCATGTGCAGACCTGCTACTGCTAGTGCCTTAGCTCTCTTTGTGTGCACACGCAAGCACAAGACCAGGTAAGCAAGAAAAAGATCCTGTAACCCATGTCAGAGTTTAGTGGGTTATGAAAACAGGAAAACTCTCGATCAGCATACATCCCCTGGAATCGGAGTATGGCTGCCAAAAGGGCGGAGAAAAATAGTCATTCACGTGAAAAGCCCTGACTCATGTCTATGAGTGTACATGGAAGTTGCATCCCATAAACGCAGAATAATAAGACGAAGAAGCACAAACCAAAAACCTAGGCATCACCCTGTCTCCCACTGTTGAAAGTTTGGTAGCTCCGCCAAAATGACGGCATCATTTTCAGCGGTTTCAAAGAAGTTTTGACGTCTGCTAACTGTGGAGGCCAATTAACAACACCCCTGCTCGTTACATTTACATTATGACACATTCTCCTTGTTTTTCCTGCATTTCTGAGCTCCCATTCCACAGTCTCATGAGGTTTACAATAACTCTCTCAAAGCGATGCCCTACTTTTTGCTTCTTTATTCCCAAATATTGATTATTTTGCCAGGCAGCTTAATGCCAGCTTAGAGTGTTACCTGACTTTGTCGGCATCGTAGATATAAAGGCTGAGGTTGTGGAAGCCGCTGGGCATGTGCAGAATAAATTCCTCTCCCCACAGCGGGTCCAGGGTTTTGTACACCGTTGCAGTCCTGAAAACACCAAGGGTAACATTTAGAGTATTATGTATCTCCACCTGTCTGATATTAAAAAAAAAATACTACTCAAAGAACAAAAAATCATCGACAACAACACAAAACCTAAAACGGGTCATTACTTAGACTCTTCTGACTGCTCAGGTGAGTCAAAAACAGACAGGTGAATGAATGAATAAATGCATGAATGAATAATTCTGACACGGTATGTGTCAAGAATAAGCTGTGCACCCCGCTGTGCCTGTTTTGTCATATCAATAAAAGTTGCAGTATTACTCAGACATTTTTCTTCTCAGAAACAGATGCATGAATCAATGAATTAACAACTGAATGAATTAATGAATGAACCAAGAGATCTATGAATGAACAAACAAACAAACAAACAAAAGAAGGAATTCATGAATCAATTAATGAATGAGTCATTGGCTGGATCCAGGGGATCCAGGGGTTATAATTCCTACAATGCAGCTGGAATAACATTAAAACAAACTGTACCTATAGTTACAATCACAATAATTTATAAACATCTCCCTCAATACCAACAGACAGAAGAATGACTGACTAAACGAGTGAGAGAGTGAACAAACAAATGAATGAAGGAATTGAAGAGAACAAGAAGAGAGGGAAGGAGGGAAGGAAGGAAGGAAGGAAGGAAGGAAGGAAGGAAGGAAGGAAGGAAGGAAGGAAGGAAGGAAGGATCAAACTTACCACAGACATATCATTATCAAGTCTAGTACACCATTACATCCCCCCCCCCTCCCTCTCTCTCTCTGCTTCACATACAGTGGAACACCTCTTTTAACACTTTCTACCCCACCTATGTTGACCAAGGTTGTTTTTTTTAGCCGAGACCAGCTGTGGTGCAGCAGGTCACTCAGAATTGTGGTAACTGTGTAGAAACTTTGTAGCAACACGATGGAATGCAGGCATTAGATCAACGTTACAGGAAGCGACTGTGTGTACGGATATATTCGTACCAGGTCAGATAGAGCCATATGAGTGGGTACGGATATATCCGTACCTGGGAGACAATTTCTAAGACCCTGTTTTCTAAAAATTGACTGTACATAATCTCTGTTCACTTACCCCATTTTTAAGACTCCTTCCTTTTTAAGACCTGATTTTCTCAGTTCTTTTAAGGTTTGAAAAGGAGAGGGGGGGGAGGGTTCAACTGCATATAGAAATTCATACTTCAATTACATACACACAAAAACCCAGAAATGATGCACATTCACCTCAAAAGTTATTTCTAAAAAGAAAGATACTGAGAAAGAAAGCAACTTGCCTGGCAATGATAACATTGTCCACTTTGATGACACAGTAGGGGTCACTCTTCCCATTGCTGAAATGAAAGAGCAAATAACAATAAAAGTAAGTCTGTGCAGGTGAAATTTAAATACAGTGGAACCCCCCTTTTAAGACCCCCCAATTTAAGACTTCCTCCTTTTTAAGACCTTGTTTTCCCAGACTTTCTGTTCATAATCTCTGTAAATTTACCCCCATTTTAAGACTCCCTCCTTTTTAAGACCCGATTTTCTCAGATTTTTGGATGTGCTCGCAACTTAAAAGCCAGACTGGTTCCATTAGCACTCAGTAGTTTACCGCCCTTTTCTGTATAGTTTCATGCATGATCATGATTTTAACAAGTCAAGTCAAGTAAAGTCAAGTCAATATATTTTTTTTAAACTAGGGTTACATGAATTCTAAAATATAAATTAAAAAATTGCAATAAACACGACAAAAAAGATATGTAATAATGAGACACAACACTTCAAAGAAACGCGACGGGACAACAAATCTATCAGTCTGAAACTGACATGTATACAAAATACTTTTATCCTTGTCCTTCTTCCATCAACAAATATTAAAAATATTAGCATTCAATGATGAAACAAATTGTGAAAACATGCATGCATGGAAGTTTATTTTTGCATCTGAATTATCAATTAACCACCAGTATGTCAAACGTAAGGATTGTAAAGTCTACACTGCCTATATTTAGACCACACACACACAAAAAGACAAGTGTTTAATTGCAAGCACATGCAGATATCAAGCATCCAGTATTGCAAAATCTAGGCATTATATATTTTCCTGTTTTAAGAATTCGATCTTGCGAAATACATATATATATATATAGCTCCATCACCCACAGTGCAAATTGTGTAGGCTGATTCAGTCAAGTAGTTTCACATAACGCCTGAGTCAGAGCTGTCCACTTTACCTCAAGTGGATAACAGGAACTATCACAGTCACATTCAGCAAAGTTCACTTTCCTCTAAGTCTAATCCTGGGCCAAAGGAAAATTTGAATGCCAAGTGGGGCAATTATCAGTTTGATCGGATCAGTTAGCGAGTTACGATATATGACTGTGAAAATGCAAAAAAATGATAATGTTTGCATGAAATGTGAATTGTTTAGCACAGTAAACTTTGTCTTAGGCTGTGAAACTTGCAAGAATACTGGCTGACATAATGTTACGTTGCAATTAAGCGCCCACGAGTACAAAACTTGCATTACAAGTTGCAAGCATGCAACCTTACATAGAAATGATGTAGCGTATTTTACGTGCAACTGCTCACAAAAAGACATAATACAGGCGTAAATATGTAACGTTTGGCATTCGGATATTTTCCCGTGATCTCAATGGGCCCTTTAAATTGAAATACCATTGAACAACCAGGCTCCGTGTGTCCAATGAACGTTAACAGACATCGAGAAAACAGAACGCCCTGCTTTCAGTTCAGATCGAAAAATGTTGTCCTCGATTTTGAAGGAGTTTCAAAAATATACTTACAAATCCTTGGCCAAAAGATTCTTGGCCTCGGCGACCCTCAAGTATAGTGTCGTCTGCCTTGAAATCATCTCTGTAGACTTGCGTACAGTCTGTCTTTACATGATGTTGACAAGACTGCCTCTACAGCTCTTGTTTTGCTGCCATATTGCGAAGGGGCTGTACTCTGTACGATATCCTGTTTTGAATCCCCGATAGCTCAGTGCCCGCTTCACAGACACACTGAGTTCCCTGAGTTATGCATGTCTGTAGAGCTCAAGCACGTAAACGGCCAAACATTTTCTTCATCATTTTCTGATTCCAAAAACATATAAATATGTTATATTCCGATTAAAAACAAGCTCTGAAAATTTGAAATATGAAAATTATGATTAAAATTAAATGTCCGAAACTATGATCGATTTAAAAACAATTTAGGCACAGTGCGCCTCCCGTAAACCATCACAGATACTGTCAGGCTTTTACACACAGTACAAACACCCTTCCATTTGAACGCTCACCAAACGGGAACATCCTAGGTGCCCTACGTAAAGAGCGAGCAATTTTCAAAGAATTAATTTTGCGGATTGTCTCAGTAGACAATCGGACCGTGGTGCGTTTTGGCGCTGGACCTAACTTTTAAAATCTAAATAATAAATTGACAGCTTGTTACACAAACATTCTTAAATCATAAAAGAATTCTTTTTTCGTCAAGACAAGATCAGTACAATTCGAAGTTTTGAAAGTTTGAAAAAAGAAACGCCCGGAAGCACTGGGGTCACGCAAGGTCGTGGTTCTCGTAGCAGACGGCGACGGTTTATGCCTATCGCCAGTTCCTCTGAACAGTCAAAAGCCATCGCGAGAGTTCTTGTGAACCACAGCCGTTTGTTTCGTGCATAGTCAGAGGTACATAATAACGTGCAATTGCACATAAGCTCACAGCGAGTCGCATTCAAATTACAAACTGACGACTGCATTGTGAAAAAGGGAAACTGGATCACACGGGTTTACGATGGCTCAGGGGTAAGATAAACCACGCAAAAAAAATTCTTTGAAAATTGCTCGCTCTTTACGGAGGGCACCTAGGATGTTCTCAAGCGGTGAGTGTTTAAATGAAAGGGTGTTTGTACTGTGTGTAAAAGCCTGACAGTATCTGTGATGGTTTACGGGAGGCTTACTGTGCCTGTAAAAGTTCGTTTATGAAATGCTCACTCAAAACGATTAGCCGATTTTGTCGATTTGTTAAAAGTCGATATTTTAATCACAAAGGTGACATTGTACTCTGCATTGCCTCCTCAGTGTGTCCAAAAATATATAGTATTATGTTTCAGTGATTGAGTGCCGGATCCTGAGCCTGGGGCTCGTCGGTGCTTGAGCCCCCAGGCTCAGGATCCGGCTCACCGGACCTCCAGCCACGCCCATGAAAACATGCAGTGCCAGTTTCATTCTGTGAGTTCGACAGCTAGACTAAATGTAGTGATTTTGCCTCACGCGACTCAGTGTTGTCTTTCTGTCTGTCTGTGCATGCGATAGATCCATTTTAATGATGGCATTCTCATCGGCAGAATAAAAACTAAACTCGGTAAGATTATTCCCGAAATACTCCGAGTTATTTTAACAGTCCGTTTCACATAACACAAAATCTAACCATACCCGTATCTATCCACCCGTTTAAAGCAGAGCCCACGGCGGTGCTACGACCCCGCAAAGCTGCTCCAACCCATAAGGGGCAGATTATACCTGCGCAGAGTCAGCGGCACAGACGACGCACTGCAGATTATCCCAGCCCGCTACACGTTGCGTGAAAAGAAAACAGGCCAAGTACTCGTCATAATCCCTATCGCAGCATCAATAATATGCATCAGTGCCAGGGCCGGACTACCGGGGGGGTTATGGGGGTTGCGCAACCCCGCCCCCCCCTAGCCTGAACATGTACCTTACTTATTTAAAACATTTTTTATTATTGCTTATTTTATGCCGTTTCATGCAAGGAGCGACCATTTTCTTATCTCAGAATATGACCTACCCATCAGCTTCAGGGGGCTTCGCCCCCTGACCCCCACAAGGGGCTCTGCCCCATGACCCCGCCCAGGGGCGGACGAGGGGGGGGGGGGGGGGGGGGGGTTCTGAGGTTTCCGGACCCACTTTATAAATATAAAAATATTGAATGAGGTATGCATTTCTTTATTTTACATTGAGTTTCAATTTTGGGGGTTATAATCAGTGACAAAATCTGCTTCCTGAAACTGGTAATGATCATCCTCAGAATGCACCAGATTGCACCATTTTGCATCCTTCTTCTTCTTCTGCGTTCGTGGGCTGAAACTCCCTCGTACACTCGTGTTTTTTGCACGAGTGGAATTTTACGTGTATGACCGTTTTTTACCCCGCCATTTAGGCAGCCATACGCCGTTTTCGGAGGATGCATCCTTTTTTTCAAAATTTTCCGGGGGGGCATGCCCCCAAACCCCCCTAGCAAGCTAGGCGCTTCGCGCCGTCGGCTCGGCTTCGCGCCTTCACACCCATATCTTCACAATATCCTTTTGAACCCTCCCCCCCCCCATAAAATGAACTGATCCGCCCCTGCCGCCAGGGGGGATATCCCCCTGGACCACCTCTAGCAACCCCCCCCCCCCCCCTTCCTCTTAGCCTAGTCCGGCCCTGAGTGCGTCGTCTGTGTCGCTGACTCTGCGCAGGTATATTCTGCCCCTAATGGTATTTCGAGTCGGGTGCGATACCATCGGGTGTGAGGGTACCCACCCGGCTTTGTTGCGGATCGAGTGCTGTGCATGGGGTAACGGATAGAAAACAACTTAATCGCTGGAGCGTTTCAGTGTGGTGTTTTCCGGCAGTGCCACCCGAGTTGTGGATTTTGTACGGATTGGGTAACTTTCTCTTTGTGTGTTTATTAATCACAAAGATACACACACTTGAGAAAGGAAGATAAACGTGAGTTGTTTGTGAGGAAGACTCGTGTAGGCTACTCGCGCAAGTGGAACACTTTTCTTTGCGGTGTTGAGCTTGTTTCTGTTCTTGTTGTGAAAGAACAGGGACGTGATTGTATGGCGTTTGTTCCGTTTTCAAAGAGTTCTGTGTTAAACGACATCTTTGACTGAGCATCTGGATCATTTCGGGAACAACTGGGTTTTATGTGTATCGGCAGAAAGGAAACGAGATGGAGTATTCGTAAAGAATGGTAAGTTGCTCTCTTCCTTTCTTTCTTTCTCGCGCTCACTCGTTCACTATCTCTCTTTGTCTGTCTGTCTGTCTGTCTGTCTGTCTGTCTCTCTCTCTCTCTCTCTCTCTCTCTCTCTCTCTCTCTCTCTCTCTCTCTCTCTCTCTCTCTCTCTCTCTTTCTCTCTCTGTCTTTCTCTCTCACTCTCTCTCTCTCTCTTTCTCTCGTACACTATGGCAACAATCCCAACAAAATCTTTACTTCCATCCCCATTTTGAAATATCGCAACAACAGACTTCCAGATCTATAACACGATCATATGTGTTCTCTGTTTGCATGTCTGTCCAGTGTCCTGTCCCCCCATAAAGCATATCAACTCTACCTGTCCCAAGATAGGCCAATTGGTTCTAAGAGGACGTTAAAACTAATTATCATCATCTTTCTCTCTCTCTTTCTCTTTCTCTTTATTCAGTGTTGTTTTTGTTCTCTCTTTGTTATTGAGTTACCCCTCAATGGGCGAGGCCTGATGAGAAAAAAGCATGTTTGCATAGCTTATTCTGTCACCCTCGAACAATAAAGTTCAATTCAATTCAATTCAATTCAATTCAATTCAATTCAATTCTCTCTCTCTCTCTCTCTCTCTCTCTCTCTCTCTCTCTCTCTCTCTCTCTCTCTCTCTCTCTCTCTTAACAAACCTGAAAGGAAAGAACGTGAGCATAATAATGCGGGGCAATTTACAATTTTGAAACCCTAATGACGTGAATTTACCAATGTGTGTGTTGATGTTGAACTCAATTTTGTCTCTCCCGCTTTTGCTTTTAAATTTATTTGTCTGTCGGCGTTTTAATGTTCCCGTCAATTATATCGGACTTTTTAAGGTTTTACTTCTTTGTTTCTTTTGTTAGATACCAAAACAATTAAATAGCCGGGGAAAGAAAATAAAGAAGGAAGGGTTTTCTTCTTCTTCTTCTTCTTCTTCTTCTTCTTCTTCTTCTTCTTCTTCTTCTTCTTCTTCTTCTTCTTCTTCTTCTTCTTCTTCTTCTGTGTTCCTAGGGAAGGGTTTTCTATCATGCCATTATAATCAGCAAAACTTGCACTGTCCTGAAGCCCTGATCGATTTACATTGCCTACATTCAACACTCTATCAAACGCTGCATAAATCTCTTCTGTTAAAGCCAGCGGGACACTGGATATGACCAGTGAAGTGCGGTTATCAGAGACGTTGTTAGGCACCCGGTATAACAGACAATAAGTACCCGCTTGACTTACACACGTTCTACTTCTAGAATATAGTGGCAGAAGAATGCGTTGAGGATTTCAAAAATTGGAGATGTAAATGAAGGACGTCTTACAGTCAGTGACGATGAGGTTGTGCATGACGGTCCACGCACTTTAGTTGCTTGTTATTTTTTTCTTCTTCTCTCTCTCATTAAGGTACGGTAGCTCTCTGTCTCTGTCTGTGTGTCTATCTGTGTGTCTGTGTGTCTGTCTGTGTGTCTATCTGTGTGTCTGTCTGTGTGTCTGTCTGTGTGTCTGTATGTGTGTTTGTCTGTCTGTCTGTCTGTCTGTCTGTCTGTCTATCTGTCTGTCTGTGTGTGTGTCTGGCTGGCTGGCTGGCTATATGTTTATTTATTTTTTATTTTTTTTATTATTCTCTTTATTTATATAGCGCCTTATCCGAAGTTCAAAGCGCTTTACTTGTATGCGTGTCTATGTGTGTGCCTGTGTGTATGTCTGTCTATCTGTCTGTCAGTATGTCTGTCTGTCTATCTGTCTGTCTGTCTGTCTGTCTGTCTGTCTCTTTGTCTGTCTCTTTGTCTGTCTGTCTGCCTCTGTCTCTCCCCCCTCCCCCCTCAAATTATATTTTTTGTTTTGGACGATTTTTTCTTCTTTTAATCATGTACATGCAGGTACGGTGAGTCTGTCTCTGTCTTTGACACCGATCTTTAACCCCTTTCGATCAGTATACACTTGTGACAGGGGAGGCTACCGCTCCTTTCACAGCAGACTCTGCACCCGAGTTGTTGGCCTTTAAGTCAACACCGGTGGATTGTGGAATTCTGTTTGTGATGGGGTTTGGTGGTTTCCGATTGTCTGTATGTTCATGGAAACCTTCGGGTTTGCATAACAGTTTTTATAAGGCTAAGAAATTGGCCCTATCATTTTCAATCCTGTTTGATTGCACTTAGCCTCCCGGGGTGATCGTAGTGTTACGGCACTCGGTTACACACTCTTCAAAAAAAAGTTAAGGATCGGTTGAAAAAACGGATCTAATTACAGTATAAAAAATGCCAAAAAATTAAAAATCGACATAATAATTAAAAGATTAATGTGTTTGAATTAACAAATGAACAATGAGTCTTGACCTAGAATTTTGTTTGGCAGGCAGAGTTATTTCCCTTTGTGGGACTTCTCAAAAGCTTCTGCATTTTGGAAGAAAAAGGGTGTTTTTTTATAGCCCCATGAAATTTGCGGAACGCATGCCAGGGCAAAAGGTTGTGATGCACGTGCTACAACAGGGTCCTGGCTATGAACATCGCTCACCAGCTTGTGTTTAAAGGTTGACACGCTGACACAATTATGCACAGAAGCAACATGCCCCCACGAAGAAAACTGAGCGATTTGGATAGAGGAAGGGCAATAGGATGGCTACAAGACGGTGTTGTTGCCAGGCAGGTGGCCCAGAGGCTTGCAGTGGCTCCCTCTGTCATCATCAGACTAAAACAGAGATTCCACGCAACTGGAAGAGTGCAGGAGCGACAACGTTCTGGTCGGCCCAGAGTCACCACACAAAGAGAGGATCGCTTCATTCAGAGGCAGGCCATGGAACAAAGAATGGCTACGGCAAACAATATTAGGCAACGCCAACAAGCTATCACCAACACTGTTGTTAGTGGTCAGACGATCCGAAACCGCTTGCACAACTTTGGCTTGCGTGCAAGGCGTCCAGTCTGAGGAACAACCCTGACTGCTAATCACCGAGCAGCTCGCCGAGCCTGGTGCACTCAACATGTGAGGTGGCAACGTCAGCAGTGGGCTCAGGTGCTGTTAACAGATGAGTCCCGCTTTTGCTTGGAACCTGCTGATGGTCGCATCCGAGTGTGGAGGCGTCGCGGAGAGCGCTTCTGAGAAGGCACTGTTCTGAAACGACAGCGTTTTGGCGGAGGCTCCGTGATGGTCTGGGGAGGGATCAGCACACGTCTAAGGACACCTCTGTACCATGTAGTGGGCAACTTGACCGGTGTCCGCTACCAGAATGAAATCCTGCAACCCCTGGTCGTTCCAGCCCTCCAAGCAGTCGGCCCTCGTGCGATTCTTCAGGATGACAACGCACCTCCCCATCGCTCTGCAGTTGTAAACACCTTCATTCGCCAGGCCAGGATCAACAGGATACTGTGGCCAGCCAACAGCCCGGACCTGAACCCTATAGAGCACATGTGGGACGAGCTTTGTCGTCGGGTACAGCAACATCACCCTCCTCCTGCCAATCTGGGTCAACTGCTGCAATGGCTCCGGTCTTGTCTGTTTTGTGTGGCGTGCTTGTAAAAAAGTGATCCTTAACTTTTTTTGAAGAGTGTATGTGGCAATATGAGTCTTCTGAATGAACCATGCCCACGATCTTCCACTTGTTCGTCACGAGTGGACATCATAGTGCTTTTAGGGTCGTAACGACTCACGAGTGGACATCATAGTGCTTTTAGGGTCGTAACGACTCCTCGAGTGGTCTCACGCGCACCCTGACAACCTACTAGAGGCACGAACGGTATATCAGGCTGTTACTATCGCAAAAGGGGTCTAAGTCGACCTCAAGTGGGTGCGTTCCCTGTGGGTGCACTTCCTGTAGGTGTTTATTCTGTATACAGGGAATGCACCCGGATGGATTTCCTGTAGGAAGCTTCTAAAAGAGGTGTTCCCACGGGAGAAACAGGTCCAACGAAAATACACGTGTTTCTTCAAACAGCATTAACGAAAACACAAATCAGCCATAAAGCTTATTTCAGCCCAGTCAATCACAACAACCATCCTTGTTTTTTTCACCAGCTCTGTAATATTTCCGATTGCAAGACTACGGTAGTGAGCCCGGCGCCACCCGGAATCTTATTACGGGTACTTTACCCACGTATTCCCCATACAAAAGGTGGCCTGTCTACATGAAGAAAGGAAAGGGTAAGAATGTACCCGGATCCTTAATCATTGAATACCCGGTCGTTAACAGGGTAGGAGCGCGTGCGCGGGTGCAGCTGATTAAACGGGAACCTGTGATTGGCACCCCTATTGATCAGTAGGATTAGGGATTAAGGATTTTAAAATTGTATGTGTATCTGAGTGTATAGGGTATCATATTATCAATCACGAGCTGTGTCGTAGTAGCGGTAGCGTAAATGTCTCGCTGCGTTCCAGCTCGATCGGTGTTGCACAATTTAAAGATAATTATTATGTTCCTTCCCATGTGATCCCCCTAAACTCACCTTCACATGTCTGTAAACTTTTGAACACACTTCTTGTAAACCAGCTTTGGTTTAAACAGTGTTTATTCAACAATTCATAGGTATTTGAACATGATACATGTTAAGGATCAACAACAAGCTCAAGCTTATGGTGGTGACCCTAACGGGAGAATTTAACATATGGATTACGATAACTTGCGACGAGACTTCGACACGTACTTTTTAAACCAAAACAAACAAGAAACAAAATGTGCAAACATGCATACATATATTATACATAATTATTTGACAAAAAGCAAAGGCATAATGGAGACAGGACACTTCAATAGAATGGACCGTAAAGAATATAAACCAGCTTTGAACACAGTACGTGCGACATAGTCAGTACATAGTTCTACCAGCAAAAGTAGCCCGCATGGTAAACACTAGTGTCAATTGATATGTCATTCTGTGTTCTTCTTCTTCTTTTTCGTTCATGGGGTGAAAATCCCACGTACACTCGTGTTTTTTGCACGAGTGGGGTTTTCTGTGTATTGCCGTTTTTACCCCACCATTCAGGCAGCCACACGCCGCTTTCGGGTAAAACGCCCTAAACTTGACTCACCTCCACATGTCTGTACACTCTAAACTGAAGTGTTCCACTTTTGAACATATTTCTTGTAACCAGTTTTGAACATACTTCTCGTAACCAGTTTTGAACATACTTCTCGTAACCAGTTTTGAACATACTTCATGTAACCACGTTTGAACATACTTCATGTAAACCAGTTTTGAACATACTTCTTGTAACAAGTTTTGAACATACTTCTTGTAACCACTTTTGAACACATTTCTTGTAACCAGTTTTGAACATACTTCTTGTAACCACGTTTGAACATACTTCTTGTAACCACGTTTGAACATACTTCATGTAACCAGTTTTGAACATACTTCTTGTAACCAGTTTTGAACATACTTCTTGTAACCACTTTTGAACACATTTCTTGTAACCAGTTTTGAACATACTTCTTGTAACCACTTTTGAACATACTTCATGTAACCACTTTTGAACATACTTCTTGTAACCAGTTTTGAACATACTTCTTGTAACCACTGTTGAACATACTTCTTGTAACCAATTTTGAACATACTTCTTGTAACCACTTTTGAACATACTTCTTGTAACCACTTTTGAACATACTTCTTGTAACCACTTTTGAACATACTTCTTGTAACCACTTTTGAACATACTTCTTGTAACCACTTTTGAACATACTTCTTGTAACCACTTTTGAACATACTTCTTGTAACCACTTTTGAACATACTTCTTGTAACCACTTTTGAACATACTTCTTGTAACCACTTTTGAACACAGACGAATTTCTGAACATAATTCTGTCTGGTTTGTATGGGGTGTGAAAGAGTTGTAAAAAAAAAAAGTGAATGCCCTTGCTTTTTACTCGGACAGACATTTGAGTGGCCAATCACTAGCGAGGGTTGTGTCGTAGCACGTGTGAAGACATTTGTAAAAGAAAAAGCAAGGGTATTCACTCTTTCACAACACACACAAACCCGAATATCGTCCAGTAAAATAACCGAAAAAGAAAGACAATGTGTTTTGTGAGCCACATGGACGTTGTGCGAAGTAGAATGCAGCCAATACATTTTATATTTTAATGTTACCTTGATCAAAAAGGGCTATGAATGTTTTTGCTCCAAAATGTTGATCCACTAAGTCAGCTTGCAGTGGCTTGAACGTCATTTCACAGTTTGTTGTTGTGTCAGATATTATAGTAAGCCCTAAAATGGACGAAACGATGCCAACTCCTGCTGCAAACTTAGGACATTTCTTGTGCTTTTACTTTTTAGAAAACATGATTTTCTGAAAAGTATTTTGTGAAAAATATTAATAAGTAACAGGAAAAAAACAAATGCACAGATAAACACTATTAAAAATAAACACCACACACACACAGAGTACCAGGGCACACATGCACACATACGGACACAACAATGGCCCCCTCCCCCTCCCCCTCCCCCACACACACACACACACAAACAGACACAAACACACACACACACACACACACACACACACACACACACACACACACACACACACACACACGCATTAGTGTTCAACTGTGAACGCTCGTGAATTAGGTGAATATTGAACAGTATACTAGACGCGATACTAATAACGAAATCCCGTCACAGGTGTGTGTTTGTTGTTGAAAAACCTGTCTGCTTCCTCATCTTATTCTTCCTGTACTCACAACGGCTATTCGGAGGGCCCCAAAGGGGGGGTATCATCACGATCACGGGAAGGGAAATTTTAGCTTTCACGATCACAGTTACCTTGATTTTTGTTTTCACGATCACAAACACCTTGACGAATAGAGGATCATAGAGTGATACAGCTGTGAAAAATGTACGTTGAAAATAAAATGCTTTGCAATAATGTCCATCACGATCACGAAAACAAATGACGATCACGATCACGAGACTTGATTTTTTTGTCATCACGGATCACGGGCAAAGTCCTATCACGATCACAGAAATGGAAATTTCGGCAATCACGGTCACAGAAAGGTCAAAAAACGCCAATCACGATCACGATTTTAAACCCTTTGGGGCCCTCTATTCGGTATCGATTTCAAGGACAAATGGAACACAGTCAAAAATCAATGATCGCCGACAATGTAAGCGATACATCTGCTTCAATTAACGCTTCTTCCAGAAACTCCATCCTTGCGCATACTGTTAATCATTCAGTTAGTTAGCTTGTCATTCAGTTAGTCGGTCAGTCCGTGATCAGTGAGTCAGTTAGTTAGTGAATTACTTGGATAGTTGGCAAGTTCGTTCGTTTGCTCTTAGTAAATCAAATCAAATTTGATTTTACTTACACGAGTGAGTGAGCGAATTGAGTGAGTGAGTAAAAGAGTGGGTGAGTTGGTTAGTTTGTTTATATTTGTTGGTATGGTTTGCAATAATCGAGGTAATGAGATTTACTCCTGCACACTATGGAAAGCAAACAAATTTTTTCATTGATGTTAAACTGTGGACTGGGTGGCCGAGTGGTAACGCACTTGCGCTCTGAAGCGAGAGGTTGCGAGTTCGACCCTGGGTCAGGGCGTTAGCAATTCCCCCCCCCCCCCCCATTTTCCTAACCTAGGTGGTGGGTTCAAGTGCTAGTCTTTCGGATGAGACGAAAAACCGAGGTCCCTTCGTGTACACTACATTAGGGTGTGCACGTTAAAGATCCCACGATTGACAAAAGGGTCTTTCCTGGCAAAATTGTATAGGCATAGATAAAAAATGTCCACCAAAATACCCGTGTGACTTGGAATAATAGGCCGTGAAAAGTAGGATATGCGCCGAAATGGCTGCGATCTGCTGGCCGATGTGAATGCGTGGTGTATTGTGTAAAAAAATTCCATCTCACACGGCATAAATAAATCCCTGCGCCTTGAATATGTGCGCAATAT
>NC_090253.1:39367903-39397903 GCF_037325665.1 Littorina saxatilis | reverse complement strand
GTTTATGTCATTGTTTCTTATTCCCTCAGGTGCCAAGAGATTGGTTCCGCGTAAATCTCACTTACACTTGTTGTCGTATATTATTATTATTATTATTATTATTTATTTGTATTGGTGAGTACAGTAATCCTTTGTTTTTTAAATTTATTTGTATGTTTGTTCAGTGGTTTTTTTTCTCGAATTTCTTCTTCTGCATTCTTGCGTTTCGGATTTAACATTTAGAACGAAGTTGTACATATGATTGTTTCTAAAACTAATCATGAGACTGGGTCAGATTTTAATCGATTTCCAGCGCCTCTTAACATATTTGGTAGCCTCGTGCGTTTTAGTAGCGTTTCCAGACTGGTCGACTCGATCCTGATTTATGGTGAGTCGTACGGTGGGATCATGGTGTTTCTGTCCCACGGAGTCGAAGTCCATTAGGGAGTATATTTGGTTATTCGCTCGTTGTGGAGGGAGGGAGGGAAGAAGGGGGTCATCTAGCCCCTACAAAGGATGTGACGGGGTTGTTGGTACTGACTGACTGACTATTAGGGTTGAACGTCCTCTTAGACCAACTGGTCTATATTGGGACAGGTATTGGTAATACGCTGAAGATATGGTGTGATACTTTGATTCGAACAAGCCCGCTGTGGCTATCTTCTTCGACACACCAGCATTGGGTTTGTCTCGTCAAAGTATCGAAATGCGATCATGATAATCAGAGACGAGAGATGGTGCATGCGTGTCTTCGTGTTTTCCAAGCCCTGAGACTTTCGCTGTGAACGTGGGATCTTTTTCGTGCGCATGTGTGCACACGGGGGTGTTCGGACACCAAAGAGAGTCTGCACAAAGTTGACTCCGAGAAATAAATCTCTCGCCGAACGTGGGGATCGAACCCACGCTGATAGCGACCAACTGGCTACAAAGCCAGCGCGCTACCAACTGAGCTACGTCCCCGCCCCTTGTTGGTACGCTATGTAGAAAAGCTTGTTTGTTAAGAGTGTAGAGATATTTTCTCAAGTTTTGGGTGGGGATGGTAAAAGACAAATAATTTATCAAGTGATATGATAAAAACTTGTTAAAACTTAGGACCACCTTTTTATTAAAAGAATAAAAGTCCGGTTGATTAGATGATCAATGTGCACTATGTTCAAGGTGATGGTGATAGAGAGGGAATCTTAAAAAAAATTCAAAAAAAAATCAAGATCCATTCACTTTCATTCGTGCACACGCACAGGATTGTATATGTACAGCGCAATTAAGAAGGAGGATAAAACTCCGTTTTAGTCATAATATAGTATCGTCCCTCAGTATAAGAGACCTTGGCCTTGACCTTGACCTTCAAAGCAGCCAAGGCCGCCGCCGGAGCAGGATGCGCGCAGCTTTATTAAAATAGTTTATGGTTCTAAGAACTAAGTTTAAGAGCATGTTGCATTTCACCACTAAGGGATAAATAAAGTAGTCATAAGACATTATGATAAAGAGTCCGGGATTAAAGGAGGAACAAGTATGGGAGTTGGTGTGCGGTGCACAGCAGCCCGCCTGCCAGGTGGAGTGAGGAAACCCTTCGCTCCTTGCTGTCGGGCGCTGGCGAGCTCGCACACACCAACAGGTGCGACGGACACACGGGCAGACAGCACTGTCACGTGTAGAAAGGACTGGTGTACCGCCACCCGCCTGCAGGGTGGGACAGAAACTGTCCTTCGATCCCTGTTCGGCGGGCGCTGGCGTACACGGTATGGTGGTGAGTGTTGGGGAGTGGTGGCGGGTGTTGGGGTATGGTGGGGTTTAAGGCGACGTCTCGATCCCCCGCCCTCCTGGGTTAGGGGCGGAGTGGGGGAGGGGGGAAATGGTTGTGTGTACCAACCTGTACACACTGGGGGAGGGGGGGGGATGGGCCAGTTGAGAACGTAAGTAGCGGCTCTGTGTTTATAGCCCGTCCGCTCTGTTAGGCTTGGGATGGTGGATGGAGGCAGGAGACGTCTGACCCTTAACAATAAGCAGGCGTGTGGACAACAACGGTTACACCCACGCTCCCATAGGAGAGTGATAGACAAGGCGACACATCAGGGTAGCGTGCGCCCAGCCCAAGGCTTTGTGCTTTGTAAAGAAGTCATGTGGGTGGAGTCCAAACTATGATAGATGGACATAGTCGTGCAGAGCACGGAAAGAGACTATGTTTTCGTTACATTTATAAAAAAAATATGGTCGTAGCTGATGGGGGCCCCGCACGAGCACCTTGGTTTGTAAATTTTAAACTTGGTACCTCTGGTGCGGAGTCCCCTAAAGATTCTGGTTAAGGATGGGGGAAGCGTGGGTGTCTCAAGTTTTATGGGTGGATTAACCAGTGAGGCCACCCCAGCTCCCTGGAGCTTGGAATAGACCTCGTGGAGCGAGAACCCAAGGTCTGTGGTGACTTGTGGCAACTCAGTGGCCGACTTGGCCCACATGAGAAGGGACCCACTGTATATCCACGGGGGTGCCAGTAGAGATTATCTGGTGTGAGATCACCTTTATATCATGTAATAGCTCAACGCGGTTTCTTGAACCGTACAGGAGAGCTTGCACAGATGAGAGGGAGTCTGTACAACTAACAATTTGGTGGGGGTTAACTGGGAGGTCGTTAATGTAAGTTAGAGCCATGAGGATGGCGAATAATTCGGCTGTAAAGATGGAGACGCCGTCATTTAATCTATATTGTTTGGATACCTTGAGTTCAGGGATGACGAAGGCGCAGCCAATTCTACCATTTATCAGCTTTGAGCCATCTGTATATATTTTTAGATGTTGGGAATATTTACTATTAAGTAATTCGTTGGCGACAGTCGCCAGAAATAGGGGGTTGTCCTGCTTTGTTTCCTCCGTGAAGGACAGGCGTTTTGAGTAGCCAGGGGGGGGGGGGGGGGGGGGTAAGGAGAGACAGGTGTTTTGGAACATTGTACATTCTTGATATTTAAATTTTTAATTATTGGGTTAATATAGTTGGAAAGTGGCTGGCACCTTGACATGACACAAGGGCCCCGTGAAGAAGTAATGGGCAAGTTATTATATTGGGGGGAAAATCTTGAGTCGTACCCGTCTGAAGGAGCAATATATATTCGGGGTGACAGGGTGGTTATCGGGGTAGGTGTGAATTGGTTCGGGTGGGTACAAAAAAACCCAGTGATATGTTGCTTTACCGTTGACAGGTGGGAGTGGATTTGCCTTGTGCATGAGGACAAAAGCAATTTGTCAACCAAGAAAGACTTGGATTAATTAAATGTGACAGGGGAGGCTACCGCTCCTTTCACAGCAGACTCTGCACCCGAGTTGTTGGCCTTTAAGTCAACACCGGTGGATTGTGGAATTCTGTTTGTGATGGGGTCTGGTGGTTTCCGATTGTCTGTATGTTCATGGAAACCTTCGGGTTTGCATAACAGTTTTTATAGGGCTAAGAAATTAGCCCTAAACATTTTCAATCCTGTTTGATTGCACTTCGCCTCCCGAGGTGATCGTAGTGTTACGGCACTCGGTTACATCTGGCGCTTGCGAGCAGGGATGGGACTCGGCATGATATGTTCAGGTAATGGCATAATATGACCACTGAACATTTTCGTGCTGTTCCCATTCTGCGAACTTGGGATGGACAGTGGTCCCCCGGTTCGGAACTTCGGGACGAAGTTCATTCAAACGGGGGGCGATTGTGACAGGGGAGGCTACCGCTCCTTTCACAGCAGACTCTGCACCCGAGTTGTTGGCCTTTAAGTCAACACCGGTGGATTATGGAATTCTGTTTGTGATGGGGTCTGGTGGTTTCCGATTGTCTGTATGTTCATGGAAACCTTCGGGTTTGCATAACAGTTTTTATAGGGCTAAGAAATTAGCCCTAACATTTTCAATCCTGTTTGATTGCACTTCGCCTCGCGAGGTGATCGTAGTGTTATGGCACTCGGTTACATAAATATCATTGTTATTCTCAGACGAGGTAAAGTGTTGGTTTACACTTTGCAGGTCGCTGTGTTCTAATGACATGACGAGAAAATGTCATGCGAGAGAAATAGAGCTGAGTTATGAAGTTTGATGTGAATGTAATGAATACTTAAAACGAACGAGCAATAAATAAGAAGCAAGTCGCAGATATTTTGATAGAAAGAAAGCGCATAGTCTGTAAGTGAAACAAATAACTAAATTGTGGATGGTTAATATCTACTGAATGAGTAATTGAATGAACAAACAAGTGGAGCCGTGGATGAACGTAAATAAATGAATGAATGATTGAATGACTGGACGAATGAATGAATGAATGAACGAATGAATGAACGAACGAACAAACGAACGAAAGAACGAACCAACGAACGAACGAACGATCGAACGAATGAAGTAATGAATGAACGAACGGATGAACGAACGAACGAGTGAATGAACAAGTGAAAGAATGAATGAAAGATTGAATGAAATGTTCATCCCACTTCAAAGCAGAAAGAGTGTGCTATGTTGCGGGGAGGGTGGAACCAACGTTATGCGCACGCGTGATTTGTTCCTCCTGTGCGGTTGGCCGCAGTACCGTAACACATGTTATGTCGTGGTCATTCTTTCTTTTCTTTATTTGGTGTTTAACGTCGTTTTCAACCACGAATGTTATATCGCGACGGGGAAAGGGGGGAGATGGGATAGAGCCACTTGTCAATTGTTTCTTGTTAACAAAAGCACTAATCAAACATTTGCTCCAGGCGCTTGCATCGTAGTACAATATAATATTATTACCTTACTGGGAGAATGCAAGTTTCCAGTACAAAGGACTTAACATTTCTTACATACTGCTTGACTAAAATCTTTACAAATATTGACTATATTCTATACAAGAAACACTTAACAAGGGTAAAAGGAGAAACAGAATCCGTTAGTCGCCTCTTACGACATGCTGGGAAGCATCGGGTAAATTCTTCCCCCTAACCCGCGGGGGGTATGTCGTGGTCATGATCGAGTGCCCGGACCTCTTTGCTTGACCTCTTACACACTCTCAGTACAGGGGTCACTGGTCCGCGAATGTACTAAATTAAGGACACACTCAAAATTCTAAAAAGGGGGGACTTTTACCCAATGCAACTAGATGTAGGCCTACACAGCGAATCTACTCAAGGGGACTGTTAAACCATGCAACAAAGTTGCATGCAACTGTACATGCATTCGAATCTACAAATAAGAACTGTTACCCAACTAAGGGGAACTGTTACCCGATTTAAGCAAAGTTGCATGCAACTACATGTACACAGCGAATCCACTAAGAGGAACTGTTGCCCAATTCAGCAACATTGCATGCGGCAACTAGATGTACACAGCGAATGTACTAAGGACTGCTACCCCTGTGCAAGGGGCTGGCTCGAACCTGGTTGGTAACTTTTTCGTTGACACAAGCCCTTGCCCATGGCCTTGCAGCAATATTGCCTGTGCCTAGCGGTAAACCAACACACAGGTCTGAAGAGAGAGAACTGTGGATTACACAAAGCCGTTAGCACCAGAGTACACAGGGCACCAGGGCTGAAGAGCACGAACCGAAAGTGGGTGCCACCTTAACGGGAGAGAACAAACCGCGGGTTCTGATTCGTTGAAATCACAGCACATCTCAGTTTCAACCAATCCAACACTGCGGGTGGCTCCGGGAGAGAGAAATGTAAGCTTTACGCCCTCACGGCAAAGCCATTAGGGGCATGTGAAACTGGAAAACCCGGCTTTGTATGAAAAAAATATTTACATTTTAAAAATGCAAGGGGGGGTGGGGGGGTGTAGACAGCTGGCTGCCGGCTGCTAGAGGAGACCTGAAATGGGCTAGGGGCTGGGTTGGGTCGTCCTGGGTCAGTACTCAACGGGTGGCTCCCGCTTTGGTGGTAACTTTGTCGTGTATCTCGGCCCTGTTCTCCACATTGTCTTGGGGGCATTGGCATAACCTGAGTCTGTCACAAAAACACTAACCGTGCTCAGCCCTGTTCTCCACATTGTCTTGGGGGCATTGGCATAACCTGAGTCTTTCACAAAAACACTAACCGTGCTCAGCCCTGTTCTCCACATTGTCTTGGGGGCATTGGCATAACCTGAGTCTGTCACAAAAACACTAACCGTGCTCAGCTCTGTCATAAGGCTAACTGTTCTAGTTAAGCGTGGCGTAAGAGGGAAGGTTCTTTACAGTACTTGCTCGTTGTTGTTTTTCTGAACTAACGCCAGGGGTACTGGCTAAAATACTATTGGCGCTGAGCACTGTCCAAAAGCAATCTATTTTCACCACTTATTATAACTTATAGGAGGGTAGATGTTGTACTTGCTTCTTGATTTTTACAAAATCATGTACCGGTGTCACGAACTGAAAACTCTGCTGAACAATCCCTCTCTGGCAATGCGGTCAATGCGCATGCGCCAATCTTGGACTAAAAAATGCGACCCTTTGACCGAACGAACCATGTTACGTGCGGGCATGCGTACGTGTTCGCACCTACGTGCAAGCGCGTGTATTGCTCGACCTCACATACAACGAAATTACCAATTACAGCCTGCATTCTTATTTCCCAAGGACTTTTTAGCATATTCATTCCAATGGACAATCAAGTTGCTGTTATTGTCCAACTGTCCCCCTGTAGCCCGTATAAATGGTCCCTCTCTTTTGTTCGTTCTCGAACCCAAGAGCTTCCAGAAATCACGATCGAAATACACTGGATCTTGTTATGCGTTTTAACGAGTCAATCAGCTGCGCACAGATGTTGCTTTCTGTGTCGACGTAACCGTCTAAGCTGCTATGTACACACTTTTTGCACTTCTTATTTTCACTGTCAGGAGCGAAGTTGTACACTTTGTGTCGGGATTGTAGTTGTTTGCTTTTTTACATCCAGATCAAAATTTCACAATTAACATCGGGCATATTCGTGTAATTAAAATCAGGTTTTGTAAAATTCTACGTCAGCGAAAGTTTATGAGAGAGAGAGAGAGAGAGAGAGAGAGAGAGAGAGAGAGAGAGAGAGAGAGAGAGAGAGAGAGAGAGAGAGAGAGAGAGAGAGAGAGAGAGAGAGAGAGAGAGAGAGAGTTGTTTTGGTTTTCGACTTACCAGAACTTTAGCTGTGTTGCCCTCCTCGTCCGTTTTTGAAGCCAAAATAGACAGACAGACAGGCAGACGAGAGAGAGACAGACAGACAGACAGACATAGAGAGACAGACAGACAGACACTCTTCTGTCATTTTGCATAAAGAGGTTAATGACATACGATACCGATACATGCACAGCCTGGTGGTGACCTTGCGATTCGTTTTCTGCAGTTGAAAAGGTCAAGGCATCGAGAAAAACTTTGTCCTAGAATATAACCACGTCATGTCCCAAATA
The DNA here is from genome assembly GCF_037325665.1 of Littorina saxatilis. Classification (NCBI taxonomy): domain Eukaryota; kingdom Metazoa; phylum Mollusca; class Gastropoda; order Littorinimorpha; family Littorinidae; genus Littorina; species Littorina saxatilis. The sequence continues at coordinate 39,390,580 of NC_090253.1, read as the reverse complement.
GACACTAGTTCTGGGGACAGAAAAACCAAGTTAGCATAGCAACAAACTTTGTTCACGAAATTCTTTGTCAGTTCCTCAGGAGACGCAATATTATTCGCATTATGACGTCTTCTCGGCCTTTGTTTCGCATTCAATGAAGAGATTGCAGGGTTAATATGTTAGTTCGGTAAAATAAAATGCGATATATGGAGACAGATTTCATTTTGGAAGAGAGGTTTAAGAAGAAACGTCTGGGTTTGTTTTTTTACTCCATGTCATTTCTCATTTAAACTTTAAGGTTTTAACGTCTTCTCTTATCCTGACGTCCAGTTTACAAAGGCTTCAAAATCGTCGGCCCCATCCGTCGGTCCCGTGGGGCCATGGATCTGCGCCTTGAAAAATCAGTTGGTGCTGGAACAGCCAGCGGCTGCTGTGGCTGTGCAGCCCAATGCGAGAGTGACAGTCTCTGCCGCAGCGACCACACTTGTGAATAGTATCTGATGGTGTTGACACTTTACTGTTCTTTTCTTTGGCTTCAAAGAAGACCTGAGATCAACGTGTACGCTGCTTGTATGACGACTGGATATATTAATGTCCTACAGGTATACATATGTTTGGCCTCTTAAGGACAGGAATGGGGTTATATGATAAAAGCTGCTTGTATGTGCGAGTGAGACCCTTTCATACTTACTTCACCCTTATTTTATGATCGTATTGACTTTAGTGATTGGGTCTTGAAGAGCCCTCCACCTTCCCTTACGATCGTGGGGACGTAGAGTGAGGTGGACTGTTTGCGCGGGTTTGATGTTTTCAGGACATCGAGAAGACTTACTTTGGCATTTCGCTTTGGAGCCGTGAAAACTATAATCTCTGTGATTACGTGAATGTAAGTGCTTTGCTTTTTTGTGGCGTGTACTGTCTTTTTGTGTGGAGGCGTTTGCTTTGAGAGAGAAGGAATGTTAAATGGATCTGTAGTTAATTAAGACTTGCCCACACGATTTTGAAAGAATACACACCATTAAATGTGACGGGTTAAAGGAAAAGCTCGACAGGAAAGTAAGGAACAGACATTCTCACCAGGTAATGTCTCCATATAGACTTATCACAGTTTATTTGACCGAATTAACACATTTACCCTCTACAATCTTTACATTGAATGCGACAGTCTTTGAACCTGTTGAACGAACACGAAGTTCGATCCATCTGTAATTCAACATTGGCATTCTGACAGTCCGGTTTGTGAAATGCCATACTTGCTACGAAAGTTTAGCATGTGTTTCTTTCACTGTATTGTGAAATGCAATCCCAAGTGAACAGACGTTTTGTGGGGCGAGTCAATCAAATACGGATTTTGGATTATTGGAAGAAAATCTTCGTGTGGTATCTTTTCGCGTAATTCTGCCGCTATGTTGTGATAGTTGATCCCGAGTGCACAGACGTTTTTGTGACGCGAGTTCATCAAATGCGGATTTGGCATTTCTATATGGATAGAAGACAGGCTTATTTTGAAATCCAATCTAGTCATTGTGCATTAATAGTGATAGCGTTTCTCTTCATTGTGTGCTGCAAGCTTGGACATACTGGTTGGTCCGGTGTCAGAATAATGTGACTGGGTGAGACATGAAGCCTGTGCTGCGACTTCTGTCTTTTGTGTGGCGCACGTTATATGTCAAAGCAGCACCGCCCTGATATGGCCCTTTGTGGTCGGCTGGGCGTTAAGCAAACAAACAAACAAACAAAGCTTGGACATATTGTCAATGACACGAGGAAAGCTCTTAGGTCAGTTCTTTCCAATGAGCGAGATAGCTTGTCAATCCTCGCATAAGACCAAGGACTCAAAATAAATCTTCTCGGGTCTAAGCCGTGCTTAGGAATGATTTACGGTATATCTTATGTACACAACAATAACATTCAGCTCAAGTGTAATCCAAACACAGATCAACTGCTGACGTTCCTTCTTCTTCTTCTGCGTTCGTGGGCTGAAACTCCCACGTACACTCGTGTTTTTTGCACGAGTGGAATTTTACGTGTATGACCGTTTTTTACCCCGCCATAAATGCAGCCATAAGCCATTTTCGGAGGAAGCATGCTGGGTATGTTCGTGTTTCTATAACCCACCGAACTCTGACATGGATTACAGGATCTTTTTCGTGCGCACTTGGTCTTGTGCTTGCGTGTACACACGGGGGGTGTTCGGACACCGAGGAGAGTCTGCACACAAAGTTGACTCTGAGAAATAAATCTCTCGCCGAACGTGGGGACGAACTCACGCTGACAGCGGCCAACTGGATACAAATCCAGCGCGCTACCGACTGAGCTACATCCCCGCCCTGACTGAGCTACATCCCCGCCCTGCTGACGTTCCAAAATTCAGAATAAAAATAAACAAGAATTGTAGGTTATTGGAACGTTTCATTATAGACAAAACTTAAATTATTGACCAAACTTAGGAAAGTAACGTTTTGTTTTGTATATAATATAATTCAACGTTCCAATAACCTACAATTCTTGTTGGGTTCGAACCCCGGCCGGGTCATACCTAAGACTTTAAAATTGGCAATCTAGTGGCTGCTCCGCCTGGCGTCTGGCATTATGGGGTTAGTGCTGGGACTGGTTGGTCCGGTGTCAGAATAATGTGACTGGGTGAGACATGAAGCCTGTGCTGCGACTTCTGTCTTGTGTGTGGCGCACGTTAAATGTCAAAGCAGCACCGCCCTGATATGGCCCTTCGTGGTCGGCTGGGCGTTAAGCAAACAAACAAAAAACAAACAAACAAAAATACAATTCTTGTTTTTTGATTCAGCTTAATTGTATAAAGCACTTAATAAAAACGAAAATCAGGATCAGTCTTTTTTTCCGAGTAGAATATGTCTGCATATCGCACAGTTCATTTTACCGTATTAACATATTCACCCTCCGCACTCTCTCCATTAAATCTGCAAGTCTTTGAACCTGTCAAAGAAGACAGAGAGAAAAAAACGTTCCATGTGCAATCTGACGCCAGCAGTTTGACAGGCCAGTTTGTCGATTGCCAGGTCTGCTTCGAAAGTTCAGTATGTGTTTCTGTCTCTGCACTTTGAAGTGTGATATCGAGTGAACAGCTTTTTTGTGAGACGAGTCTATCTTTGTTGCGCTGTATTGTCAAATGTGATTCCAAGTGCACAGGGGTTTTTGTGAGGGGAGTTTATCAAATGCGGTGTTGTAGGTTACTGGAGGAAATCTCCATGAGATGTCTTTCGGTCTCCCTTTTTACTTTTATTTTGTATTTTGTATTTTTGCGCGCGCTGTATTGTGAAATGTATATCCAAGTGCACAGGTGTTTTGTGAGGCGAGTTTATAAAATACGACCTTTTTGGTTATTGGACTCAATCTCCATGAGGTGTCATTTCGGTCTCCCTTTGCGCGCTGTATTGTGAAATGTGACTCCAAGTGCACAGGTGTTTTGTGAGGCGAGTTTATAAAATACGACCTTTTTGGTTATTGGACTCAATCTCCATGAGGTGTCATATCGTTAAAATTAATATTAAAAGTCCTACGGTTTTGAGCCATTAAGGACTTGAGTGTTTGTCCGCTTTCAAAAAGAGGAAAGAAAGAAACAAAAAATAAGGAGAGGAGGGCAGGGGGTGGGGTTGAGTTGATAATGCTCTGTGGAATTTGTTAAAATGAAAAGTAGTTAAGATGTTTCTTGGTAAGAATTATAAGTCTGTATTCTATATCTTGAATAACGGGCTTGTAATATTATTTTTATTTTATTTCAAATCGAGTTAAAAAGTGGAACCTTTCAGGATCACCAATAAAACCAAATAGATGAGCAAGTAAGAGGAACACGAACAATAAATCTCAAAACTTTTTACAAATAAAAGGATTAAGATGTAAGCCACGAAGGCCGTGGTAATAAAAACAATATGTACAGTTTGGCGACTAATGGGCCTTGGGTGAGGATATGTTGTCTAGAAGGTAGTCGCTGGAATCAGGAGGGATGGCGGGAGCCACTCGACCTCAAACTGAAACACGCTGATGTGATAATCTGGGCTTAGTTATACCCACAGCCCCATGTCCGAGTCCCTGACCAGTCGGCACAGCAGCAAGCTGTGTGACCAGCCTAGAGAACTGCTACTGCGCAGATAATCCTGGGGACTCAGACCATGGAGCTGCATATGGTCATATAAGGTTTTAAAGATAATTCTATTTGTAGCGCATGGAGCGAAAATGTGTTGAAATGAATAGGGTTCTCCACAATGGCAGGACTTGTTAAAGATATGGAAGCGGCAGCCGCCGGCACGGAGGCGTCTGAAGATAGTGAGGAGGTTTGTTGGGAGATCGGGGTGTAGATCGTTCATATCAATGGGTTGATAGGACAGAGATGTTACGTACTGACTTCGAATGAGTTTACGGATTTTACTGTAGAACTCGGTTACTGAGTAGCCGATGTTAGTGTTAGCTGGGCTAGATTCTGCCGCTTCTTTGGCAGCGACATCCGCCAGTTCATTTCCCCGGACCCCTACGTGAGAAGGGACCCAGAGAAATGATACGGATGTGCCGGATGAGATTAACTGGTGACATATAAAGAGGATTTCTCTTTGTAGCTCTGCCCGATTTGATGTGTTTCGATGCAGAGCTTGTAATGAAGAGCGCGAGTCAGAGCAGAAAACTACCGCACGCGGTGTGACTGGGAGGTCATTTATAAAAGTGCATGCCATGAGCAAGGCAAATAGCTCGGCTGAGAATCACACCGGTGACACTGTGACGGTTCCCCTACGCTTTGTGTCCGGTGCCCTGACCCTTTGTGTTCGGTTCCCACTCGGTTCCCACACGCCAAAATTCGCGGACAAAACATCCATTTATGGTAGTATTACGCAATGTTGCTCTCTGAGAATGGTCTTGTTAGATCTGTGAGTGTTTACACTACATGCCTAGGTGCTGTTGGATTGAAGGTTTTTGATATTTTAGCCGTTATTAGGTAGAATGCCTTCCACTTTACTGCAAAACTGCATAATTCGTAGCATCGGCAAGAAATATCCTACCAAAAAATGCCTGCTTGGAACTGTCGTTGGTCCAGCAAAAAGTTCAACATGTCTGTAGCAGACAGCCCAAGTTTCAAGATTGTAGGGCCATCCAAACAGCCGTAATAATAAAAACAACAAAAGTAGTCAGTGAAATTGGCTGTGTTCGGTCCCCACACACTTTTGTGACGTAGGCGTGACGGTTCCCATAATTCATTGTGTCGGTCCCCACTTTCTGTGTCGGACCCCACTTTCGACCTAATTTCTCTGTGACGGACCCCACAACCAGCCTATTTTGTGTCGGTCCCCACACCTTCTTGGATTTATGACTTGCCGGTTACTTGTATCATTGTATTCATTGAATCTAATTGTCTCGGAGTTATTTTTCAGCAAAAACCGGCAAGGCAGCACCTTTTGTGATACCAAGTAAGTCAGATGACATCAGTATGTGTGTGTATGTGTGTGTGAGAGAGAGAGAGAGAGAGAGAGAGAGAGAGAGAGAGAGAGAGAGAGAGAGAGAGAGAGAGAGAGAGAGAGAGAGAGAGAGAGAGAGACTAACTTTATTAGTTTATGCCACAAATAATATATAACATTATTTATCTCTGGGACGGTTCCCAGTATACCAGCAAATTATGTGTTGATCCACCCACACCTTCTTGAACTGGCCTTCCCAATATCTACTCTTAGTCTTAAGGCCCTGGAGATATGCAATTTGGCACATTTTTAAAATAAAAGATCCACCTGTCGTATGTGAGATTCAGTTTTCAGAGCAAAATGCTGCCCAGGGACTTCTAGTGGTGATTGAAAAAAAAAAGAGTACTTGCCTGTGTCAAGTATGTAGAGGTTACATGCCGAGTCTCAGTGACTATCAAAAATAATGGTCGAAGTTTGCGGATCATGAAAAATGCGAGCTTTAGCGAGCTTTTTCATGACCGCGAACTGAGACCATTATTTTTGATAATCACTGAGACGAGGTGTGTAACCTCTTTATTCCTCCTTTCTTCAGTTATTCAAAGAAAAGAGGAGGTTTTTTGCGAAAGTTTGATCGAATCCTATTCACTCAACCAGTCAACCTGCGCAGGCGATCGATTAATGCGCGGTTGTATAGTTCCGTGCAAATCATTCCATTCTGTTAACACTTCTTGTCAGTTTTCCTATTTTGGACTAAAATCAAGTACACAGATATGCTGTTATTCTGCTGTGGCGGCAAAGGCAGATATTGTGTGTTCTGTATATGTTTTGGTATCGGTTAGGATAATGTTCTTTCGTCAAATAGGAATAGCAGACGAACTTTTGCACCCGTGTTCCAACGTTAAAAACTGTATGAAGTTAAGTTTTCTGGGGAAAATAGTGTATGAAACCGCTTTATGTTGTTTAAATTGATGAGATGTGTGCATTTGGTTGCGTGTGATCTGTTTATTAAATGAAATATTGTTGAAAACTGACCGTCGGATTGCAGTCTGTTGTCGAAGAAACTGAGTGAAAAGAAGGGGAACTACTCTTGTCGCTAGACAAAGTATGAGTTACTTGCCTTGGGAAATTGCTTGTGATGAACGTCTGATCTAGATTCAGAAAACAACCGAACTCATGGATTTTATATGGAGATTCATGTGTTCAGGCCTGTAGTTGTTAATTTAAATGCGGTATGTTTGTATTGTTTGCTCCAGAGATGTATACTTCGTACATTAGAGCGTTCTGAACTTTTCAGTCGCAAAAAGTAGTACCGAAACAGAACAGCTTCTCAACCCATTGCACTATCGAGGATTCAGGCTGTTGCTGGGTCGTTATTTGTTTGGTTGCTGGGTCATTATCGAAAAATAACTACCCCTACAAGTTTACAGAGGTAAAGAAGCAGAGGGGGGAATAAGTGTCTTTATCCACGCTTGTTGTAAGAGGCAACTTTTCCCAGCTCCTTGTGTTCATGACTGCTTTCTCTTAAAATTAATTACTTTATGACAGTCAGAATACAATGGAACAAGGCTACATAAACCCTGACAGCCTACGACAACGGCCCGACTAAGGCTCAACACCGCGCCAATAAATTCAGCATTGGGCCAATGTTGGGCCATGATTGCTCCGTTTTCGTAGGCTATCAGGGTCAAAGATACATATTGGTAAACTAGTAAAATACATGTTCAGCATCATCAGCAATACCACAAAAGGATTAAAACAAGAAATTCCTCCGATAGGAACTACACCCCCGTCAAAGGGAAATAACCTTCTCAGTTGGTGGCAGTGAGAATGGTTATTTCCCTTTGACCAACGGGGGTGTCCGTCTATACCAGGCCTTGTATAATTTTAATCCACCAATAACTCCCTAACCGTGTGTTTGACTGGTCCCAATTTTTGTAAGGACCGTCTCAGGAATGTATAGAACCTGTTCACCAAGTTTGGTGACGATCGGTCCGTTCATTCTTGAGATCTACTTGCGAACACAAACACATCGAGTGAAACCTATACACACCCCTATACCGGGGGTGTAAAAATCCTATTAGCTGTATGTCAGCGGCACAATGCAACCAGAACCAGCGTTTATGTGGAGTGATCGGGTGCTGGTCACTACCGCGAGCGTCACTACCGCGAGTACCACTACCGCGTCTCACACTAAAGTTGTGTTTCCGTACCCGCGATAGCGTTTTTCCAGCGGTGCGACGAAAATCAAGCAGATAGAAAATGACCAGGAGTGTTTCCACACGCGCGACGCGTTAGCGGCGCGACAAGCGGCAAGCGACGCGATTTTTTTGAAAGGGTCCTGGAGCGATTTTTTCGCGTTGTCGCGCGGCAACGCGGGAGTTTACAGATTTTACCGCATGTTTAAAACGCAAGTACGGAAACACGTCACGCGTTTGCGCGCGTTTTCTTTTGTCGCTGCCGCTGTCGCGGGTACGGAAACAGAACTTACCGCGAGTACGACACTACCGCGAGTACGACACTACCGCGAGTATAACACTACCGCGTGTCACACTACCGCGAGTATAACATTACCGCGTGTCATTTTATGACTTCCATGGCTGAAGGCAAAGGTTGAAATGTTTCCTTGAAATATAAAACAAAAAGGCCTGGTCTGTTCTCTGAACACTAATTCAATGTTTGTCATGCTAACCAAGAACTCAAAACGATCAGAACACACTATCAGAATACATATAGAATGGGTTGCTTCCAATCAAAGCCGTTAGAACACAAACTCACAAGAAGTAAGTTTGCATGCGTTCTCTCTACGGTTATGGTACTCGCGGTTGTGGTACGCGCGGTAGTGTGACACGCGGCAGTGTTATACTCGCGGTAGTGTCGTACTCGCGGTAGTGTGACACGCGGTAGTGTTACCCGCGGTAGTGTCGTACTCGCCGTAGTGTGACACGCGGTAGTGACGCTCGCGGTAGTGTCGCATAACCGGAGTGATCTGGAAAGGTGTCAATCTCTCTCTCTCTCTCTCACTCTCTCTCTCTCTCTCTCTCTCTCTCTCTCACACATACACACACACACACACACACAAACACACACACACACACACACACACACACACATACTGATGTCATCTGACTTACTTGGTATCACAAAAGGTGCTGCCTTGCCGGTTTTTGCTGAAAAATAACTCCGAGACAATTAGATTCAATGAATACAATGATACAAGTAACCGGCAAGTCATAAATCCAAGAAGGTGTGGGGACCGACACAAAATAGGCTGGTTGTGGGGTCCGTCACAGAGAAATTAGGTCGAAAGTGGGGTCCGACACAGAAAGTGGGGACCGACACAATGAATTATGGGAACCGTCACGCCTACGTCACAAAAGTGTGTGGGGACCGAACACAGCCAATTTCACTGACTACTTTTGTTGTTTTTATTATTACGGCTGTTTGGATGGCCCTACAATCTTGAAACTTGGGCTGTCTGCTACAGACATGTTGAACTTTTTGCTGGACCAACGACAGTTCCAAGCAGGCATTTTTTGGTAGGATATTTCTTGCCGATGCTACGAATTATGCAGTTTTGCAGTAAAGTGGAAGGCATTCTACCTAATAACGGCTAAAATATCAAAAACCTTCAATCCAACAGCACCTAGGCATGTAGTGTAAACACTCACAGATCTAACAAGACCATTCTCAGAGAGCAACATTGCGTAATACTACCATAAATGGATGTTTTGTCCGCGAATTTTGGCGTGTGGGAACCGAGTGGGAACCGAACACAAAGGGTCAGGGCACCGAACACAAAGCGTAGGGGAACCGTCACAGTGTCACCGGTGTGAGAATATGGAGATGTCTTTATTAAGAGTATATTTCCTTGAGATTTTGAGATCTGGGATCACAAAGGCGCAGCCAACGCTGCCGTCTGCAAATTTGGATCCGTCAGTAAAGACTTTTAAATGCTCCGAGAATTTGTAGTTTAGGGTTTCTTTTGTAACAGTAGCTAGGTAGACGGGGTTATCTTTTTTGGTAGTATTATCTTCACTGTCGTATATGATAGTAGGGGTTTCCTCAAGCCAAGGCGGGTAGGAGGGCGGGGGGACCCTGGCCAGCTCACTGACCTTCACCCCGCTATCGGCTAGAATGCGGTTTACTGTGTCGGATAAGGGTAGCGTTTTGGCCAAGAGTTGAGTGCTATGTTTGGTGTTGGCCTCATAATTTTGGTGCTGAGGAAAAAAGTCAGTCAGGACCTCGCAGGCAGAGTTCTCTACCGCGTGGGCTCTGACAGCATACTGAGCTGAACGGAGTTTTATCTCATCCACAAGGGGCAGCCACCCACACTCGCTGTAGACTCGACTCTTACTCGCTTGTTGGGAGAGTCCCAGAGCTATTTTGAGCGCCCTGCACTCTATAATAGCCAGTTTTTTCATGAGCGCCGGGCGCGTCGCGAAATAAGCTTCGCACCCGTAAAGGAGGCGGGAGCGAATTAATGCCCGCACTACCTCTGTGACACACTTACGTCCTCTGGCCCAGGATTGGGACGCCAGGTAGCGTATGATATAAAGATCCTTGTTGGCCTTATTGATCAGATGTTCGATATGACTGGTCCAGTTAAGTCGGGTATCGATGATAACGCCGAGGAACTTAACTTCTGAGCTCGGTTTGATAATATCACAACCTATCTTTATACTGCAGTTCCTGTACAGTTGTCTACGGGAGACAACAAGAAAGACTGTTTTATTTGAGGCTAGTTGGAAGCCGTTGGTGTACATATATTGACAGAGGTTGTCGATTTTAGTTTGGTAAGAAGATAAGTCAACAGTGTTGGTAACTCTGTTATGGCGTGGTCTATTAGTGTCTATTAAGGCGAGGTCGTCCGCATACAGAAGTACACTGGCACCGTCAACCTTAACAGAAGTAATGTCATAGAGCACAAGGAACTTAGTCGATAAATATCGACAGGGGGCCGACAAATGGTTTAAATGGGAAATGTGTGTATATGGGTGTGGGTTTGAAACAAACAAACAAACCAACCCATGTGAACCCCGGGCCGCAGGCCTTCGATGTAGTGATTGAAAAAAAAGGATGTTCTCAAATGGTTCAATTCTCATTTGGTCTGATTCTCAAATGGTACCGGTATACTCCCCCCCCCCCTGGCCGCAGGCCTAGGAGTAAAATTTTTATAGACACTGACCTTCTTCCCAGGGGTCATTGACCCAGTTTTAGCTATGAGAGGTGGTTCGCCCAGAGGCTGTAGAGTATACTGGGGCGGTCTCTTTGATGTCTTGAGAGGAAACTTGGCCAGGGTAGTACATGCACCAGAACTGGTGGACACCAAGGACAAACATGAAATCGAAGCAGTTTGCTTTCAGAGAGAACGGTCGTCAGCAACTCAAACTTCTCTGTTTTCTTTTTTTTTTTTAAATCTGACTTTCTTTGTGGCCCCCTGACTCCGCCCCCTCCCTCTGTAAGGACCCTCCTCCACAAGGACCGATTTTTGTCAACATTTTAAAGGTCGCTAGAGAGGGGTTCCACTGTATGACCTAACCGCTACTGGCAGACGGCCTCAATCTTCACGCGCAAAGACGAGATTAATAGGTGCTCGGTTTTGGTATTTTGAATTACATTACATTAAACCTTTGTTGGGTTTCATGGTCATGGCAACAGCCATAATAATATTACATGATGTATAATATCATATTTCAGCATATGTGAATTACATGTCATCATACTAAACTGTCATACATTTTTATTCCTACATTATTCTGATTGATCACAACCAAACCTACTATCATTGGACACATCCAAATGCAAGCGCCTGTTCTTGACAATTTCTCTCTGATCTAAATATAAAATCAGTGCAATTTCCTGGGTCGGGCTTTGCCACAGACACTCACGGTTTGGCCTGTAGGTAAAATGTACAATGTATTTTCTGATTTGTGCACAAAAGCTTTTTTTCTTTTTTCTTTTTTTTAACATAACAATGTTTAATGTCACTGTATGTTTAAAAGACCATGGTCATATTTGTAAAAAAAATGTTAAATTAGAAAATAAATAACATTTTGGTTCATGATTTTTCCTACACCTGTGCTAAAAATAAGAAATAAAAATGTCGGGTATATAAGTCACTCAAATACAGCTAGGTATGAATGGCTCGGTTTGAGTTTGTTGCAGTTGACCCTGCACAATGCGACATATCATGTTTTTGTTGAACAATTTTGACGTCACCCCTCCCATAGGGTGACGTATTTCACAACTTCCTGTGTTACACAAACTCTGTGATGACCAATTTTGACGTCACCCCTCCCATAGGGTGACGGATTTCACAACTTTCTACAGATGAACAATTTTGACGTCACCCCTCCCATAGGGTGACGGATGTCACAACTTCCTGTGTACACAAACTGATGACGTATTTCACAACAAAATGGCGCTGCCCATGGTCAACCTCGAAACTATCCGTATAGAATGGGGGCGTCCTCGCCCCCATAATGATACTGAATAAGTTTGGCGCGATGATACTGCCCTGGGGAACCCCCATGTCCAGCGCATGGGTTTCGGACACCGAAGAGCCCACTCGGACAGACATCTTGCGATTGCTGATGAAGTTTTTGATGAATTGGTACATGTGGCCAGAGACACCGATTCTGCCGAGTTTTAGGAGTAGACGAGCATGCCAGACGCTGTCGTACGCAGATTTAATATCAAAGAAGGTTCCAAGAAGAGAATTATTACTATGTGCCAAGGTCTTTTTGATTTTTTCAGTGACGTGCACAATGTGGTCCGCACACAAACGACCTTGCCTAAAACCTGCCTGGCATGTAGGAATGATATTGTGTTTATTGAGGTGGAACTCCAGCCTCTGGTTCACCACACGCTCAAAGATCTTGCTGAGGTGGGGGGTTAGTGATATGGGGCGGTAACTGCCAGGTAGATTGCCCGGTTTTCCGCTCTTCAATACTGCTACTACTTGTGAGTCTGACCACGCTGCGGGGATAGTATCCTTTAACCAGCATAGGTTGAAAAACTGAGTGAGCAACTTAACAAAGTTAGGTGGTAGATGTTTTATCATGTGATATGATATTGGGTCTAAACCTGTGGATTTTTTGGGGTCTTTCACAGAAGAGATGGCGTTTTGGACTTCTTTTGCCTTAAACATGCAGTTTATAGGCAACTGGTTGTCATCTGGGGGGTATATGAAACCCTTCTCCTGATCTAACCTATAATTGAGTCGTTCAGTATCTAGGGATTTTGATTGACTATTTTTGGCAAAGGTATCTGCTAATAGGTTTGCCTTTTCAGAGTCAGTTGTGGTCATTTTATCACCCGATAGTAGTGGTTTTTCTTTAGTTCTGTATCTACATTTAAATCTGCGGATTTTCTTCCAGATTTTGCCACAGTCTTTGTAATCTTTAGTTTCTTTGTGGACAAAGTTTTCCCAGTTTTGAAGTTTAGCCTCAGCGGTGATCTGGTTAAATTGTATTTCAGCTGACTTCATATTCGTGAAGTTAGCGTCTGAGCAGTGCCTGAGATATGTCCTAATGTGATATCGCTTGTTTGCCAAGGCTTCATCACAGTCTGCATTCCACCACTCATTCCTTTTGGCCTTACAGTTAGGATTTACTGATTTAAGCGGAATGTGATTATTGGCAGCAGTGAGTATACATTGACGTATGTTATTGTAAGAGGCTTCGATGTCATCCGTAAGGAGAGTTTCCTCCCTGACACCCTCGAGCTCCGCACGGAAGCTGTCCCAATTTGCCTGTTTGTAATTGTACTTTTTTCTGACCTCCGAGTTATTGCGATTAGGGGCGAAGTGGCGGAAGGTAAGAACAATGGGTAAGTGATCGGAGCCGAGGGCGTCCGGGAAAACGTTCCAGTCGATGTCAGTGACTATGGCATTTGAGCAAAGGGACAGATCGATTGCTGACGGGGAATGGTCAGCTCTGTCTGGAAGTCTGGTTGCCGAGCCATCGTTTAGTATACAAAAGTCAGTTTCCAAAATGACGTCAGCAAGGTTGCTATTGGCATGTTTGTATCTAGGGTTAGCAGAGTCCCACAGAGGGTGGTGATTATTAAAATCACCCATCACGCACCAGTGTGCCCTGCCATGATCCAGGGATTTTAGCCAGTCGGTAGTTCCTTTTTTATTACACCCGTGGGGGTAATATATGTTAACTATGTTGAGGTTTTTGGATCCTTTTATTTCGATTTCAACAGCACATGTACTGAGATTTTCTGAACTAGGGATGAGAGGTGCTAAGGGTTTGTAATTTAAGGAAGACTTTAGATAAATAGCTGTTTGAATGAGTTGCCCTGAGCCCTTTTGCTCTACTATGGGAGGGAAGTCAAAACCATCTATAGAAGGCAGTAGGGAGCGTTTTCTCTTGATTGACTGGATAACTAAGATGTCAGCAGAGTGATTTGATATATAATTATATAGCTGAGAGAAGTTAGAGTTGATAGAGCGACAGTTCCACTGTAATATGATAAATCCGTGACCGCTTTCACCTTGTTCAGCCATTTTAACACGCACAAAGAAGGTAAGTTAAAGGGCAGATTTAAAATAGGTTAAAAAGTGGTTTTGACAGCTTTCATATCCGTCACGGACAACTGCTTGGCACCAGCAAGGGCGCCCAGCGCCAGAGTGGCGCCGCCCGGAATGAAGCGTTCAACCTTGGTGTTGGAGAGTTGTGTGTATGTAGCTGAGAGGGAGTCGATCAGGTCGAGAGGGCTCTGCATCTGTCTGGCCTTAACCATGAAGCCGAGGCACTGCTCGATGAAACCTTGAAGGCCTCTTTGTTGTTCATTTAAATTTGCATATTGCTCTCCTGTTTTTAGCTTATCTAGTGCAGCGTCGGCTAGCTCAAGCTCTGCCTTCTCCTGCTCCTCCCTCATCTGCTGCTTTATTTCCTGTTCAGTTTTAAGTTTGTATTCTCTGAATCTCTGGGCCAATCCCTCCTCCATTCTCCCCATCAACCTCTCAAAGAGCTGCTCTTCTTTCGAGTCCTCCTTCCTGTTCTGGGCTTTGCGTAGGAGGGAGGCCTTTAACCCGGGGGTCCCATGAAGCGGCGCCTCTGCCCGAGCCGTCTGAGACTTACAGGGCGCCTGGGGGCCAGGATTTGGATTTTGCGAAGTTGTTTGGTGCTTCGCGGTTGCAGCAGAACTGTCCGCATGAACTGGAAGGAGTGTATTGTCATGTTCGGTCATTTTGTTTTTGATTTCTTGTATTTTATTTACTTGCCCACCCAGGGGGGGTCTCTGGACAGCCAAAGAGTACCCGGACCGGGGGGTTGAGGTCCGCCGGATCGGTTGCGGAGGGGGACGCCAGAAGGAGTCCCTCATTTCCGCTGGGGCAGTCGCTGTTTTATTTTGTTGTTTGGCGAGCTCGCGCCGCGCCCGATCCAGGGCCTCAGAATATGGTATGTATGCTGCCGACCTGATCTTATTGGCCTGCAGCCTCAGTCTCATTTCCGGGCATCCAAGATAAGCGGCGGAATGCTCGCCCTTGCAGTTTACGCAATGTTTGGCCTTGGTGCACGTCGCTCCGTCGTGGCCCTTGGAGCCACATCGGGGGCAGATCTGCACTTTTGATTTGCATTGTTGTTTTAGGTGCGATAGTCTCTGGCACTTCGTACAGCGCCGCACTGGAGGAGTGTAGGGTTCGACGCCGTACACCTCACTCTCCAGAACGACGCTGTCTGGAAGAATTGCCGTTGTAAACGTGACACGGACCGCCTGAGACGGTTTCCCATCCCTAAGGAGAAGACGGCGAAAAGATCGAACCGAGGAGGGGCCCTTTTCTACAAGACTCCCATCCTCCATCCGGACGCGCACGCCCACTGCCATCTCAGACAGGTCTGTTCCTGAATGTATTGTGGGTATGCGTTTAATGACACCTTCGGTTGTTACCTCCGGACGGTGGCATTTCACTTTGATGCCGCCGATCGAGTCCAGCCTCAATAGCTTGTTTTGTTGTGATGCTGAGGAGCACCCTACCAGGACGCTCCCAGCTGCCAGCATGCGTATTTCTTTGACCTCGCCGATGGCAAGGTCAAAAGTTTTTTTCCTCCTGAGGCCGAGTCCCTGCAATGTTGCAGGGCCCTCCTTCAGGTCCTGCACCACCACGGGGAACTCTAAGAAGGAGGGAGGAGGTTGCTTGGGTTGGTAAAGAAGTTTTCTTCGGGGTCTTTGTTTTGTGTGTGTGTGTGTATTGGCAGGTGGTAGTGGCTGTTGAGTTGTCTGGTTTTCTTGTGATTCAGTTAGGGGTTGGGAGGTGTCGACCCCCCGGGCAGATGTTGCATGGGAAATACCTGTGTTTCCCTGAAGAGGGGGACCCTCGCAGAGGACCTTTTGCTTCTTTTTCTTTTTGGGCTTCTTACGATTGACTTCGGTGAAGTCTTCCTCAAAATTATCAGTAATCTGAGAGCGTGGGGGGCTATCCCGGAAGAGAAGAGATTCCGGAGAGCTCTGCCCCCCCTCAGGGTCGTCCTCCCGCAATCTCTTTCTCTTGAAAGGAGAAGATATGCTGGTTTTCTCATTGGTGATTGCTTTATTAAGCTGTTTGGATTTTGGGGACTGACCAGTCCGGCTGGCCCGGTCAGTCTCATTCAGTGATTCCATGGGAATATCTGGGGCGCGGTCAGAACCGCTTGCTGTTTGGTCCATATTAAGGGACCAATCTTGCTCCCTCAGAGCAGTGGTGTCCGTTGGAAGGTAGTTATCTACCCAGATGAACGTTTCCCGCCTATCAGCAAAGGTGGTGTTTGGCAGTTTGTGTTTAGCAACTTGGCTCATCACTTACAAGGTACGGTACGGTCACCAAGAAAAAACAAGCCAAACAGCTGTATTTGCGCGCTGTATTGTGAAATGTGACTCCAAGTGCACAGGTGTTTTGTGAGGCGAGTTTATCTTCTTCTTCTTCTTCTTCTTAGTTCGTGGGCTTAGACTCCCACGTTCACTCATGTTTTTAGTACGAGTGGATTTTTACGTGTATGACCGTTTTTACCCCGCCATTCGGGCAGCATACGCCGATTTCGGGGGAGGCATGCTGGGTATTTACGTGTTTCTATAACCCACCGAACTCTGACATGGATTACAGCATCTTTCCCGTGCGCACTTGGTCTTGTGCTTGCGTGTACACACGAAGGGGGTTAAGTCAATAGCAGGTCTGCACATAAAGTTGACCTGGGAGATCGAAAAAATCTCCACTCTTAACCCACCAGGCGGCAGCGACCGGGATTCGAACTCACGACCTCCCGATTAGGAGGCCGACGTCTTACCACCACGCCACTGCGCCCGTCAAGGCGAGTTTATCAAATGCGGATCTGGCATTGTTGGGTAAAATCTCTCTGATGTCTGCCTTCGGTCAGTGCTTACAAAGATTTTTTTTTTTTAATATCTCAGAGGGTTTTAATTTCTTACGAGTACTCAGGTATTGAGAAGCTGTCAGTTATCGTGTTTCTTGTTCAACTGTATGAAATTACTAAAGGAACCGCCCGTTAAGTTTACAATCACGGGAATGAAAGCTGTATATCAGTATACTTTTTTGAGAGGAGACATATGCCCCTGGCAGTGTGTTAATACTCCGTTTCGTAAGTTCCAAAGCGACTGAGTTCAACAGAAATTTCAATTTCGTGTGCTTTTTTGTTTTTATTCTGAGAAATGGTTTGTTTATTTATGTTAATTAGTCCTTTATTCTAACCTATGTTATGGGTGGTTTTTTTCGTAATAAATTAGCTACAAGTGAAAAGAAACACACAGCTCCTCTCCATCTAAAAACAACAACCAAGCGAACAAACACACACATAAAAAATGTAAACTGAACATTCGCGCAGTAAGCATTTTTTTAATTTTATTTATTCTTTCATTACACTTTTTCATATAGTATGTGTATTTTTGTATAACTTTGTTGTTGTTGTTCAAACCACAACGCAAAGCATGCAGCTTCATTTGGAATGGAAATCAAGGTAATCGGCACATAAGAGGTCTGTCATTTTTAACCTCTGTGTATACAGAATTTTCTGATAGAGAAATCTAAATGTACATAGAAAAAATGTCAAGTGGATCCTGCCATTTTTATGTAATCGTAACTTCCATTTGACAGCCGTTTAAAGCCAGGTATAGGCCTATCTACTAAATTAAATCTTCAAGAAATGTCGAGAGTTTTCCCCCTTGTCCTGACTCACGAGGGGTTTCAGGTGTGTGTGTGTGTGTGTGTGTGTGTGTGTGTGTGTGTGTGTGTGTGTTTGTGTGTGTGTGTGTGTGTGTGTGTGTGTGTGTGTGTGTGTGTGTGTGTGTGTTTGGTTTGGTTGTTGTGGATCTGAAATTTGGATTTTGTGCGCGGCGACTTGATTTGACTTTTTGGTTTATATATATAAATACACTGTTTGTGTTCAGGGCGGGGATGTAGCTCAGTCGGTAGCGCGCTGGATTTGTATCCAGTTGGCCGCTGTCAGCGTGAGTTCGTCCCCACGTTCGGCGAGAGATTTATTTCTCAGAGTCAACTTTGTGTGCAGACTCTCCTCGGTGTCCGAACACCCCCGTGTGTACACGCAAGCACAAGACCAAGTGCGCACGAAAAAGATCCTGCAATCCATGTCAGAGTTCGGTGGGTTATAGAAACACGAAAATACCCAGCATGCTTCCCCCGAAAACGGCGTATGGCTGCCTAAATGGCGGGGTAAAAAACGGTCATACACGTAAAATTCCACTCGTGCAAAAAACACGAGTGTACGTGGGAGTTTCAGCCCACGAACGAAGAAGAAGAAGAACTGTTTGTGTTCTAGTGATATAGCTTGCTCGGTCTGCTCTCAACTGTCCAGTAGCCTGTGTAAACCTACAGAAATCATCTTTCTGTATTTCTTTAATTCATGCTTTCTTTCTATTTCGTTCTTTCTATTTCTTTCTTTCTTTCATTCTTTCTTTCTTTCTTTCTATTTATGTTCGTTCTTTCTTTCGTTCTTTCTCTTTCTTTCTTGCCTTCTCTCCAGTTTTTCTTTCTATTTCTTTCTTCTACCAATATGAGCTTTCTCTCTCTTTTTTTTAATTCTTTCTTTCTTTCAATTTCTTTCTTTTATTTTTTTTCTTTCTTTCTTTATCTTTTTTTTCTTTCTTTCTATTTCTTTCTTTCTTTCTTTCTATTTCTTTCTTTCTTTTTTTCTTTATTTCTTTCTTGCTTTTGTTGTGCCAGTGGAACTTAATTAAAAGTTAAAGGTGGAACTAATAAATGATTTCAAAGGAATTTATCACAGTGAAAGTGTACCTCCTTGTGTGTGTATGTCAAAGGACATCTGTGATTTCTTCGAATTCATTTCAACATTTCATTCGTTTCTTTGACAAAAGCTGAGGTCCTCGGTCACCAAAATGTATGTTTAATCATGAGTTTATAATGTTCCCGACTCCAAGAAGATAGACATGCATGCTTATTCAACCCACTGCCGAAAAGCTGAGTGATTCTCTGTAAGGAGGGCCCCAAAGGGGGGGTATCATCACGATCACGGGAAGGGAAATTTTATCTTTCACGATCACAGTTACACGCCGTGGATGGTGGCACGCCTAGTTTTGTCCACCGCAGGAACAACACCCAATTCGTTCCCCCGCACGCGGAAGCAAAATTGTTATCTCGCAAAGGAATTGCCCTGTGAAGGTACGTTGTGGCAAATCACATTATTAAGTATAGATATTCTAAAGCAGAATTGCCTAGGCTATATGTATAATATGTAATTTATGTCTTGTTGTGTACTCGTGAACAGTGGCGTTCGATTTTCTGCCGAAGTCCGTGAAAATTATACAGAGAGGTCTCAATTTCGTACAAATTAACCTAGAACTACCATTTAAAGCACTATTTTAATACTCACAGTTTAATCTTCGATACCTTGCAGCCTTGTATGCGCATTTTTGGGCACCAGCATCGTGGATAAGCTGCTCTAATCTAGCGTTATTTTGTGGTACTCGATTCTCAGTGGGTAAGGTCCCCCGCAGACACCAGACACCAAGCTGCGGGGGATCTTACCCCGTCAAATTTTACTGTTGATCTTTGAACCGATCGTGAGTCTAAACTAAGGTAAGCTTAAACTTAAAAATGAAGAGCAGTATCCACAAGTAGTTTGACTTTGACCAGCAAAAAGATTTAAGCCCTTCTGTTGACCGTGCTTTGTGTTATTTCATCATTTTTAACGTGGGAGACAGTATTTCTGACTTGTCTTGATGACATTTCTTCTCTTATGTAGTACACGAGAGTGTAAATGGTAAGACAACTAGCTGATCCAATGCAAAATAAAGTACCGAACAGTATGATATAAACTTCAATACTAGAAAGTCTGGTTATCTACTATTTTAAGGCATTAATTTGAAGACACCTACCATGATGTTCGTCTTGCGGGGGAACGAATTGGGTGTTGTTCCTGCGGTGGAAAAAACTAGGCGTGCCACCATCCACGGCGTGAGTTACCTTGATTTTTGTTTTCACGATCACGAACACCTTGACGAATAGAGGATCATAGAGTGATACAGCGGTGAAAAATGTACGTTGAAAATAAAATGCTTTGCAATAATGCCCATCACGATCACGAAAACAAATGACGATCACGATCACGATACTTGATTTTTTTGTCATCACGGATCACAGGCAAAGTCCCATCACGATCACAGAAATGGAAATTTCGGCAATCACGGTCACAGAAAGGTCAAAAATCGCCAATCACGATCACGATTTTAAACCCTTTGGGGCCCTCTGTAAGCGTAAGCTAACAAAATAAATCACTTTATGAGAAAAAGTACTACTGATAATATGCATAATCGGGGAAAAGGTGTATTATCTGAACATATATCATGCCAGGTTTCAAATGCATGTATACAGTGCACTGCAATCATGTATTTTGTAACTGCGTAGATTGATGGTTTCAAATACACCTGCAGAAGTACAGAGGAGTCACTGTGGCAATCACATTTGATTCGTTTTATTGGGCTGCCTGATACAACCTTCTTTTGTATTTTTGTTGATAAATATTTCTTTATCGAAGTATAATGATATTACACGATGTTAGCCTAATAATGAATTCTCACCAGTAGAAACTTATGAAAGGGCACCATTGTCGGACAGACCTATATGGTGTGTTTTCAGCTGTGCAACTCACAAATGATACACCGTGTTCGTTTTTGTACAGCTCGACACTAGCGGAGCCACTTCAAATTACATACATTACGGATTTTCCTCCTAGTGCGTCCCGGGCCCCCCACTTTCAAATGTTAGAGGGTCCATGGACCCCCACTGCAGAATTTCAGAGGATCCTAATAGGGTCCAAAAGCCGAAAGGTCCCAGTGTACTTATAAAACATAAATGGTACCTACGGTACGCACGATAAAGGAAATTTAGTGCGTCCCAGGACCCGCTCTTTTAAAGTCTAGTGCGTCCCGGGACCCCCTCCATACATTTCTAGTACGTGTTTTCGGCTTCTAGTGCGTATAGGACGCAGGGACGCGCACTATGGGGAGCCCTTGTATATGTAAGATCGTTTTCAATCACTCAACCGTCATTCGTCTTCAGGGGAAATCGTACCAGTAAAATTAAAACTGTATCTCATTCCTGCTCCCTTGAAAGCATTGCTGGTCTATATATGTACCAAAGAAAAAAGTTATGATAGTAACTAATTCTTTATATTCGTATTCGTGTCTCCTCGTTTCTGTAATAATGCTTCTAATATCATCAAGGAGCGTGATTCGCAGATGTAAACTTTAAAAAAAAAAATTTTTTTTTTAGTGAAGTACCAGTGGAATCTTGAAATGCCGTAAACTCTGTACTTGCAAGGCGGAAGCCTTTGCAGAAAAGGCCTATTGGATTGTTCAATGTTTTTCATGAGCAGTAATACTATGCCAAACAAAAAAGACGAACGCAGAAATAAATGCCTGATAGTTTGACAATGGGGCACCCTTGAAAAGTTAAATTGTTCACTTCAACCCACGCCGCTTACGCTTTGTTTGCTCAAAGGCTCAATGCGACTCTGTTTCGACATTAATGACATGTCGGGAATTCTAATGAGATCTTTCAAGAACCTTTTTATGGCGTTCCACGCAACGGGCGCAAGTAGTTTTTCAATGTTGGCTCACTTCCAATGCTCGTTTGATTGCTTATTTATGGTCGCCGTGGCGTTTGTGTGTTTGTGTGTTTGTGTGTGTGTGTGTGTTATAATCTCGTAGTGGGGTAAGTCTTTTTGAATAAAGACATTTTCGACTTCGGTACTAAAATGGTAGTATTTTTTGCCTTAGTTTAATAGCGGTGTGTGTGCGCGTGCGTGCGTGCGTGCGTGCGTGCGTGCGTGCGTGTATGTGTGTGTGTGTGAGTCAAAGATCACGATCCGAAATACTGACTTTTCTGCGATACCCCCCCCCCCCCCCAAGTAATCCCCCTCCCCCCCACACACCCCCCATGACCATCCCAAAACTCATAGATAAGCTTACTACACGCCTACGCAAAAAATACCTCCTTCGCTAATAAAAGAAGAACAATGCCAATTGATTCTTTGGGGGGGTTTCGAAATCGCAATAATGGACCAAGCATTTATTAACTTTTTATAATCACTCAATGTGAGAATGCTACGCAAATACACTTTGTTTCAGTTGATTACATACGTAACCACAATAACTGCACACAAATTGCGTTTCCATATCCGCGCATAAAGTTTATAAAGCGTTTCCGTGGCCAAGGCACGACAACTAACAACAATCTCAGTTACTTTTGTTCACTAACGACAACCCCTTATTTCTTCACCGCAAGAACGACAATCTTGCTTTTCTTTGACGCAAGAAGTCTTGGAGTACTCGCTCCCTTCTACTCAGACCGAAGAACGACTGGGGTGTAATTACTCGTGATTTTTTTGTCTTTGTTTGTTCAGCAGATTGAGGCGGGTCGCTTGCGTGTCGAAGTCTCCCATGGCAACTAATTGAGGGATACACTCCCCGAGGAAGTGCCCAGTATATCCTGAGTCAACTTGACCACAACCTGACCGCTGCGGCTTTCTACGGCGTTTTGCGAGCAAGGAACAAAGAACCTCTCCTTAGACAATTGCGACATTGTTTGCGCTCGATCTCCGGTGACTTGGAAGGGGTTTCGTGCGCCATGTAACGCCCTCATGAAAACTGTACTCTTGACACTGCCGTCTTTGTGCGGGAGTAAGTCTCCAGTAGATCTCCGTGATTGTGTGAACACTGTATTCATACACCGGGCCTGCAACAAGTGCTGTGTATATTCCTACGCTGACCTGTTCATTTATGTTTTAACTAATCAGTGCTA
>NC_090253.1:39200403-39365403 GCF_037325665.1 Littorina saxatilis | reverse complement strand
GGGGGTGGTGGGTAGAGAGAGAGGGGGGAGGGAGTGGGAGAGGGGGAGGGAGAGAGAAAAGTACACAGTTATAGATATAAAGGCTTTCCTTCATTGAGTAGGGGGGGGGGGGGGTCACATCGACAGCAGAAAGGCCTGGAGATGGGGAAGCTTGGGGTACTAAGGTAAGACCGTGTGTGTGTGTGTGTGTGTGTGTGTGGGTGGGTGTGTGTGTGTGTGTAAGAGTGAGAGAGGCCGAGAGACAGAGAGACGGGGAGAGAAATAGAGGGTGGAGAGAGAGGGAGGGGAGAGAGAGAGGAGGGAGAGAGAGAGAGATGGGGGAGAGGGGGAGAAAGAGAGAGAGAGAGAGTGAGAGAGAGTGAGAGAAAGAGTGAGAGAGAGAGAGAGAGAGTGAGAGAGAGATAGGGGGAAAAAAGAGAGAGAGAGAGAGTTGGGAGAGAGAGAGAGAGGGGGGGGGGTCACATAGACAGCAGGAAGTACCATATCGCTGTTCCCTCCATCCCACCCCTTCAATTTCAGAGGATTCACAGAAGATGAGCCAGCTATTCAACATCGGTTCTTTATTCTACATTAATTCTATATTTTTTGTTTCAGATTGTTCGTCAACCACGACATTACAGTCGTTACGGCCAAGGACGGCGACGATTTAGCTCCCTTGAATATCGCTCTTCGTAAGAAGGTCAAGAACTGCGCGTCCTTCCTTTTGACAAAACAGTGGTCAAAGGTAGGTGTTTGTGGGTATTTTTTAACAGAGATTTTTTTAGGTTGATCTTGCAAGGAATAGTGTCTTAAATTAACTCTGTGCGACCCGCCGTCTGTCCGCCACGAAGTAGTGGCCCTTGAACATGAAATAAGGTTAACGGAATGAATTTAAATTCAAAGCCGAAAATGTATCGCTTTTCACCCCTAAGTAACTTAGCTAATTTTGAACACTTTGCCACGGCTCCGTCTGTCTGCAATGTTTGGTTGGCCTTGCAATAGCTTCCCTGAATTCGGGATACTATTCTTGTTGGGGAAGGGCTCCTAATATGGACCGGCTCCTAATATGGACCACCTTCTGTTCTGACAAACTAACGGCGCTAGAGCGCTCAAAACAATTTCATTCGCTTTATTCACCCTCTCTGGATAAGTTGCACATGTCAAAACTGTTGCAGAAATACAAACCCCAAAACCGTTATACTTTTTCGGTTTTTTTCACTTTTGGCAGCGTTCACTCTAAATTTGCCGTCTAAAACGGACTCGTTTCTGTCCACAGTCAAAGCTTTTATCACACAAAAAAGGCTATATATGACAGCTAAGACCGTATTTGTTACATTATAGCAGTGTTTACCCCGAGTTTTTCCTGCAAAGAAAAAATATTAGCAAAACCTCAAAGTATGTGTGAGTCCCCTAATAATAATAATAATAATAATAAATGAGCATTTATATAGCGCAACATCATAACTTTACAATTATGCTCTTTGCGCTTGACACATTTAAAATTAAAACACAGTTATACAAGCATTTACATCTACATTCATAGTCAACAACGCTTAATTAAAAGCATACACCATCACACATAAGATTCTTCCACTAACTAAGTAATAAAAAACATGAATAAAATAGGTAGTAAAAAACAAATATGGACCAACTTCAACAAATCGAAGAAAATAAAAGCTAAAGGCAATTTTAACTAATTCATTAAGAAGCTTGCTGAAAATAACTAGCCCTCGAGATTTCAAAAAAAATAACAAATAGTCTTTTTTTGTGGAAGTTGATAATTTCACTTATTTTCACTCTGTTTTTGATAAGCTTCTTCAGTTTGCTGGTGTACTTCAAATAATGCTCTCATCAACCCGAAACAGATAAATCTAAAGCATATTTGAATTAGTCTGACTTACACACTAAGTTGTAACATGTTATTTTGAAGTATAGAGGGCTTTTTACAGTGATTCGTGAAGGCCGCTTCACTGGTCCATATTAGGCGCCCAGGCTCCTAATATGGACCATTTGGTATTTTTTCTGTATTTAATTTTTGCAGAATGTCTATCAAAGCTATTTCACTCTAATTAGGCCTAACGGTTAACCTAAGAGAGAAGGACTACCAAACACAAAATGAAACTTCTTCGCAAGAAAACAAGCTAGTTATCAGCATAAAACAAAAAGTGGTCCATATTAGGGGCCCTTCCCCTACATCATTGCCACATTTAGGTATCACATTGGTTTTTTTACATTGAAGTACTTTTATGGGTTAATAATATAAAGTGCCATTTTGGACAACATTAAACACAATCGGCTGCTAAGGAACACTGTGCAAGAGAAAATTCAACATTTAGGTTACTTTCAAATTACAGAAAAATCCTATTTTAAAACAACTGTTTGCAAAGAGTTTTTTCGATTTCGAAGAAATGTTTTCTGTTCATGAAGTCTGAAAATTTCCCTCCATTTTGAAAAGCCTTCTTGTTAAAAGTCCTACCTTTCTCAGATTCTCTATGGCCTGAAAGAGGGTTCGGGATGGACTGGGACCGGCTGTCATCAGAAATTATATGTATCGTCGCATGATTTTTTTCAAGAACGGCGACCGAGTTTCACTTTCTGTAAAAACTACATTTGATATATGCAGTAACGTCCCCTGAACAGTAGATACGGATAACTCTCTCTCTCTCTCCCTGAGTCTCTCTGCTCTGAGTCTTTCTCTCTCCCACACACACACACACACAAACTCACACTACGCATACAGACACACACACACACACACACACACACACACAAACACACACACACACACACACACACACAACACACACACCGTACACAGTCAAATGAATAATGTCGTCTACTGTTTCAGATTAACATCACGAAAACGTTTGCGCTGCATATAGGGACGTACACTCATTTACGTCGGTGGTGCGATCGCGCCAAAGAGCGAGCCTTCATGAAGTATGGTCCTTTCAAGTCCTCGCTCAAACGTCGCCCGTTTCAGATTGGTAAGTGCAATTTCAAGCTGAAGTGTGATTCTTTACGTAGATGCGTCCCCATCAGCATTGAAAAGTTATGCAATGTTTATTTCACCGTCATCACTTGAAAATGATGACGTATGCTTCGCCGACATAACTGGAAATTAATGACGTATACTTCCCCGACGGAAAACCAACAACAACAAAACATGACGTATGCTTCCCCGACAGCACGTGTGTGTGTGTGTGTGTGTGTGTGTGTGTGTGTGTATGTGTGTGCGCACCTGTGTGTGTGTGTGTGCGCGCGCGTGCGTGCGTTTGTATGTGTGTGTGTGTGTGTGTGTGTTGGGTGTGTGTGTATGTGTGCGCGTCTGTCTGTGTGTGTGTTTGTCTGTATGTTTGTTTGTGTGTGTGTGTGTGTGTATGTGTAGTTTGTGTGCATGCGTGCGTGTTCGCGTGTGCATACGCACATGTGTGAGTGCGTGCGTGCGTGCGTTTTTTTTATATGTGTATGTCTGTACGCCTGCGTTTGTGGGTACACATATTATGATGCCATCCACTACAGAGCAATGATAGAAATGCAAAGTCTACATTGTGTGTGTTGATGTGCAGGCCCTCTGGTGGGGTTCGGGGTGACAGTGGACGGCTTTTCCAACAGCATCATGACCGGCAAGTCCAAGGCCAATATGCAGCGAGACAGGGAAAAGAAAAAACTAGCCACAAGGCAATCTATACCCCAGGTAGGGCAAAACACACGCGCGCACACGCACGCACGCACACACAGATACGCAAGCACGCGCGTGCTCTCACACATGCATGCCGACACACACACATACACGCGCACACGCATCCACACGCACGCACGCACATACAGATACGCAAGCACGCGCCTGCTCACATACATGCATGCCAACACACACACACACACACACACACACACACACACACACACACACACACACACACACTCACACACACACAGTCACACAGTCACCGAAACAAACATCTCCAAAGTTAGTTACAAATGTTCTCGCTAACTCAGACTTTATATCTTGACGAACCTTTTAGAGTAAGTCATTAAAGATACCTTCCAAAGCAAGGGAAGGAAACATTGATTTCAGTAAACCCTAGGGTTACATGAATTTGAGAAAAGAAATCAATAAAATTAACAACAACAAAGAAATGTAATAATGGGACACAACACTTCGTAGTTAATAACCACTGTTTGTGTCCCCAGATGAGCGTGGCGGATACCGCGGGCAGCACGTCCGATCCGGAGTCCTACTTTAAGCACGTGAACGCCGTGGAGAGTCTCAAGTCCATGGGGGACAAGGTCAAGGTCGGCAAGTGGGGTCGTATGGCCAAGGCCGGTTCCAGGGGTAACCTCGCAGCAGATGCTTTGACGGCACGGTGAGGGTGGTTTAACGGCTGCTCATTAAACTATTGTTTGTGTTTGACTTGTTTTTCTTTCTATCAAATTTACTGGTAGTGTATCGATATTTGCGCGTATTGATTCACTAACTGTTTGCATTTTCTTTGATTTTTGTTGAGAAAAAAACCCTGTTTAACTGTTTGAATCTTTGCTCTTTTACTTTGCAATGGTTGCGTATCACGATTTTTTTTCTTTCTGTATACTTTTTTTTGGTATAAATTACTTTTTTCTTTGTCCATCTGTCAAACCCTGAAATAGTTGTCTTTTGTTTCCCAGCTTTCTTTCCCTTCTGTCCGTCATTGCTTTCCCTCGCCTATTTCGTCCCTATCCATCTTATAGCTATCGCATATATATACACTCTTTCCCTCTGTCTTATCGTTTCCGCTGTAGCCAAATAGGTCGAATGGGCCAATATAAACAAGAACCAACACCAGAACCTCTGTTTGTTTGTTTGTTTGTTTGCTTAACGCCCAGCCGACCACGAAGGGCCATAGCAGGGCGGTGCTGCTTTGACATATAACGTGCGCCACACACAAGACAGAAGTCGCAGCACAGGCTTCACAGGGCCGGACCAAATGAGTTGTAAGGGGGGGGTTCCTCCTTTTGGGAGGGGGGGGGCAAATCAGCGAAGTGGCGAAGCCACAAGCGCGCGCCTGCAAAGCAGGCGCGCGAACTAGGGGGATCCGGGGGCATGCTCCCCCGGAAAATTTTTGAAAAACGGTTAAAATCTGTGCAATCTGGTGCATTCTGGGCCTTGTTTTGAGGGTTAAGAGCAGCATTGTTTTGGTGCTAAAACTAGTAAAAGTCAAAGCAAGGTACATGCTTTTTCCAGGGGTAGGGTTCCGGAACCCCTGGAACCCCCCCCTGGGTCCGGCCCTGCTTCATGTCTCACCCAGTCACATTATTCTGACACCGGACCAACCAGTCCTAGCACTAACCCCATAATGCCAAACGCCAGGCGGAGCAGCCACTAGATTGCCAATTTTAAAGTCTTAGGTATGACCCGGCCGGGGTTCGAACCCACGACCTCCCGATCACGGGGCGGACGCCTTACCAATAGGCCAACCGTGCCGGTAGAACCTCTGTTAAATTATGTTCTTCTATTTCCACCTCTCTCCTGTTTTATTTGATGACCTCCGCTTCGCTCATCTTCACCATTGTGCTGTATTTTTCTTTTTTCTTTTTGTTCTGTAATCCTTTTTTACATTTCGCCGATTTTGATTCATACTTGTTTTTCTCTTTTCTTTTTTAACCTGCTACAGATGAAATTATTCAAACTTTGAGAATCGTCAACAATCAAAGAAGAGTGCTATTTTTAGATCTGAGAAACAAACAAAGGGAAGTTAGCGATCTAAATCAACACGACATGTGCAATAGAGTAAGTGAGAGTTATGCGGAACGGTAACCAATCTCCTGGCACATGAGAAAAAAACAAGCAGTGAAATGAACAAGCGACTTTCATGAAATGAACAAGCAACTTTTATCCTTTCCTTCTGTTTTTTGTTTGTTTTGTTTTTTAGATATTCAATCTCTGGATTTTGTGTTGGGTCCCGACAGGTCACAAGCGATATCAGACGCGAGGACTCAGCGGACACCAGAACCTCCCAAAGCCAACGCCAACGAGGGGGAAGACACGGTCCGCCTGCCGCCCATCATGCAGAAACTACGTCAGCGCCGCGTGTCTATATCCCAGGTCGGCGTCACTTCTTCTGACGTCACCAAGGACGCTCCACCCGCCGCGCAGGCCGTGCACCTGCCAGCGCCGCATGGGGGAGGAGAGAAACGCGAGGACCGAAACAGCATGATGTCCAAGCTGGTCAAGACGCGCGGTCAAGCCTACTTCATGGCCGGAGGGGCCGGTCAGCCACAGCCCCCTCTCCCTGCCGCGCAGAGTCAGCAGCAACCGCTAGCGCCTCCTCCGGGTGGTAAGGTCCCCAGCCCGAACCTGCCTAACACAGACAGAACGGAGCGCGGCGTCAAGACAGCGGCGGTAGAACTGGAAAGCCAGACGGATGCAACAACGAATAGAGTCCGCAGCAGTTTCGGTGCGGAGTCGATCGACACAGCGTCTACCGCTACGGGAGAAGAGGCACCTCCACCACCCGGCGGCGGCGGCACCAACCTACCCCTACCCAGAAGGGACACACTGCTCACTACCGGCCGGGTTACTGACGCCACGGGCGCCCTGACGTCAAAAGTGGATGACGCGACCGACGGCGGTGCCAAGTCCAAGAAGAAAAAGAATAAGCGACAGGGTAAGGTGACGTCGGCTCTACTGCTGTCCAAAGCCAAAGCCAGCGAAGGCGCGATACCTCTACCTCTTATCTCCACGGAGCAGGATCGGAGACCCTTCTTCTACTACAACGGCAAGAGAGAGGATGTCATGGTGGACCCCACGATCCAGAACTGGAGCAAACACTCGCTGGGGGCGGGCACCACGCCACGTGAACGCGCCATCAAGTCTCTGTCCGTTGCCAACACGTTCAAAGAGAAGCCGTGGCTGGCTCAAGTGCAGATCGCTCTCAGGATCGCCGCCAACCCCACCAAGAGAAACGTCCGGAGGTTGAGGAGCGCCAGCAAGAGAACTTTCACCATTCAGTAGTGCTGTGAAATACTGGTCCGTTTTTGTGTGGATTGGTTAGCGAATGACGTCAAGCAAACACTGTGCGGTTTAGAAGTGTTGTGCAACTTTGTCCTGACCATTTTTTTCTTGGAGGCACATAAGAGGATGTAGCAATGTTGAGAGTCAGAGTCCCTCTGCACGGTGGAGGGAGAATTGAAGGCCCTTAACCAAACGTGGGGTACCATCCAGAGACTCGCCCAGAACAGACAGGAGTGGAGGTCCTTCGTTGCTGCCCTACATGCCAACCGGCATAACGTGCAGTAGCATACCGGCATAACGTGCAGTAGCATACCGGCATAACGTGCAGTAGCATACCGGCATAACGTGCAGTAGCATACCGGCATAACGTGCAGTAGCATACCGGCATAACGTGCAGTAGCATAGCACTAGCAGTGTTGTCAAATGTGCACTCTCTGTCTTGTCCATGGTTTGATGAGTGACATCAGGGGAAAGGACGTACTCCATCCAGTAGTGCGATGAAATCGGATAAGTTGTTTAGAAATGGGCGGAAAATGGCATCATTACAACACTTGCTTTTCAGCAATATTGATCAACCCTGTACTCTCTGCCTTTCTTCAAATATAATTGTTGGTTGACACCCAAGGAACATGCATGGGCAGTTTTTCTTTGCCTTGTGTCTTTGCCTGGGAAGTTTATTTGTTGGCTACTTGCCACACGCAAGACGCCACTCTGCCTTCCTGGTGAACGGTATCATGGAGGCATAATGATGCTGTTCACTGATGTTACGAAATCCTTATGGACCATAGTTGGGGGGTTTTTATGAAGAAAAAAACGGGAAACGTTAAACTGTTCAGCAGTGGCGTGCACTCCGGTATTCTGTGCCTTCCTGAAAAATCCTTGAGAGCGGTGTGGATGCGGAAGGGAAACTGGACCTAATGTCACCTCGAACTTTTATTGTCGACTTTTTGTCATTCTCGACGTTATGTCGAGTCTCGACCTAATAATTATCATCGACTGTTTGTGCCTCGACATTTTGGTCCACTTCGTGTTTGGTTTCTACCATGCCTACACACCCATCTCAATATTGACACTTCACACGCTCGAATATAAACCGCTGAGCTGTCACGAAAGTGAAGAACAGTCATGTGTGCCTTTTGCTTTCATCAGTCTTTGGCATGACTTGTTTGGTTGGTTATTTGTATGATTGATTTTTTGTTTGGTTGGTTGTTTGGATGTTAGTTTGGTTGGTTGTTTGCTGATGTTTTTGTTGTTTTTGGTGTGTGTGATTTGTTTTTTTGGTTTTTTTAGGGGGAAGGGGGGGTGGGTCCTTCCAAAATGTATGTAACAGTGCGAGACATGTAAAGCGTCTGAAAGTTCTTGTCGCGAGCAATATTCGACCACAGGCACCAGAAACATGACAGTTAGGCCTACAAACAACAAGAAGAACTTGTAACTGTATAAGTGTCATATTTCAGTCATTACCACCCTTTTAGGCATTGATATTTAGTAAACCTGTACATCTGTGATATTTTTTCCATGTTAAAGTGATATTTTGTCTGTCTCATACTTTGCCTAGATTTTAACTGAATGAATGAAAGTGAACCCAGTGCACACGCCTTCTTGAATGTTCCTTGATGAATAGTGCGTGTGTGGTCTGTGTGTGAGTGTGTGTGTGTGTGAGTGTGTGTATTAGTGGTGTGTGTGTGGTCTGTGCGTGTGTGTGTGGCCTGTGTGGGTGTGGGCGCGTGTGTGTGTATGGTTGTGCTTTGGATTCTTTTATTTGTTATCATTTATCTTCAGGTAATATAATAAGTCCGGTATTTATTACTTAAATATACAGCTAAACATATTGTGACTATGCCTGCGTTGGTTTTGATGTTTTCTTATCTTGATCTGCGGGATAATGTCCGAGTTGGGCACACACAAAAAAAACTTGCTGAAAGAATGCATTTGACAGCATTTGTTGGCTTGTGAACGATACTTCGTGTGTGTAAACCTACACTGATGTGTGGGATTTGCAGTGTGTGTGTTTGTGTGTGTTAGCGTGAGTACATGCATGCATGAGTGTCTCAGTGCGTGCGTTTCTGTGTTATGTCCGACCTCCCATGCAACAGGTTTCGTGTATGTGTGTGAGTGTGTGTGTGTGTCTCTCTCTCTTTCTCTCTCTTTTCCCTCTCTTTTCTCTTTCTCTCTTTCTCTCTCTCTCTCTCCCCTCTTTGCCCTTCTCAAAATCAGTCTAATGTGACAGTGAGAGAAACTTCACAAGTCCGATCATTTGCGAACAGCTTTTTTTCACAAATGCATGTTCTGTACACACAAGTAAGCGTTCAAACCGAACACCTCCCTTTCTTACATTGCAGAAGCGGCATGATTTAACACTGCCCTCTGTGTTTACATTATCGCTTCTATCTTGTATCGACTTCGTCCTGCCTGTTTTGAATAGTGCCTTTTTAGTCCAGGAAAATATATTCAAAGGGAAATATTTGTATGGTACTGATAAATAGTCTTCGCGATTCAACAGGAATATGAGAATATGACGGCGTAAGTCCCTTTCATAGATATCATGAAGAATCTAAGCATGGGCTTTCCTCGTTGTGCGTTCAAGAGTACTTGTACAACAATCCGGCAAACATTTCCACAGCGGTGTATGACGACTGGCAGTGAAGAGGAACACGTGTACGCTCTGAGGCGACTAACATTGCGAACTTGAGAAAACACAGTAAGTTGATAATTTTAAAGATTTCGTGAATTATTTTGCTTGGGCCTACAGTTCGTTTCCAGATCACATTTCCTGGCAATACAGACATTGAAATAACTTTGGTTTGAAGTAGAACGTCCAACTAACCTCACGAGACGCAGACCTTGCGAGGAATCTGGACTTGAAATGTAATGTAAAAACTGATCAGAAAGACTCGGAGTGCTCGTCCGTTTTAATGAATGCTACGTTCACCTCTCCACACACACACACACAAACACACACATGCACACACACACACACACACACACTTATAGGCGTACTAAACCGTGTATCACTGCAATGGTCATAGACAGGCAGGGAAAATAAGTTTATGTTCTGATATTTATCTTTTAGTTCAGTGGT
Source organism: Littorina saxatilis (assembly GCF_037325665.1). Classification (NCBI taxonomy): domain Eukaryota; kingdom Metazoa; phylum Mollusca; class Gastropoda; order Littorinimorpha; family Littorinidae; genus Littorina; species Littorina saxatilis. Next base: position 39,355,351 of record NC_090253.1, on the reverse strand, counting down.
CAGTTTCGAAATTCGTATACCTGGCCGAATAAGAAAATGTGTCATCTGTCGAGAAAAAAGTTAATAAAAGAAAAAGGGTCTCATCTCTATGTATTGTTGAGTGTTGGAAAGCCTACCTCCACACACTGACCAATCACCAAACAGCGGAAGCTCGAAGTGATTGCAACTGTGTACAAGGTGACCCAACAAATGCAACCCATGAAAATTCTAATAACGTCTACATATGTTGAGTGCAAGACTTCGTTCTTGGTGTACTTAAACTTCAGCTTATGCGCAATCATACCACCAAGTTTCAAATAAGTAGAAGAACGGGTCTGACTTTTGTGCTCTTTCGAAAAAAAAAATCCAAATTCGTCGATCGACTCAACAGTAGGAGGTTCGACATTAAGCAGTGCCCACTCTCATCCTATTTAAACCTTCCAAACTGTCACCTTTTGGAATATCTGAAGGTCCAAGTATACGAGAACACCCAAGATCATCGAAGAAATCAATCACAGCCAATCTGTTGGGTCAAATTGGGCGAGTGTGGCTACCGCTCAATGTCAAACCTCCTCAGTACTGTTGAGTCGAAGAAGTTATTCGATTTTTTTTCATAGGTGGCATTTTCGGAGGTCACCCTATACCACACTCGCCTCACAGCAAATGCACGGACAATCAGCAGAAACTGTCACGTCGTGGTAAAAGTTTCTGGTGAAAATGTGTGTTTTACACTGGCGCACAATTTGATGCCCTCTCTAAACCTAATCGGACTTCGAGTTCAGCGGACGTTTCTATGCCTCTTAGAGTTAATTTTAGATACTAATCTTGAAAATGACTTCACTGTGATACCGAACGTTTGAATTTTAGGCCCTGAGAATAACCATCCAGGACAGCTGTTGTTCCGCATAAACCGCCATGGCAAGCAGCAGCGGCGGGAAAGAGACCCCGGATGCCGAATCCACAACCGGCAAGTCCAACATGACATGCGCAGTGTGCCTCGAGGTTTACCGAGACCCCAAGTTTCTTCCCTGCCACCACACTTTCTGCGCACGCTGCATTCGCGGTGTGGCGGAACGTAGTCATGGCAACGTCTTCCCTTGCCCCCAGTGTCGCAAAGCCACCCCTCTTCCCCCTGAAGGGGTCCCCGCCCTCCAGAGCAACTTCTACTTCAGCGCTGAAGACCTGGAGAGGGCGAGGAACGGGAAGACATGTCCCACCCACAGCCAGAAGGAGCTGGAGTTCTTCTGTGTACGCTGTGACCTGGCCATCTGCATCAACTGCAAGCTGACCAAGCACGAGCAACACGAGACGGAAGACATGCAGGTGGTGGCGGAACGCAAGCGGAAAGAGCTGGTGCTGGACTGGCCCCGTCTGCAGAAAACCCTGGTGGAAGTCAGACTGCGCACGGAAGGCGTCAAGAGTGACCTGAAATTCCTACAAGAGCAGAAAGACACCGTGGAGACTGCAGTCCTGGCAAGACACGCTGCTGTTCTCGCCGCGGCCGACAAACTGCGAGACGACGAGTTAGCTTCGTTGCGAGCTCTCGCTGCGCCTCTGGAGAGAGGAATGGACGCAGACCTGGACCGGTTGCGGAATAATCTAAACGAGGTTGGGAATTTGGACCAGAGGCTGGAGCAAGCCATCAGTTCCAGCGCTGGCTGCGATATGATCTCCCTTGCCACGGAGCTGAAGGACGGCAGGTGGAGCCACCTGGCGGAGGAAACGCTGACGTCAGTGCCGAGGAGAAACGTGGGTCGCGTGGATTTGAAGGTTAACGTCAGCAGCCACATGGTGACGAGACGTCTGAAGGACTTCATCGGCACCGTGTCCCACGATAGCGCTGACAACTCCGGCTCACAGCTGACGGCTGTCTACAAGTTTCGCTGCGGAGAGGACACAGACATCGAGGTCTACTCCGTGTGTCCTGCAGGCAACGACAAGGTCCTCGTATCGTACGCACAGCGTGGGAGGCGACACGACGCTCCGGGCGAGAAGTTCGAGGAGAACGGAACCCGCCTGGTTGTCGCTAAAGACGCCATCGGCAAGGTCTCCTGGATCAGCAAAGGCAACGGCCAAGCCATCTACCCCATTCCTGAAGCAGGGAGGGTGAAGACCTACAACAAGTCATTCAAGCAGTGGCACTACAGGCTGGAGAACGACCTGACGGGCAAAGCCGAGATGAAGGTCATGAAGGTCGTTTCCAAAGACCCGTGGAAGACCAAGCCCATGGACGAATTCAAGGTCAGGGTCGGGGCTCACCTGGCGCACGACGTGGACGACACACAGCAGCTTATTGCTGTCCTCGAAGAAGACTCTCAACCCCCTCACGACGTGGCTTCCAAAGACTTCCCTGTGACCTACAGAACGTCACCCACGGGCCAGCCATCAGAAAGAAACACACCGGCCTCTACCCAAAGGGAAGGGAGTCAGACACCCACCAGAAAAGCATCAGCTACGATGAGGAGCAAAACTCCTCGAGGAAAATCCTCCCCTTCTTCCAGCGAGACCCTGGCCGTCCTGACAGAACCACAACAGCAACAACTTCTTTCTCCCAGAGAAGACGGCCTCCAGCAACTCAGCAACAGACGTGTGTTGCTGTACAACCGAAACAAGGAGGAGCCTGTGGCTACGTACACGCCACCGTCGCCAGCCTTTCGCCCCACAGACGTGTGTTTCTACTGGCTGGGGGCCCAGCAGGTGCTTATAGTGTCGGACGACGCCAACGACTGCCTGCACGTGATCAGCGTAGAGGACGGTGACCTGGTTTTCCTGAGCTACCTGCTGCCGGACTGCCCACTACTGATCCAGCCCACTGCCCTCAACGTGGACCAAGCTGGACGTCTGTGGGTGGCCTGCAGAGGCGGTGATGTCCTCACCGTACAACCTCTGACAGGACAGTAAAAAAGAGAGAACTAATTAATAACATACGACACCGATACATTGCTAATTCACCAAGCTGGACGACTGTGAGTGGCATGCAGAGGCGGTGATGTCCTCACCGTACAACCTCTGACAGGATAGTGAAGGGAGAAATAATGAATGACATACGATATCAATACATGCGCAGTCTGGCGGTGACTTTATTAGAAATGTTCTACTGCTGATACGTGCATGACTAAATTCATCACTAAAACGAAATATGTTCTCCAAATGGATGTTCAGTTCCTCGGGAAACATGCATTGCATTTTTCGCATTAATTCAGTGTAACGTCTTCTCGAACTTTGTTTCGTTTTTGACGTCAGAACTTTCACTTTGGAAGAAAGAGAGCCAGGAAGACGTTTATTTAATCCGTGTCGTTTCTCAAAGGCACTCTCCTTCTTCCCGTGAGAACAATTCGGCTCACCATCTCAGAGTCCGGCCAAGTTTTTACATAGGATAAGACCACCCCTCCTCTTGTTCACCTACCACACATAAACAGCCCAGATGCTCTGTGTACAGAAGAGATTTTGTTTATGAATTGGGCGGGGATGTAGCTCAGTCGGTAGCGCGCTGGATTTGTATCCAGTTGGCCGCTGTCAGCGTGAGTTCGTCCCCACGTTCGGCGAGAGATTTATTTCTCAGAGTCAACTTTGTGTGCAGACTCTCCTCGGTGTCCGAACACCCCCCCGTGTGTACACGCAAGCACAAGACCAAGTGCGCACGAAAAAAATCCTGTAATCCATGTCAGAGTTCGGTGGGTTATATAAACACGAAAATACCCAGCATGCTTCCTCCGAAAACGGCGTATGGCTGCCTAAATGGCGGGGTAAAAAACGGTCATACACGTAAACTTCCATTCGTGCAAAAAACACGAGTGTACGTGGGAGTTTCAGCCCGCGAACGCAGAAGAAGAAGAAGAAGAAGTTTATGAATTAATTTTGAAAGAGCCATCAAAATCATAGAGGCCTGATTGTCTTGAATCGATTTTGAGAGGAATACGTACAGAGCAAAAATAATGTTTGTTTGTTTTTAAATGAAGGGGAACATTCAAGTACAGGAGGGTCTGAAATGATCTATATCACAGATCTTAATTATAGTTCAATGAGAAAGACAACAAAGTTTTAGAGAAAATGAACAAAAATAGAAAACATAGTATTTGAATCAACTAGAGTTTTCAGAGTTCTACCTTTAGTGTACGAGCGCGCACATGCGTGCGTTGATGAGTGTATGTATGTGTGTGCGTGCGTACGTGTGTGTGTGCGTGCGTGTGTGTGTATGCATGTGTGTGTGTGTTTGTGTGAGTGTTTGTGTGTGTGCGTGCGTGCGTGTGTGTGTATGCATGTGTGTGCCGTGTGTGTGTGTGTATGTGTGTGTATGTGTGTGTGTGAGAGTGCATGATTGTGTGTGTGTGTGTGTGTGTGTGTGTGACGGCATCACAGAGAAAAGGATGGACACGAGAGTGAGAGCCAAAGAGAGAACGTACAGGCCGCTAACAACTAAATCAACCAAGAATCATGCTTTCCTCTGCACAATCCTCAAGATGTGGCCCGTGTATAATTATCACCCATACTTTTGTTGAAAGATTTGTTCGACCTAACAAATATGGGTCTGAATGATCCACATAATAGAAAACTAAAGACCCTAATGATGACTATCATATCCTTAAAGTATTGTCTCAACGTGAATATAATATATACACCCCTACCAGCCAACATAGACCCTTTACATGTCACACTTCCTAATCTGTTGTCCGCATCCAGTTGACACACTCGAAAACACACACACACACTCAAAACAAAAGAAAATTGTAGCTCATTACATTTGAAATTGTTTTATTTTCACAACTGTAAAAATTTAGAAAGAAACATGATTCACAATCAAAATGACAGATCAAATATCACGATTTTGTCAAGTTTTGTCCAATCAATAATGAATTGCATATTTCAATGATCTAGATTCTGGTGCTTTTTCATGGTTGTATATCCTTACAAAATTATGTTGGAGTAACATTACAGTGATTTGAAAGGACATCCTTGCGATCAGATGAAAAAATATTAATAGTGCATTTCACATAATCATTCATCCGAGATAAAAAATGCCTACATTTCAATACTTTCCATGAATTGTTCATCCCAGGATTTCTTACGTTACGGATACCATTCCTCTGATTTCAAATTGCGTGAAATGCTATAATTACCGGTAAGTCATGCATAATCTTCCATGTTCAGCCCTTGATGAATAGACTTTAAGACGTATGGCATATTACAAAACAGCTTTACATGCAGGTAACATACGACATATCGACGTCATGGAATTTTGGCGTAACTCATTCTAGACAGCTTTTCAAGAGAAGGCCAAAACTGATTATTTTTATTATGAAAGTGTTTATATTTGTACCTGGTATTGATAGAAAAATGCACAAAAGTTTAAATCATGCATTGTCAATCGTATTTGAGAGAATATGTCTCATGGAGAATGATTTACTAAGACAAAAGCACTACAAGTAAAACATCAAAATCGCCAAGAATCGAGTTACACTAAAAATTGATATTAATTTTATCACTCGCCATGCAAAACTATGGCATCCTTAAATACAACGCTGCTACAAACACACAGGCTTACATCTGCATGCACCAAAGCAAACATACATGCTAAGAAACACACACATACACGTGTGTATGCACCTACACACACATGCACACTTCCCTCTCTCATTATTTATTTTTAATTCTGAGCTCAACAGTTCAAAACATTCAAAAAAATAAATGACATTCTAGAAAAGCAGAGTAAACTCTGTGGTACGAAACAAAATACGTAGTCTTAAAATGGGGGTCATTTTACAGAGGTAATGAACAGAAAGTCTGAGAAAACAAGGTCTTAAAAAGGAGGGAGTCTTAAATTGGGGGGTCTTAAAAGAGGGGTTCCACTGTATGCAGACCTGGGAACCCCTGTTTTGCACTTTGAGTATTCTCAAACAAACTTGATGTATTTTCAGAAAAATGAGCGTACTCCACACAGCGTTTGCACATCCATGATTAAAACATGCCTCAAGCGTCCGTCACACCGTTAATTAAGTTTACCTATACATTTAAAACAAATGCTTTTTTCCATTTTTACTGACAAAAACTGTACCGTATTTGACGGACTACAAGCCGCGACTTTTTTTCAAAAAAAATCGCATTGCGGCTTATAAAAAGATGCGGCTAAAACGTTACCTAAACTTGAATAGCATTCACCTAATGGAAGTCGCCGCGGATTTTCATTTCGCTCGATTAGTGATTACCGGTACTTTATTAGCTCTCTACTCAAGACTCAGCGCTTTTCTCTTTCTTTCGCGAATCTTCGTTTGTCAACAAGTTGTCGTGACAAGCGTACAGAGAAACACCGGATGTATCAGGATCTCGCGCACGCGAGATTTCGTTTTTTGTGTCTCGCGATAGTTGTGTTTTCGTCTGCTCGAAATGTGTGCAAAAGTCGTAAATCATCCCAAAAAAGCTTATTCCGGGCGGGACTACATGTGTGTGTTGGTTACAAATTGTGTGTGCGATATTTTTTTTCAAACTTTTTCACTTTTCTTCTTTGTTTCACTTGTTTATTCTCGGAGCTGATTTCGCCAAACACCGTACTTTCGTTTGCCTGGTTGCTTTGATTGATTGACACGATCCGATTATATTTTTTCGACGGCGGCTAATATAGTGACGTAATCATGTGCCAAAATACTGGATCGGCTTCGGAATGGGATTGTGAAGAAAAGTAGTGTAGGAATTTTTCTCGTCGCACAGTAAAACCTGCATCTAGCGGACCCGTATTTCGGCGGACACCTTAGCATAACGGACAATTCAAGTGAGGACGGATGTATTTTACACTCAAAAACACCTTAAAAGAGCGAACACCTCAAAGGCGCGGACGCGGACACCCTTTTTTGGTCCCGATTGGGTTCGTTACTTGTCAACAACGGACAAACCCTTGAAGCAGACAGCTTTTAGCTTTTAGCAGACGCTGGTCCGCCATCTTGGTTAGAACTCAACTGCAAATACAATCTCGCTGGCGATGTGAACGCGCGAGAAGCTTATTTTGTAAGCCAATGACAGCACTTGAAAGAAGTTGATTTTTGTATGGTGCACGCTCATTGGTCGATGCCGTGAACTCACAAACAAAAACAATTTGCTTTGTGCATTTCGGGTTTCTACTTTCTGTACTGTGATGCATCTTTGTCTCATCCTTTGTCTTCGTCTCATCAAATTTTTGACTTTAGAAGAGAGAGTCGATGTCATAAAGAAATTGGACAAGGGGCTGTCCGTTTGAAAAGTTTCTGATGAGCTGAATTGCGGAAAAAAAAGCTGATCGAACACAAATTCTTTCAGTGGGAATCCGGTGCCAGATCGACGGCAAAATGTGTTAAGAGAAGAAAAACAACCTATGATGAGTTGAACGAAGAACTCTTCGAGTGGTTTTCAACAGCTCGATCAAAGAATCTTCCCGTGAATGGCCCATTGCTTCATGTCGTAAGAAACCGATTGCAAATCTCTCTCTCTCTGACTTTTTCCGCAAACCCCAGTGATAAACTTACTGATTGTGGTTTTGTACATACATGTTGCAGACTATCCTTGAACTTTTTCTCTTTGTCACTTTCTGTATGACTAATGCACAGTTTGGAATTTTTATTAACAATTGTTTTTCTGAACATCAAGTTTTGGTTTTTATTTTTATTACATGTAATGAAAGAACTAAACATGCATTTATATATAAACATGCACACATACATACAATAAAACTACATGTACCACTAACAAACAATCATGTAATTCATTTGGCTGTTGGGGTTTTTTTCTCCCAAAAAATGTTGGCGCATTCATATTCATAAGAAAGGACACCTTGCTACAAAGGACAGTGGCAAGGCTCCCCAAGAGCGTCCTTTGCTCGCAGGTTTTACTGTATTTTTTCCCCCCTGACCGTACTGATCGTATTCTCGACAATCATGCATACAAAATACGGCGAAATCGTATGGGTTCCCAGGTCTGTGTATGACTCTCCAGAGTGTTAACACCATGTACAGATTCTTCACACATCCATGTCTTGAGGTAGATGAAAGTCCTGTGGTAATACGTAGATCTGGGGCAAGGGTCAAGGGCAAATTCAGGCACACAGTTTGCATTAAAAAAAAAAAGTAAAAAAAATAAGAATCTGAAAAATGCTGATGAAGTCTTCTTTTTCGCTCATGGGCTGAAACTCCCACGTTCACTAATGTTTTTAGCACGAGTGGATTTTTACGTGTATGACCGTTTTTGCCCCGCCATTCAGGCAGCCATACGCCGATTTCGGGGGAGCTGATGAATGAAACATTGTTTGAAAACAATCAACAAATTGTATGAATTCAGGCTTCAAAGGTGCTGTATCAACACCCATGGAGCCCAGTTTTAATTAATCAATTTCTCATCTCCCTTTTCTTTTCTTCTTCTTCCAGGAATGAAGTTATGGCAGGCACTCTCCTTGCACCTCCCCCATTGAAAAAAAATTAATTTGAAAAAAACAAAGCAGCAAAAAAAGAAAAAAAAGAAAAGAAAAAAAGAATTAAATTATGATATGCTTGTGTGTCTGTCCCATCTAGCCCACAAAGGATACTTGTTGCCTGGCCCTCAGGTTGGCCAGAAGAGTGTTGACAGGCTGGTACTGACTCAATGTCCCCGAGTTCCCCACCAACACCAGCTTGTGTTTCGCTCTCGTCACTGCCACGTTCAGCCGCCGAACATCTTGCAACAAGCCTCCTCTCTGTAGCGAAAATATACACCGAAGTAGTCAAGTTGTGGCAAGGCAGGATTTACAAAATACTCAACACTGTACATTTTTGGCTTGATGATTAATGTTTGGACCTGGGAACCCCTGTTTTGCACTTGGAGCTTTCTCACGCAAACTTAGTGTATTTTCAGACAAATAAGTGTACTCAACACAGCATTTGAACATCCATGATTCAAACATGTTTCACACGCGTCTGTCGCACAGTTAATTAAGTTTACCAATACGTTTAAAACAAATGCTTCTTTCAATGTTTACTGACAAAACTGTATGTATCAAAATACTGGATCAGCTTCGGGATGCGCTTGTGAAGAAAAGTAGTCCAGACATTTTTGTCCTGGAATTTTTTGTCCACTGACCGTACTGCTCGTATTCTAGACAATCATGCGTACAAAATATGGCAAAATCATATGGGTTCCCAGGTCTGAATGTTTATTGAACCATGTGTCCAATGTTTTACTGATACCCATAAGTTGTGAAAAAAACACTTTCATTTCAATTAAAGAAAATTCACAATGTTTACATACACCACAAAAAGACCTACCGACACAGAATCAGACGAAGAAGCGCTGCGCACGAAGGAGATGAAAATGACGGACTTGTCGCGACCTTGATACTGATCCACAGTGTTGACCTCCACGCCTTTCAGGGGAAAGCACTCTGACAGTCTGTGCTGGAGTAACTTGACTTGAGCTCTGTAGGGAGCGATCACTCCCATTTCGCCAGCAGATATGCCTGCCTAAAAAAACAGGAATGTTCCATATTATGGACCGATTTACTTTTAGCCTCTAATACTTTATGAGCCATACGGTCACTGAATATGAATCTGTACCAATGGAAGCATTAAACAACTTCAAGAACAAAGTTTTTTAACTGAAATCACAGACAGCTAGAGTCACATTGAAGTGATGTGACCAACTGTTTTCAAGAAAAAGACATACAGGTAGAGGCACTGAAAAAAAAGAGTGTGGGCAAAGCCACTGCTCCAACCCATGTCTTGTCAAACGATGGAAACCCTCTTTTTATATTTAGTCAAGTTTTGACTAAATATTTTAACCTTTTAACTACCATACCGCCCGATACCGCCCGTCTTCCGCCATTGCCGCCATTCCCATACCGCCCGATACCGCCCCTCGCCGGTGTAGCGTCTGTTTCGGTTGTTTGCGGTTGTTGTGCGCGAGCAGTAGTAATAAGACGGTTGCAAATGCATTGTGGGATTGTCTCACTTCCGCCTTGTTTTTTCCCCATGTGCTTTCGATCTCTGTGAGAGTTACAATCGATCTTTTTTCACCAAATTTGTTGGGCGCTTGGTGCCGACATGACAGTGATCCTGATTTCATGACTATGCTGGATTATCTCCACGAAAATAGACATCAATTAGAAGATTCTGGCTTCGACATCAGCATTTCTGTGAACACTGCTGATCTGACCTACTTTGATCGTTCAATGAATATCGATGTTCTGCGCGAACTTAGAATCCGGTTTCATTCTAGAATGGACCGGGTCCAGGTTGGAATTCTAACCCTGCGCAAGAACAGGGGTGCCATTCTAGAATGAAACCCTTGAATAAAGGGGGCCGTAATGTTTGTAGGTAAGACAGAGTTGTCTTCCCTTGAATTATCTCCACCTGCACCTTCCCTTTGATAAGATGGGGCTGATTTGTCTACCCCTGAAAAAAATCCTTTGGCGATCTTGCGATGTCATGTCATGTCAAGAAAGTTGACACTCCTGAGTACGCAATAAACAAAGGCAGACCATAGCAAGGGGGACTACCAGGGCGGTATTGTTTGCAGGGCAGTTGTTTTTGTGATGAGAGCCGGTTGCGGCCGCTTGCAATGTCAGCGCTGTCTCCCTCTCGGAAATGTCTGGTTTTTTGACAATTTTTTTCACAGACAGACAGACAGACAGACAGACGGTCAGACCGACTAACCGACAGACAGACCAACAGAAGGACAGAGTGAGTTATAGAGCTGTTGTCACAGGTTTAAAAAAAAGTTGACATTAACAAAAACAGAAATCAACAACAACTTTTGTCTGGTTTTATAATATTATGGGAAAAACATTGAAAGCAATTCATAGTAGTAGTACTACCACAACAAATACTCTCAAAGGGGAATTCCATGCCTAAAAGTTTGACAGTTTTTATTTAATCTATCAGAATCCCTACCTTCCAAACTGTGATATGCCCACGTTTCAAACTCTTCATGTATATGAATAAGATTAAATCAGTCCGGAAATTTCCGTTCGTAGCGATCAGTGCTGAGTGTCTCTCAAAATCGTAATCACTTTCAGAACATCACATCACAATCCCAATTCACGATGTCTTTGAGTAAAGTGTAAAAAACCCGAAAAAAAACCCCAACCAAAACACACAATAAACAAAAACAAACAGAAAATCCAGTTACAAGCGAGATCGTCAAAACACTGTCAGTCCGGAAATTTCCGTTCGTAGCGATCAGTGCTGAGTGTCTCTCAAAATCGTAATCACTTTCAGAACATCACAATCCCAATTCACGATGTCTTTGAGTAAAGTGTAAAAAACCCGGAAAAAAATCCCAACCAAACACACAAAAAACAAAAACAAACAGAAAATCCACATTTGTGGCTTTGGCTGTGTGATAGTCTAACTGAAATGACTATTCCAACTTGGACCCAAATTCCAACCTTGCGCAGGGCCGATTCTAGAATGGACCAGCAACAAGGGTTTCATTCTAGAATGGCACCCCTGTACTTGCGCAGGGTTAGAATTCCAACCTGGACCCGGTCCATTCTAGAATGAAACCGGATTCTAAGAACGCGCAGAACATCAACAAGTGACAGCGAAACGGATGATATACCGGAGCAACAAGTAAGCGTAATTTTTCAACTTTATTGACAGGTCAACAGGTAGATAAATCATGATAACACTGCGACATACATACCACCAAGAAGAAGAACACATACTCTTTGAAGTTTGATCCCTATCCAATAACATACCAATTTTTTTTATCAATCTGACAAAGAGAAACTGAGTAATAATAATTTAAACACGCATACCCGTTTTTGACCGTCTCTGCTCAAAATAACTTGGGAGCTGAGGGAGTCTACACAACAATAAACTTGGTAGTTAAAAGGTTAACATAGAGGGGGAAATCGAGACGAGGTTCGTGGTGTATGTGTGTGTGTCTGTCTGTCTGTGCGTGTGTGTGTGTAGAGCGATTCAGACCAAACTACTGGACCGATCTTTATGAAATTTGACATTTTAGTTCCTGGGAATGATATCCCCGGACGTTTTTTTCTTTTTTTTGATGAATATCTTTGATGACGTCATATCCGGCTTTTTGTAAAAGTTGAGGCGGCACTGTCACACCCTCATTTTTCAATCAAATTGATTGACATTTTGGTAAAGCAATCTTCGATGAAGGCCGGACTTCGGTATTGCATTTCAGCTTGAATATTAATGAATGGCTTTGGTCATTAAAAATTTGACAATTGTAATAAAAATCTTTTTATATAAAACGATCCAAATTTACGTTCATCTTATTCTTCATCATTTCCTGATTCCAAAAACAGATAAATATGTAATATTTGGATTAAAATCAAGCTATTAACATTAGAAATATGAATATTATGATAACAATTAAATGTCCGAAATCGATTTAAAAACAATTTCATTTTATTCCTTGTCGGTTCCTGGTTCCAAAAACCTATAGATATATGTTTGGATTAAAAACACGCTCAGAAAGTTAAAACGAAGAGAGGTACAGAAAAGCGTGCTATGCAGCACAGCGAAACCGCTGAACAGGCTCGTCAGTTTCACTCCGTTTTGCACAAGCGGCGGACTACGGTCATTGTGAAAAAATGCAGTGCGTTCAGTTTCATTCCGTGAGTTCCACAGCTTGACTAAATGTAGTAATTTCGCCTTACGCGACTTGTTTTTTCTTCTTCTTCTGCGTTCGTGGGCTGAAACTCCCACGTACACTCGTGTTTTTTGCATGAGTGGAATTTTACGTGTATGACCGTTTTTTACCCCGCCATTTAGGCAGCCATACGCCGTTTTCGGAGGAAGCATGCTGGGTATTTTTGTGTTTCTATAACCCACCGAACTCTGACATGGATTACAGGATCTTTTTCGTGCGCACTTGGTCTTGTGCTTGCGTGTACACACGGGGGGGTGTTCGGACACCGAGGAGAGTCTGCACACAAAGTTGACTCTGAGAAATAAATCTCTCGCCGAACGTGGGGACGAACTCACGCTGACAGCGGCCAACTGGATACAAATCCAGCGCGCTACCAACTGAACTACATCCCCGCCCCAAAATAAAATAAGGTCTTAAAAGGGGGGTCTTTAAATAGAGGATCTTAAAAGGGGGTTCCACTGTATCAGAGGTAACCCACAAAATCATACCTGCACAAAAGTGTGACACAAGGCAAGGATCAAGCTGGCCTCTGCTTCATTTGTCAGACCTCTGCCATCACTGCTCTCTGGGGCGCCAATCTGAAAGCATACAACAAACAGAACATGGTAGACATCACTGCTACAGTCCAACCCCCCCTTTTATGATCCCCCAATTTAAGACTCCCCCCATTTTAAGACTCCCTTCTTTTTAAGACCCGATTTGTGCAGGTTTTGGGAGGTCTTGACGGGGAATTTCCACTGTACAGTCATACCTGCCCTTGGGATGGCTTGTTGAAAGCGACCACCTGCCCACAACCACCCCAAAGGGAATTTCCACTGTACAGTCATACCTGCCCTTGGGATGGCCTGTTGAAAGCGACCACCTGCCCACAACCACCCCAAAGGGAATTTCCACTGTACAGTCATACCTGCCCTTGGGATGGCCTGTTGAAAGCGACCACCTGCCCACAACCACCCCAAAGGGAATTTTCACTGTACAGTCATACCTGCCCTTGGGATGGCTTGTTGAAAGCGACCACCTGCCCACAACCACCCCAAAGGGAATTTCCACTGTACAGTCATACCTGCCCTTGGGATGGCCTGTTGAAAGCGACCACCTGCCCACAACCACCCCAAAGGGAATTTCCACTGGACAGTCATACCTGCCCTTGGGATGGCCTGTTGAAAGCGACCACCTGCCCACAACCACCCCAAAGGGAATTTCCACTGTACAGTCATACCTGCCCTTGGGATGGCTTGTTGAAAGCGACCACCTGCCCACAACCACCCCAAAGGGAATTTCCACTGTACAGTCATACCTGCCCTTGGGATGGCCTCTTGAAAGCGACCACCTGCCCACAACCACCCCAAAGGGAATTTCCACTGTACAGTCATACCTGCCCTTGGGATGGCCTGTTGAAAGCGACCACCTGCCCACAACCACCCCAAAGGGAATTTCCACTGTACAGTCATACCTGCCCTTGGGATGGCTTGTTGAAAGCGACCACCTGCCCACAACCACCCCAAAGGGAATTTCCACTGTACAGTCATACCTGCCCTTGGGATGGCCTGTTGAAAGCGACCACCTGCCCACAACCACCCCAAAGGGAATTTCCACTGGACAGTCATACCTGCCCTTGGGATGGCCTGTTGAAAGCGACCACCTGCCCACAACCACCCCAAAGGGAATTTCCACTGGACAGTCATACCTGCCCTTGGGATGGCCTGTTGAAAGCGACCACCTGCCCACAACCACCCCAAAGGGAATTTCCACTGGACAGTCATACCTGCCCTTGGGATGGCCTGTTGAAAGCGACCACCTGCCCACAACCACCCCAAAGGGAATTTCCACTGTACAGTCATACCTGCCCTTGGGATGGCCTGTTGAAAGCGACCACCTGCCCACAACCACCCCAAAGGGAATTTCCACTGTACAGTCATACCTGCCCTTGGGATGGCTTGTTGAAAGCGACCACCTGCCCACAACCACCCCAAAGGGAATTTCCACTGTACAGTCATACCTGCCCTTGGGATGGCTTGTTGAAAGCGACCACCTGCCCACAACCACCCCAAAGGATCCCAGATGAGTTTTTCTTCCATATAATTCACCTTTCGATAGCGACTCCCTGTGTCTATGACGACCACTCTTGGTCAGTCCCTTGGGTGGTCATCACAGACAGGTTCCACTGTACTGTATTCTAGCAGGGGCGCTAGGCCTTCATTTAAGTCCAAAGCTGAAACTGAGAATTCTAGAAGCCCTAAACCTCATCATACAAGTTTTGAGACAGGGAGCTATCCCTCACAGTCAAAACACTCATCAAGTTTTTACCTTTTTGTCAATCAGGACTAAACCAGAAAATAGACGATGTTCGGACATAACTGTGTCGGGTTTGCATGGGTTGTCAAAGAGTGAATTTTCTTGTTGTTTTTTCAGACAAACTTTCCAACGTGATATTATACGCCAGTCACTAGTGAGCCGCTTGTCTCCACACGTGGTCAGCAAACGACTGCAAGAATATTCACTCTTTCAAAACCCATATTTCCGGAATCTGTCTATTACACCTCTGTTCTAGTTGTGGACTCTGCCTATGACCATGAATTCTGACTGTAAAAGTAATAAAGATAAAACTGCTAATGTTGTTGGTAAAGAATGCATCAGTGTCAAAGAAATACCCGGCAAACGAGAAAATCCTCCAGTCATAACATTTCACCAAGACTCAAAAGCAAAAGAACACCCAGAAAACATGCACATAAACATGCAATAATTATTGAACAGTCGTAACATCTCACAGACTGACACTGGCACTCACACAGACTCCCACGCAAGAATGTGAGCTCACACACATGGTTAGGAACGAGCCAATTTATAAGGCCCCCCCCAAAAAATAGGTGTGGTTACGGTAACATAGCCAAAAAAAATAGGGTAGGCAGGTAGGCAATCACTTTTTTTTCTAAAACTTTTTTTTCTAATGTGTACAAATTAAACCTACTTGACAGGGAAATAAGTGTGCGACTCGAGCGCTGTCGCTTTCATTGCGTTTTCTGCACTCGTTTTTTTTTCTTCTTCTTTTTTTGACAAATGTAATAAAAAGTTATAGGGTCGGCCCCTAAAAATAGGGTAGGTCGGGTTAACGTAACCACACCTATTTTTTTCTTAGGCCTAACAAACATTCAAAACAAATATGACGGAGTAAAGCAAACCTTGCAAGTGTCGAGAAAGACCACAGCATTGGACAGACGTGTGTCCAGAGCTCTTTCCAGCCACTCCTCCTTGTTAGCCTGTTGGACACAAATTCAGCAAACAAAGTTTTGTGAAAATACTGATATGAGAACACTGGTCTCCCCCGAAATCGGCGTATGCTGCCTGAATGGCGGGGTAAAAACGGTCATACACGTACAAATCCACTCGTGCTAAACACATGAGTGAATGTGGGAGTCTAAGCCCATGAACGAAGAAGAAGAAGAAGAGAACACTGGTTATACGGAGTGACTGAGACAAATGTGCTGATGTTCTGTTAGAGGTGTACAGAGCTTTGAGCAGGGTTAAATCCTGGATACATGCACTTTAGAAATATTATGCATTATTATTATTATTATTACCAACATTCCTAATTCCAAGAATCCTAGCTTTAACAAACAAATTAGAGAAGATATCCTGGTCCTTACTGTATAAAAAAAAAACACTAAAAAAACACACACACACACACAAAAAGCACAACAGAAACAACCTAACTGTGGCAACCTGGCTCAAAATAAAATCTTGTATCGCTGAGAATGTTTCTTTAATAATTCTGTTATTTGGGTAAATTCCACTTTTATGTCACTGCTTACATAGCCAAGGTGTAAAGGCCCGCGAGACCTGGTCAGACCCACAGCCTAACCCTCCATCGTAGACCACTACCTGTACAGTGGGACCCCCTCGAAATATCTGAGAAAATCAGGTCTTAAAATGGAGGGAGTCTTAAAATGGAGGGAGTCTTAAAATGGAGGGAGTCTTAAAATGGAGGGAGTCTTAAAATGGAGGGAGTCTTAAAATGGAGGGAGTCTTAAAATGGAGGTTTGTTTGTTTAACGCCCAGCCGACCACGAAGGGCCATATTAGGGCGGTGCTGCTTTGACATATAACGTGCGCCACACACAAGACAGAAATCGAAGCACAGGCTTCATGTCTCACCCAGTCACATTATTCTGACACCGGACCAACCAGTCCTAGCACTAACCCCATCATGGCAGACGCCAGGCGGAGCAGCCACTAGATTGCCAATTTTAAAGTCTTAGGTATGACCCGGCCGGGGTTCGAACCCACGACCTCCCGATCACGGGACGGACGCCTTACCACTAGGCCAACCGTGCCGGTCTCTTAAAATGGAGGGAGTCTTAAAATGGAGGTAAAATTAAAGAGGTAATGAACAAAAAATCTGTAAAAGTAAGGTCTTAAAATGGAGGGAGGTCTTATTTCAGGGGGTCTTGATAGGGGAGTTCCACTGTACCTGCTTACATGGCCAAGGTGTGAAGACTTACCGTGGTGGTAGGACCTGGCTGGATACAGGCGTGTGACACCTGGTCAGACCCACAGCGCAGCGCTCCACTGTAGACCAGTTCATTGGACAGCAGCATGATGGTGCTGAAACACATACAGCGGGCAAAAGGCAGGTGTGAACGTGGCTAGGTATGAGACTTGTCTGCCAGGGCGCTTTAGTCACACTCACACACAAGATAAATCCTCTGACAAATAACCATTCAGACACACGCTTCTATCACCAACTCATTAGTGCACAGGCAAATCCTGCATGCATGCATGCACACATGCAAGCACACACACACATAAGCATGCATGAGTGCACATGTGTCCTTGACGGGAACATATGCCACACATCACACACACACAAACCTCCCACGTGCTACATTTCCATTTCCTTATTATCCCATTGCTGGGAAATTTGGCTCGCTTCCTCCAAGTGGAAAGCTAGCAGCAACAAGAGTCGCACTACCCAGGTACGTGCGTGTTTAGGTGTAATCAGTCACCTGCACTTATGGCAGAATGAGTAAGGTCTTTTACGTGCCACTGTGGTGACACCGAGGTTGGACATGGATACCGCTCTGAGTCTGAACATAACGTTGACCCGTGTCTGTCCTGGCCTGGATTCAAACCCCTGATCCAAGGATCACAAGTCCAGTGTTCTTGCAACTGAGCTACCAAACATGCTGAACAGACAAACTCCACCACGAAAAAGATCCTGTAATCCATGTCAGAGTTCGGTGGGTTATAGAAACACGAAAATATCCAGCATGCTTCCTCTGAAAACGGCGTATGGCTGCCTAAATGGCGGGGTAAAAAACGGTCATACACGTAAAATTCTACTCGTGCAAAAAACACGAGTGTACGTGGGAGTTTCAGCCCACGAACGCAGAAGAAGAAGAAGTCACATGTCCGTTTCTTCGCGGAGATTTGGAATGCCTGATCCCTTTCTCTCACCTGTTCATCCTGTACTGTAAGTCGAGGTCATACGTTGCTCCTGCACCGTCCAGGCGAACAAAGAGACTCTCTGCCATTCCCAGGGCACTGAAGATGCACATACATAATTTGGCAAATAGTATACAAAACCACAAACTTCAACTCACATATTTCTCTCCAATATGCTATAATCCTTCTTGTCATTATTCAAAATAATGTATGGTCAATCTAATAACTTGAATTGCCATCACCATCTTAGAAACAATCATCATCTGCATCTTCAGTCAATTAAATGTGTATCTTTATTATTGAAACAGTAGAGTACTATTAACCCGCTCACTCACTTACAGAGATATATCAGTTTTGGAAAACATATGCCTCGTTCCAACATTTGACTGACAAAACTCTCATTTTGCTAGTCCACAAAGGTGTATTTCTAACTTTTTCCTTAAAAGTTAACAATACAGTAGAACCCCCCTTTTCAGTTGCCCCGATTTAAGACTACCTCCTTTTCAAGACCTTGCTTTGGTGGGGATGTAGCTCACTCGGAGCGCTGGATTTGTATCCAGTTGGCCGCTGTCAGCGTGAGTTTGTCCCCACGTTCGGCGAGAGATTTATTTCTCAGAGTCAACTTTGTGTGCAGACTCTCCTCGGTGTCCGAACACCCCCCGTGTGTACACGCAAGCACAAGACCAAGTGCGCACGAAAAAGATCCTGTAATCCATGTCAGAGTTCGGTGGGTTATAGAAACACGAAAATACCCAGCATGCTTCCTCCGAAAACGGCGTATGGCTGCCTAAATGGCGGGGTAAAAAACGGTCATACACGTAAAATTCCACTCGTGCAAAAAACACGAGTGTACGTGGGAGTTTCAGCCCACGAACGCAGAAGAAGAAGAAGAAGAAGAAGACCTTGCTTTTTCAGATGTTCTGTTCACTAACTATGTAAATGTACTTCCATTTTAAGACTCCCCTCCTTGTTAACACCTGACTTACTCAGATTGATTTGAGGTCTTTAATGGTTTACCACTGTAGCGGGATTCTGCAGTCACTATCAACCCCCATTTAAGATGCCACCCTCCCATCCCCCCCTCATAAGACCTTTCTCTCTCTCTCTCTCTCTCTGTACACATTTTTCTGTCGTAACTCCTGTAAGTTTACCCCCATTTTACAAGACTCCTTCCATTTTAAGACCTAATTTTCACCGATTTGTGGAGGTCTTCAAAGACGGGTTCCACTGTGTACACACACAACTAAGCAGCGTTGAATACCTGGCCTCCTTGCTCTGTACAACGGGGGGCAGCTGCTTGGGGTCGCCGACCAGGACGAAGCGCTCTGCACAGAACAGAGGACCCAGGCAGGCAGGCTGCAGTACCTGTGACGCTTCGTCCACGATGCACACGTCAAACTTGCGCTGTGTGAACAAGGGGTGGTTGACGCCTAGACAGCTGGTTGCCACGATGCCCTGTTGAACAAAAAGCACAGATAGAACATCTTTTTCCTCAGAATTTTTCAATGTTAAAATCAAGGGAGGCAATTAATATTATAACAAGAAGGGCAAAGCCCATACGACTCACATGCTTGACCTTCTGCTTTACACATTTTTCCGACCAAAATACATGTGACCTTGACCCAAGGTCAAGGTCATCCAAGGTCATGCAACACAAAGCTGTTAATTCAAGACTTAGGAAGTACAATGGTACAATGGTGCTCTTTCTACCATGAGATATGGTCACTTTTAGTGGTTCACTACCTTATTTTGGTCACATTTCATAAGGGTCAAAGTGACCTTGACATTGATCATATGGGACCAAATGTGTCTCATGATGAAAGCATAACATGTGCCCCACATAATTTTTAAGTTTGAAACAGTTATCTTCCATAGTTCAGGGTCAAGGTCACTTCAAAATATGTATACAATCCAACTTTGAAGAGCTCCTGTGACCTTGACCTTGAAGCAAGGTAAACCAAACTGGTATCAAAAGATGGGGCTTACTTTGCCCTATATATCATATATAGGTGAGGTATTAAATCTCAAAAACTTCAGAGAAAATGGGAAAAATGTGAAAAATAGCTGTTTTTTAGACACTTATGGCCCCTGCGACCTTGACCTTGAAGCAAGGTCAAGATGCTATGTATGTTTTTGGGGGCCTTGTCATCATACACCATCTTGCCAAATTTGGTACTGATAGACTGAATAGTGTCCAAGAAATATTCAACGTTAAAGTTTTCCGGACGGCCGGCCGGACGGACGACTCGGGTGAGTACATACCCGACTCACTTTTGCTTCGCATGTGAGTCAAAAAGGAGTCTTTACTTATTCAATGAAGTATGTAAATCTTTAAAATAAGACACGATCCAGACTAGAACTTTACACACACAAAAATGTTCAATGTACTTTCATTTTAAAAATGAAAAGATCTGGTAGCCACAACATTGTGTAAGTTTAACTATAGCACTGAACGCCTTCCAGCCTTTTTTTTTTTTTTACATGCAGTAATCTCCAGAATTTCAAAAATCTGGAAAAATGAGAGAGTCTTAGCAAGATCTAGTTTCAAAAATGTTAGAGAAAATGATACTTTTCCATTTTGCAACCAGAACTCCACCATGCCATGACCCTGAAATGTGACGAAGGTCAACCAAACTTGCATCTTGTCTGAAGGTCATTGAATCCTAGAAGGGTGTAAAATTTCAAAGAACTTTTAAAAGGTCTAGCTTCAAAATCATCTGAGAAAACCTCATTAAATTACATATTCTTACTCCGAATCACATATATAGCAGTTGACACCGTCTGGTATGCTAAGGTACTGAAAGCGCTACCCATCTTTAAAGTAATTAAAGGGAAGCAACCCCACACCAAAAAAGCTGGAACTAGCATATGGTAGTGAGCTACCCCCTGGGAGTTACCTCCCATTAGCTACTTCCCATCCCACGCACGTGGCTACTTCATTCCGACTTCAGCTGTCCTGGTGAGAGGTCATTGAATTTTCTGTGCGCTACTGTGGCTGCCTTGTGCTGTTTCGTTCACCTGCCGGCCACGTAACTCATCTTGTCTCCCGTGCGGGCGCCTGTTTTGGTGAGCTCGTTCTGTATTTTTCTGTTTTCGAACTTGTGCGTTGGTTGCTGTCTGTTGTCCTTTGGACATTGTTCGTCAGTAACCTGTTGTGCTTTCGCCATTTTGTTTACAGTTAGCTTTGCTGGCTTGTATTTTGTGGCGTGTTCACTGACGCTTGTGCATTGTGTGTTGCAAGCTTGGTTCGTTTTTATTTTGCTGTAGTTACTGCTTAGCTGTCCGTTAGGACTTTCGTTTTCAGTAACTTTTTCTGTGAAATTTTTTCGCTTGTTTCTTGTTTGTTGTTGGTCAGCATGGCAGACCAGGATAAACGTAAGGGTAAAGGAGACATTAAGGGCAAGATTAAGCCCAAGTCCTCTAGCTCTAAGCCTGTTGTATTGGTGTCAGACGCTGCACGCAACACAATTTTGTCAGTGCCTATTTCACCTCCGCTTTCTAGCACCCCCGTTTGTGCTAGTTCTACTGTTGTTTCTGCGCCCTCTGCTTTGTCGGCGTCGGACCAGGGGACGATTGTGTCCTCTCTCTTGCAGACTCTTATCCCGGAGATTCGCTCTCTGGTACAGACAGAGATGCAGCGCTCGTCTACTCCAGTTAGCGCTGCCGTTCCGGTTTCGGGGGGGGACACTCAGTCCCTCTCTTCCGGGAAGGTTTCTTCTGTTTCCGCTCCTCAACTTCCTGTCTCGGGTGGAGACGTTACAAGTAAGTTGAACCGGTCCTCTTGCTCTCGTGAAGCGCCTGGACAGCCCCGTGCGGGCAACGGTTCGTGTGCGCAGGGTCACTCCCTGCTTTCGGCTGGCGGCAGGCCTCCTCTTGTAGAGCAGGACTCTGTTAGCCAGCAGCGGCGACCGTTTACGGTTACTGCGCTTCCGGCTCCCGCCGGAAGCATAGGTCCCCCCACGCTTGCTCGCAATGCCAGCCGCGATGGGATGGATCATGAGCTGGCCTACGGGCTTCACGGCTTCCGGCCGCAGTTCGTGCATTCACCGCTTCCGCCCCCGGCGGTTATGGTGTCTGCATTTCCGGCTTCGGCCGGACACGCTGTCCCTCTACCGTCCACTTCCTCTTGGATGGCGGAGAGGGAACAACAGCGTGATGCTTTTGCACTTCCGGTGCTTCAGCACGGACGGTCGTCTCTTTCCTCTGCTGAGGTTTTGACTTCCGCCCAACCACATCCGGCGTTCTCGGACGGTGTTCCGGTTTACCCTCTCCCTACTGGGCAGGGTTTAAACCAGGACGATGTTCGTGGGTACAGGTTTCCGGTTTCCGGTCATCCAGAGTACCCTTCAGCCACTGTGGTTGATGACTACGGTCGTTCTTCGCTGATGGATCAGTCTGAACTGCAGTCAGTGGTCAGCGAAGACACCCGTACTGTGTTTTCCTCTCAGCTCAAGTCCATTCTTGACTCTGCAGCCGAGGTGACTTCGCGGTATTTTGCAGAAGGTGTAGCGACGTCCGCTACTTCCGTTTCGGCGGCGCCTTCAGCTATGGCAGACTTCCTGCCGGATAAGGATGACGCTTCCTCCTTCCGGTTTGTGGAATCTCCGTCTGTCTCATACCACCTGTCCCAAGTTCTGGTGCACCCGAACAAACGGAGCAGTGGTATTCCGGTTGAGCCGTTCCCTCTTCTGGCACCTTTTGGGCCGGTTCCGGAACGGGCTCGTGGTTGGCTTGCGGATGAAGGGCAGTCCTCTTCCTTTGTGCATTCTGCACAGAAGAGGATTGCTTTCCCTGTCCGTAGCCGCAACCTCACCACTTCCTTTGCTCTCCCGCGTGCCATCTTACCGGTGACGCAGGAGCTGCAGGCTTTGCTTGTCAAACCAGTCAAGTCTGACTCGGTTGTGCCAGTGCGGGAGGGTACTCTTATCTCCCTGGAGGAGATCGGTCGTCAGCTCTTGGAGCTGGCTTCCATCTCCGAGACGCTGGTGCGGGCACTGTCTCGGTCGTTGACCGACTCTCTTGTCCCTTTTTCCCTCAGTGAGGAGCAAAATGCGGATGATGTCTCCTCCATGCTTACGGCCCTGGCGAAGGTCATTGAGGAACAGACTCGTCTCTCCTCTTTGCAATACGCGCATGCGGTCTTGACAAGGAGGGAGTTGTTTCTTGCCAACTCTCAGTTTGCCGATCAGGCTACCAGAGACACACTACGTGTGTCTCCGGTTGTAGAGGGATCGCTGCTCGGCCACATGGCGCTTGTCGCTCGGCAGGCAGAGATTCAGTCCAACAAGGACGCTCAGTTCCTGGACATGGCTCTACAGGGCGCGAAGCAGGCTAAGCCTTCCCAGCAGGGGAAGTCTCAGCCGAGTTCCAAGCCCAAGCCTGCTCAAAAGAGGCCTGCTCAGCAGAGCTCTCGAGGTGGCAAGAAGAAGACAGTGTCGGGAAGGGGGCGTGGCGGCTCTAACAGCAAGCCTCACCCCCAATGAAGCGCCCCCGGTCTCACCCCCCCCCGCCCTCCACTTTGGTGATGGCGGGGGGCCTCTCCCGGGCACTCACCCATTGGATGGTCTCAGTAGACAGCCAATGGATAGTGGGAGTTGTGAGATCGGGCTTCCGTCTCTTATGGCGGGAGGAGAAGGCTCCTCTTTCCCGACATCCGCCACGCTTCAAGCCCCCCTGCTCTCAGGAGGCAAGATCCGTTCTGCAAACGGAAGTTGCCTCCCTGGTGCAGAAGGGGGCAGTGGAGAGGGTCCTGGACCAAAGCTCCCTGGGATTTTACGGGCGCCTTTTCGCCGTGCCCAAAGCTTCAGGGGCGTGGCGTCCGGTCTTGGACTTATCTTTTCTCAATACTTTCTTGAGAGAGATAAAGTTCAAGATGGAGACGCCCGCCAAGGTCAGAGACTCTCTCCGCCCAGGAGATTGGGCGACCTCCATAGACCTGACAGATGCATACTTTCACATCCTGGTGCATCCGTCCGACCGGAAATGGCTTCGTTTCCGGTGGGACGAGCAGGTCTACCAGTTCCGCGCCCTCCCTTTCGGTTTGTCGCTCGCACCATGGATTTTTACCATGGTGGTCCGACAGCTGGGCGCTCTGGTGAGGTCTCAGGGTATCCGCCTGCGGGTTTACCTGGACGACTGGCTCGTTCTGAACCAGTCCCAGGCAGGCTGCACGCAGCATACCCAGACGGTTCTTCGGGAAGCCCACTCGTTGGGGTTCTCGATCAACGCGTCAAAGTCGGAGCTGACCCCGTCGCAGACGTTCACCTACTTGGGGATGTCCTTCGACACGGTCGCTTGGACTGTCCGCCCCTCTCAAAAGAGGGTGGACAAGCTCCAAGCTCAGATACGCTCGACTTTGCCCCTCCTGCAGGCGCCCCTTCGCTCTCTTGCCTCCATCTTGGGACAGATGGAATCCATGGCTCTGTTGGTCCCTCTGGGTCGGGTACACAAGCGTCCTTTTCAGGCAGCTCTGAAGCCGTTTGTGGGCTCGACTCGGGTGGATTGGAACGTCCTCGTCCCTCTCCAGGGATGGTTCCAGTCTACCACCCTCCCGTGGTTGGACACGGAGTGGGTGTGCAGAGGGGTTCCGATTGCCTTGCCTCCCCCGGACTTGGACCTGTTCACGGACGCGTCCTTGCTGGGGTGGGGGGCTCACACGGACCTACACACGGTGTCAGGTCTGTGGTCGGTGGAACAGAGCCAGTGGCATATCAACCGGCTGGAACTAGAAGCAGTAGCTCTAGCTCTCACCCGGTTTCTGCCCTCCCTGCAGGCCAAGCATGTTCGTCTGTTTACAGACAACACGACAGTGGCAGCTTATATCAACAAGCAGGGAGGCTCGCGGTCCCCGTCTCTCTCGGACAGGACCTGCGAGGTCTTGAGGTGGTGTTACCAACACCGCATCTCGATCTCCGCCAGGTACCTTCCAGGGAGGCTGAACACTCTGGCGGACGCTCTCAGTCGCTCCGGCAGGGTGCTTCAGTCCGAGTGGACAGTCACTCACGGGGCACTGCTTCGCCTTTGGACCCAAGTCCCAAAGCCTCTCGTCGACCTGTTTGCCACCAGGTTCTCGAAGAGGCTCCCGGTGTTCGTCTCGCCATTCCCGGACCCTCAGGCTTGGCGAGTGAACGCTCTGGACATTCCCTGGACGGGTCTGGAGGCGTACGCCTTTCCGCCTTTCCCATTACTCGGCCGAGTAATTCGAAAGGCGGAGCTGGAGGGGCCGGCCCTTCTACTTCTGGTCGCGCCCCTCTGGCCGTCGCAGGACTGGTTCCCAGACCTGCTTCGGCTCGCCCAAGGTCCTCCCATTCCTCTCTCTCTGCGAAGAGGGGAATTAGTGCAGCCCCGAACAGGCATTCCACACGAGGAGCCCAGTCTTCTGAAGCTTCACGTGTGGATGTTGTTCGGGACTCACTGAGGCGCTCTGGTGCGTCTTCTCCGACGCTGGACTTGGTGGGCAGCTCCCATAGGGCTTCCACCTCGTCCGTATACGCCTCGCACTGGAGGGCCTGGGCCTCCTGGTGTTCCGCTAAAGGGGTGGTTGCAGTGGCTCCTCGCTCTATGCAGGTCGCCAACCACCTCTCGTTTATGTTTTCGCAGGGTGCCTCCGTCTCCTCTATGAGGGTCCGGCGCTCTGCGATCTCTGCTACTCTCAAGCAGATCGGCCGATCTGTTCAAGTGGGGGGGGTGATCGCTGCTGTCATTAAGGGCGCTGCTCTCAAGGAGGTCCGGTCTCGTTTGCCCGCTCCTAAGTGGGACCTGTTCCTTGTTTTAGCGTTCTTGCGGTCCGCGGAATTTGAGCCTTTGAGCGAGTCGAGTCTCTACAATCTCACTCGCAAGACTCTTTTTCTGGTTCTTTTGGCTACGGCCCGACGGGGTAGCGAGGTCCACGCTCTGTCGGGTCTGCCAGGTGACATTTTGTTCGAGTCGGACGGCTCAGTATCTCTTCGTTTCCGTCCCGACTTCCTGGCCAAGAATCAGGCTCCGGGGCAGGCCTCTCCGTTGGTTCGCGTCAAGGCCTTGACCAACGCGTTGGCTCCGGATGACCCTGATTCGGTCAACTGTCCAGTTAGGGCCTTACGTCTGTATTTGGCTCGGACTCAGCCGGTTCGTTCCTCCTCACAAAAGCTATTGTTTATCTCTCTTCTCACTTCAAGGGAGAAAGACGTTTCAAGAGTTACGTTGGCCCGGTGGGTGTCGTCCCTTATTCGGCAAGCCTACAGTTGGTGTCACACAAGTGGGGGGGGGGCTCAGCCTGCCTTTCCCCTGGTCTCGGCCAGAGCCCATGAGACTAGGGCGTGGTCTTCGTCTTTGGCCGTTCTTCGCTCGCAACGGCTTGACGAGGTGCTCTCGACGGCTTACTGGCGCTCAGAAGATATTTTCATTAATTACTATCTTCGAGACGTGGCTGCACTCAGACAGGATGGATCTCGCGGTCTACCTGCCCTTATAGCAGCCGGCCAGTTCCTGTCCAGAATGTGATGGTGAGTTTGATTTATTTCTTGCCCACCGCCATGTTGATGTTATCTGCTATATATGTGATTCGGAGTAAGAATATGTAATTTAATGGAAAATTTCTAAAGTAAATTTTCATTTCATTAATATACTTACCCGAATCACATATCGAAGTCCCTCCCGCCTGCCCCGCTGTTTGTTTCGGTTTTTCTCTGAGCCGGAATGAAGTAGCCACGTGCGTGGGATGGGAAGTAGCTAATGGGAGGTAACTCCCAGGGGGTAGCTCACTACCATATGCTAGTTCCAGCTTTTTTGGTGTGGGGTTGCTTCCCTTTAATTACTTTAAAGATGGGTAGCGCTTTCAGTACCTTAGCATACCAGACGGTGTCAACTGCTATATATGTGATTCGGGTAAGTATATTAATGAAATGAAAATTTACTTTAGAAATTTTCCAATTCTTTTTTCCCCTGTCCAACTATAACACTGCCCATTACTCTGAGAATCCCCTTATTGTTCAGGACTGGCGAGTCCAAAAACAACATTAACATGCAGAGTGATGAACGCTGCTTACATAAGAAGCATAGAAATCCCTCAGCTCATCCACGGAAGTGATATCCAAGGTCAAGGTCTCCACAGCGTGATCCTGGATGTCAGGGTGGATTCGGCTTGACCTTCCCAGTCGCAGAAAGGGCACGCCATCCTGGAATGAGAGCAACAAACAATCTCTTCAAACTTGTGTCAAACAAGTAAACTCTAAATGACTACAAATTGGTGCAAACCCGTGAGAAAGCAGCCAGAGTGGCAACGAGGGTTACCTCACAGGACCATATGAAATCTTATCCTAAAGCCTGTCCTTAACTGGGCCAAGTCGACTACGCAAAGTATGCTTCGCGAAGCTGGCCGCACAGAGCTTTAGCACTGAGTTTTCGGTAAAAAGACTTAATTGGGCCAAGTCGACTACGCAAAGTATGATTTGCGAAGCTGGCCGCACAGAGCTTTAGCACTGAGTTTTCGGTAAAAAGACTTTGCGAAGTCGACTACGCAAAGATTAAGTATGCTTCGCGAAGCTGGCCGCACAGAGCTTTAGCACTGAGTTTTTGGTAAAAAGACTTCGTAAAAAGACTTCGCAAAGTCTACTTCGGGCTCCATTAAGGACCGGCTTTATCTTTCTGATTATGGATATTCACATCACTGCAAGGTAACCATTGTTTAGTGATGACAAACTGGCTGTGGAACCGAGATGAGCCATCGTTAGAGCAGATTGTTCTAAAGCTTTATTTATGGCATGTAATTGAGAGCATTTCTTCTTGGCCTGCATAGGAGAAAACCTCCCACTAAAAACTCCAGAAATAAAAGACTGACGAAAAAGATTTGAGAAGTAGGATCCATTAGTGTTTATGACAAAGCTTATCAGCATAAAGGTTCAGGCCTTATTCATGAAGACATTGAATGCATTGACAAGGCTTGGGAATCTGTTCAGTCCTACAGTAACTAACAGCAAAGTTCAGTACAGTGGAACCCCCCTTTTAAGACCTCCCAATGTAAGACTCCCTCCTTTTTAAGACCTTGTTTCTTTCTTTCTTTATTTGGTGTTTAACGTCGTTTTCAACCGTTCAAGGTTATATCGTGACGGGGAAAGGGGGGAGATGGGATAGAGCCACTTGTCAATTGTTTCTTGTTCTCCTCCGAAAGCGGCGTATGGCTGCCTTAATGGCGGGGTAAAAACGGCCATACACGTAAAATTCCACTCGTGCAAAAAACACGAGTGTACGTGGGAGTTTCAGCCCACGAACGCAGAAGAAGAAGTTTCTTGTTCACAAAAGCACTAATCAAAAATTTGCTCCAGGGGCTTGCAACGTAGTACAATATATTACCTTACTGGGAGAATGCAAGTTTCCAGTACAAAGGACTTAACATTTCTTACACACTGCTTGACTAAAATCTTTACAAACATTGACTATATTCTATACAAGAAACAGTTAACAAGGGTAAAAGGAGAAACAGAATCCATTAGTCGCCTCTTACAACATGCTGGGGAGCATCGGGTAAATTCTTCCCCCTAACCCGCGGGAGGTAAGACCTTGTTTTCTTAGACTTTTTGTTCATAGCCTCTGTAAATGTACCCCCCTTTAAAGACTCCCTCCTTTTTAAGATCTGATTTATCAATATCAGACTTTTCGTGTGTGTAAAAAGCAGGGTTCCAGTGTACTTCACATCATAAATAACTCTCCTTTCACTCACAAAAGGCCAGCTCTCATTTCAATAAAATACAGACAAACACCTTGGAATCCGTATTTGATAAGAAGGCTAAACAAAATAAGCACACATCCTCATGTCAACGATATATATGTAACCTGCACAAGAATCACCTCTGGAGGCAAAGCCAATCAAACGGGATTTTTTCATTTGTTTGTTTGATTAACGCCCAGCCGACCACGAAGGGCTATATCAGGGCGGTGCTGCTTTGACATATAACGTGCGCCACACACAAGACAGAAGTCGCAGCACAGGCTTCATGTCTCACCCAGTCACATTATTCTGACACCGGACCAACCAGTCCTAGCACTAACCCCATAATGCCAGACGCCAGGCGGAGCAGCCACTAGATTGCCAATATTAAAGTCTTAGGTATGACCCGGCCGGGGTTTGAACCCACGACCTCCCGATCACGGGGCGGACGCCTTACCACTAGGCCAACCGTGCCGGTCATCAAACGGGATTGAGATATTAGAGCTTAAGTGATAGCCCTATAGAAACTGCAATGGGAAAGCAAAGGTTCGCAAGAGCATAGCAGGTAACAACAGCAGCAAGACCCCATCACAAACAGCTACTCCACATCTCACGGGTGTGCTGTCTTCCGACTAACCTAACCATCGAGCTACTATAAATAGCCCACGCTTTGGCAGGGAGGCAACTCCGTCAATGCAGAGCAGGTGGGAAGTACTGCGTCACCCTGTCACATATAATAATATGCTTGTTAGAGTACCGTGTCACTTACCTTCTTGAGTTTAAGGAGAATGTTGTCCACTGCAGAGTGAGTGTAGCTGGTCAGCAGTACAGACTGACCCAGCTCTCGGAGGATCTTGACCAGTGCAACAATGGTCGACGTTTTGCCTGTCACATTTTGGAAGCAGTGAGGTATGACACAAAAAGGTAACAAACATTTTATACAGACATTTTCAAAGTTAAAAAACAAAGGAATACTGTACTCACCAATACAAGAACGGGACAAGACGGTACGAATTTTCGCTTATGGAAGCTTCATCAGGAAAAACAAGAACACAAAAGACAACAAAAAGCAGACGCAACACGGAACGAACAAGGTTTGAAAGAAAATGGAGGGGAAACACGCAAAAAAGGGAAGGAACTCTAGGAACGGAAATGAATATTTTAGACATTTTCAAATCAAGAGACAAAACAAGAGCAAAATCTTAGGTGAAAATCCATGGGAAAACTTACCATAAGTGCACCACCCTTCCACATTTTCCACTTTTACAAATCAGTCCCGGATCTATTCCCATTCTAGGCATGGCACTGCATAAGCATTCTAAAACTTTGATAGCTCTTGTGGCTGCTGATGGGATACAAGACTTTTACATGGTTTGATTTTGATCACTCCTTGTGCAATGGGCACAAAAAGATAAACCTATGTTGATATCCTCTCTCCTGATAAGGAGGGTTGAGTTATTTAAACTCTTCAGTGACAACAGCATACAGATCTGCAGCATGGGGCCTTTTTTTACAAAGCGCTAGTGCACATAATGAACATTCATACAAATTACAAGTGGTTCACAATAATACCAAAGTGTCTCACCTGTGCCAGGGTACCCCTTGATTTGTACAAAATCCTTTGACATCAGTACCTGCCAAAGACCAAAAAGTAAAAGAAAAAAAAATTCAAAAAAATCAGCAACCTGTGAGTTTTTTGTGGATCAAAAATGTGTCATTTTCAGCAAGAAGAACCTTAGATACAAAGTGCGAGGGCAGTTTTAAAGAAAGTCTAATAGAAATAGCAAATAAAAATGTCCACACACCTTCAAGATGGCTGTTTTCTGTGGCTTGTTGAGTGGTTTGAATATCTGTTTCACTGGAAAACAAAGGAACAGAATCAGATAAAGCATGTGCATGACCAAAGGGATAAGTTATCACACCCACTCCAGCCCTGAAGCAGACAAGGAGACAGGCAGAGACTCAAAGACACAAACACAGACAGATGGACAAAGAGACAAAGTAATGAAAGCGCACAATAAGAGGGTGTTTTCGCCCCCCAGTGCACTAAAAAATACAAGAAATGTACCTTGAATGTGTGTCATTCAATTGTCCATGCATACTCAACAGTGTGCTTACCTTTCTCCACAGCACCTTTGGACAGCGTCAGTTGAAACTCTGGCCTCCTTCGGTCAATGATCAGAGAACGCAGCCTCTGACTGACAAATTAAAACACACACAACAACTCGTCAATACAGGTGAGAATATTCCATTCAACAGCAACGAAATGGAAACTGGGAGAATGAGTTAGATGCCTTTAATAAACTAATGTTCGTTCTTTCATTCTCCCTTGCAAAAGGACAGATTGTGGAAAAATACAGAGAATTGAAGTTGACACACGTTAGGAAATTAGAAGGGGAAAAAAAGAGTACTTTTAAAAATGATCACAGCAGAAAATCTTCTACAAGATAAAGAAGAACAGGTAGAAAAATAAAACAGAAAACAGAAACAGATAAAAACCAGTTATACATTGAAGAAAAAACAGAAACAGGGGGAAAGCACAAGAAAGGTTAAAGAGTCGTGTTTTTTTTAAACAAAATGGACAGTTTAATACCTGTGTGGAGTAGCTTCCATCAGACGTGAGAGGTTGGTGAGCAAATAGCCTGACGTGTTAAAGTTATCACACCGGTCAATGCGAAACACCAAGGACTTGAAGGCTGTGTTTTCATGAAAGCTGTCTCTGTAATCAGAACAGGTTTCTTGTGAAAACAAACACCAGCCTATTTCATCACGTTGTAAGAAAAAAATCTTAAAACCAAAAATCAACAAAAGCTATAGCAGCAGCAACAAAAGCCCAAACAACAACTGTTTTGTACTGTCTTTTTTAGCACCTTACATGTGAAAATCATGTTTCATGCTTGTTGTTTTTGTCTGTGCACATGTGCTGTTTCTTTTACGCTACCACACAATCTAGATCCTCCATGAATATACATTATGTAAAGCCAACTACTAGAACCATCCAAAAGTGAATCTATTTCAAACACAGACGATCTATCTACAGGCGATAGATCCTGCTTTGTCATCATATTTGCTGTCATCATTTTTTTATCACCACAAAATCATTACAACCAAAATTCACTGCAGAAATAAAACACACAGCTGACCTGTCAACAACAACATCCATGACATCCTCCGTCACGTCTTTGATGAAGCCTGTAGAGAGGGCGATGTACTTGCCGTCCTCAGAGCTGATCACCACAGAGTCGTTCTTTGACAGGCCCACTTGATTCAGTGCACCACCTTCAAATCTGTTGAAGGGATCACAGAATAATGATTAAAGCTACACATTTGATGCATGGGCACCATGATTTATAACAGTGGAAGGCCACAGAGTTACACTGTACAGCATTATTAGGCCAAGAACAAACAATTCCATGTTTCAGATTCCCTGACCGACCCTATTGTTTTGCTCGCAACCCTAGACTAGAACGTTTTTTGACCCAAAAAACAAAACAATTAAAAAAAAGACATAATTCGACTTTGCAGACTTTACAAGGAAAGTTACTCTTCTCTGACATCATGAGACACAGTTGGCATGATTTCAGGCCAATAAAAAGCTACATGCGCCTGTGCCAACCAAAAATAAATAAATCAAAAAAGAACAAAAATAGCCAACCAACCGACTCTAATTTGTAGGGCCTTGTCAGGGAAAACAATTTGTTTTGTGTTTATTGACCTTAGTGAAAACATGAAAGGGCAGCTACAAAGCTGTCAAGCCTGCATAAGAACACCGATGTTGGCCTTTAAGCTGCCAGGATTGAAAACTAGACGCTGCTCTTCAGATTCTACTAAGAATTCTAGAGACAAAAAGAATAACACGCATTCTAAAAGGCACCCATTTTGTATGAGAGAGAGAGAGCAGACTAAAATACAACTTTTCTTAACTGTTCTAAGGGACACCCACAAACATTTCCTATACACGTGTACGTACGTACCTGCACACACACACACACACACACACACACACACACACACACACACACACACACACACACACCCTTATCAACAATATAATTAATTCTCCAAAAAAAAATGTTAAGTGCACATTTTTAAAAGCAGCGAGCCTGAAACACTTTACATCATACCCCTAAAAACACACCATATTTTCATATGTTAACAAGACACAAAAAGAAGAGAAAACTACCCAGGTTTGCGTTGAAACTGCACACAGCACCCCTTGCCCTCAGTGAAGGCCTGAGTCTCTGGCACCCCCAGCACAGAGTCCACGATCACCATCTGCTGCAGACAGTCGCCTTTCTCCTCCCTGCACACACAGGCAACAGCGGGATTCTTTAGGTGTGACGGGCGCAATGGCCTAGTGAATAAGATGCCGGCCTCCCATGCGGAAGGCTCAGTGTTCAAATCCTGGTGGGTTAAGGGTGGAGATTTTTCCATTCTCCAAGGTCAACTTATGTACAGACCTGCTAGTGCCTTATCCCCCTTCGTGTGTACACGCAAGCACAAAACCAAGATCGCACGGAAAAGATCCTGTAATCTATGTCAGTTTCGTGGGATAAACTTATAAAAACACGAAAATATCAAGCATGCATCCCCCAAAAACGATGTATGGCTGCTAAATGGCGAGGTAAAAACCCACCCATGCAAAAAACACAAGTGTACACTGTATGTGGGAGTTTCAGCCCATACACGCAGAAGAAGAAGGTCAGGTGTTAACACACAAAAAGGTTCAGAAACAGAAACCTGACACAGTGGGGCGGGGGGGATATTTTGTTGAAGGTGACTGGTGCACAGACTTACCGCTCTGAGCTGGACACGCACCAGATGTTGCGCAGACCCTGCGTGCGCTGACTGGCCGCCTCCAGGTCCATGCACAGCAACCAGTGCGTGAAGTAGTTCAGGTGAGAGTCGCCCAGGTGTGACAGAGTGTCAGGCACCAGGCTGCTCATGGCATGGTCTGCACTGTGATTCACATCCTCCACACTTCTGCAACAGAACAACGAAAACATATACCACTCATACACTGGAACTATCCCCCCCCCCCCCCCCCCAATTTAAGACCTTCCTCCTTTTTAAGACTCTGTTTTAAGATTTTCTGTTCATAGCCTCTGTAACTGTACCCTCATTTTAAGAAACCCTCCTTTTTTAAGACCCGAATTTCTCAGATTATTTAACTCTTACCAGTTCGGGGGTTTTAGGGCATATTTTACAGTGCTGTTGGTGCCTACTTGCCGAGTGGCTATCTGGGGTCATATTCTAAATGAAATATAGAAAGGTATATATCAAATGAAAGGAAAATGAATAAGCTTTTCATATTTGCAAAGAGAATTGTGCTATCTTTAAAGGTAAAAATTTTATGGGGGTGACAACATGATTTTTGTTGAAATTTGTACGCCCATTTTTTGGAACACGTGACAAACACAAAGAAGAAATTTTTTTTGTGTTCAGTTTATTTTAGATATGCTGCTAACTAGTCTGTTTGGGCATTCATTTTACATAACATAGCAAAGTTTTATAGAGTTTTGCTGATAAACAAAAAAGTTATTGTCACCTGAATACCCCCACCCAAATTTCAAAGTTGGACGTTTCATGCCTAAGGCCCCCCCCAAAAAAAATATTCTGTTTACGGTATCCTGACTGACCCTATTTTTTCGCGCGACCCTAGACTTTTGTTTGGCATTTGGTAAAAAAAAAAAAATAAAAAAATAAAAAATTTGAAAGAAAAAAAATTTGAAAAAAAAAATTTGAAAAAAAAAAAATTTGAAAAAACAAAACAAAAAAAGGGGGCTTTGTTTTTTGGCAAAATAACTTAAAAATATGTTTTGGGGAAATAAAAAAAAATTAAAAAAAAAGTCCCGACCTACCGACCCTATTTTTTGGGCCTATGTTACCGTTAACAGACTTTTTTTTTTTTTGGGCCTAATAATGCATTTCTATAACTAACTTATAACAAAAACCCAGCTTGTTTCAGTCATAAAGTGTGTCTTAAATATGAGTTTATCCACTGTCCGACCCATCCAATGTAAAAAAAAAATAAATAAAAAAAATATAATTAGATAATTGGTCAGTGGAAAACTACAGGGGGGGCATCGTAAGCTTGCTTACGATGGGCAAGGGAGCGAACTGGTAAGAGTTAAGGTTGTGAAAGAGGGGTTTCACTGTATTTAGATTTGTCCGATTTATCAGCAAATTAGTACACCTCTTATCAACTTCTTCTCTCACAAATTCAGTCAAACCTTGCGACCACCTCTCGATAATGACCACCTACCCACAACGACCACAGAGCATGGTCCAGACGAACACATTTTCAATATAATTCATCTTTCCATAGCGACCACCTCTCAATAACCACCACTATTGGTCGGTTCATGGGGTTTTGGACAGGTTCAACTGTACATATTATATATATAAAAAAATTAGTAAAAAATTCATTGCTCATAGCGTCAGCCACATGTTCTATCAACCATTAACAGCTCCAGTACCTTTGATAGATGGCGCAGTTCACAAGCTGGGGACATCTGCTGCACGACCGATGGCTGTCGATGGGGGGCGGCAGACGTCCTAGCTGATAGGTCACCTGACCTTCTTCACCCGACGTCTTCTGTGTCTGACGACTGAGGTAGTACGCCATCTCATTACGCAGCTGAAGCAGACCTGAACCACAAGGGAAGTAAGCTTTGATGAGTTGGTAAAGGGAAAAAGTCAGCATACCTGTGTCAGCATGAGATCATGAAATGATAAAAACTTGTGTGACCATTCTGGGAAATTTGTAGAAGCAAAAGAATCCTAGCATTATGTTTGAACTAAAGATATGAATGAGGGCTCCCCACAGACGCTCTACCTAGAGGGGCCCGGGCCCCCCCATTTTAACGTTAGAGGGTCCCAAGATCTTTTGGAAGTCTTGCGAGACATTCATAAAACAATATCTGTAATGTGACGGTGGTACAGATCTGGCTGAAAATGTGCTCATCTTCGAAATCCAGCCAAGTGTATGTTCTTGTATGGAAACTAGTAATGATTACAGTCTCAAAACCAGTTCCAACGATACGCACAATAACGCAAATTTAGTATGCTCCGGGACCCCCTTTTTGTTAGGTTTAGTGCACTGCGGAATCCCCTTGAATTTCAAGCCATTTTTCGATTTCTAGTGCGTATATAGGATGGAGTGATGTACAGCTTGGGGAGCCCTGTGAATTGTGGCCGTGTTGTACCTCTGGTGTTTTCTGGTTTGACAGGCACACTGTTCATGTCGTTGTGCTTGAGATACAGCAGCAGGCCTTCCTCCGGGTTCTCCCGTCGCTCAGACATCATAAGGGAATACAGGGTCACCTGCAGCATTTAGGCATTTGAAATTGTAAACAGGCGTACAGGCATATGCTTGAGGATCTTTCACCCATTCATTATGACCACAACAGTGTTGTTCCCAGGCACAGAGGACAATAGGTTGGTTGGAGCTTGATTCAAAATATGCATCGGTCAAATGTCCTGACCACAAACAAATTGTTGTGTCAAAACATGTCCAAGATGTCAAAGCTATCGGACATTTGACCGGCCTGGGGTCAGAACAATGCGTAAGATAAAAAAAGTATGACCGAAGACCGAGGCCTGGGAACAACACTGCCACAGGAAAGCGTGTGCATATGCACAATATGGATCAGAACAAATAAACAGACATTTTAAATGGCGCGAAAAAACAAGACATTTTTACCAGAAGTTCAATCTCGCACACAGAAAAGTCCCCATCCAAGAAACAATAATTCCACTATAAAAGCAAAAAACTAAATCAATTACCTGTCCTTTGTGCTCGATAGAGTAAGAAGCCTTGCCTGTCTTCAATTCTAGCGGCACAACTTTTCTCCGCACATGTCCTCTGTTTTTCTGCATCTGGAAACCATCACACAAATGATAAACACAGTGTTCTCTTTTTTCTATACGTGACTTAAAAAATTGTCATTTGTAAAAAATAACAAAAAACTGAGAGAGCACTGACAGTTTCAAAGCCAGAAGTTAGAACCTCTCTTGTCCATGTTACATTACAGTGGTACATGCAATGAGGACACCCTTGGAAAGGACACCCACGGAACCAGCCAAAAGTGTCCCTACATTACAGGTGACCATCTTGACAGGTATTATATTTTGGTAGAGATAATAGACAAATGGACAACTGAAAGTGTCCCTTCAAGGGAGGTGTCCTCTCATCGGAGGGGCCTTACACTGCAGGTACCACTGTATTTACGCTCCTGCCTTCTTGAGATTGGGGAAGCAGCGCCTAACTGACCCATGTCCTCATTCTGTTCATTTCGTATTTGTCTCTCTGTCCCATTAAAAGACCACTAGATGAACATTCTAGTGAATTTTTTGTTTTGTCAATGATTATAACTTTTCTGAACAAACCATTCTTGGTAATTTTTTTATTCTCTCTTACAAACAGAAAACTCTTGAGTATGTGTCAGGCTATAAGAACACGCACGCACACACACACACGCGCACACACACACACACACTCTCTCTCATTCAGATCCTCTTCCTGCAAACTGTACACTAACCTCCACTTCCACTGTCATGTCAATCTTTCCCTTCACTCCCAGTCTGAAACAGACAGTCAGTTATTGAAGAACTGCAAAGCATGTCGCAAGACATACTTAAAAGCTTAAAATGTTCTGACAATGACTGAAAGTGAACGAGTTAAAAACACATGCAACAACAACAAACAAATCATCAATGCTGTAATTCCTGAAACCAATGCTCCTGACGGATTTAAATAAATCAATTGCGATCTGTAATGGTCATGGAAATCTGTGTTAAATGTACACAATACCATTTCCTTGGTGCACAAGGCAATAGGTAGTCTGATTATAGACCAAACTCTGAAATTCTCTTGTGTGGAGGAAGTAGATATGTTGACCTAAATTTGTTTTTAAAATGCATGATACACAAATGCACAGAGAAAAAGAGATAGAGAAACAAAAAACATGCAAAGGAACAGAAGAAGAAACAAAAGATAAAATAACGCAACACATGCACAGTACCTGGGTGACCAAATGGTTTCCTCAATGTCATGGATCTGAACAACACTCATTTCTGAACACCTGATGAACAAAAATGAGACAAAAAAATGATATGCATGAACTGCAGTTTAATCATGTCAACACTCTGTTAATTAAGTCTAATTTTTGTGATTGCTGGCACAACGACACACACATTAAGCATGCAACAGAGTTACCTGCTAGAGGTTTTCAGAAATAACTCTGCCCAGAGGCTTACATTTACAGGCTACACAAGGGTTGTGCCCCTGAAAACACTGTGGCAATTATTGACACTGATAAATTGTGTCACACAATCAGAATTATGAGTAAAAACATTAGGCTTTTTTCTTGTTATCACTTGGTAGAGCACTGAACTTGTTCAAATCCAAACCAGGACTAAAACGGGACACTTTATATGACTTAGAGATGGTATCCATGTCCCATCCCTGTGCCCGAATGTGGCAAGCAGGGCTAACACCCAAAAAGGTGAAAAACCTGAAAGGCCAGGGTCAGGGCAAAGAACAGGCTCTCCTGGTACCAAAATTAATGTTAATAAATTATAAAATAATACACATTTTGCCTTCATCAACCATCCAAACTAAAAAAAAAATTCTTTTTAAATATTTACTTTAAGAAACCGGATTGTCTGTTTTGAAAAGTTTTCAAAAACCAGATTTCCGGCAAGAACCGGAAAGGTATTAGCCCTGGGCAAATAAAATAACTTGATTATTCTGCCAGAAGTGTATGTGGTTGATTACACCTTCACGCACAGGACACGTGAGTAGCCTGACTCGTGTTGTTGCTAGCTTTCCACTGGGAGAAAGAAACCTAAACTTGTGAGTAGCCTGACTCATGTTGCTGCTAGCTTTCCACTGGGAGAAAGAAACCTAAACTTGTGAGTAGCCTGACTCGTGTTGCTGCTAGCTTTCCACTGGGAGAAAGAAACCTAAACTTGTGAGTAGCCTGACTCGTGTTGCTGCTAGCTTTCCACTGGGAGAAAGAAACCTAAACTTGTGAGTAGCCTGACTCGTGTTGCTGCTAGCTTTCCACTGGGAGAAAGAAACCTAAACTTGTGAGTAGCCTGACTCGTGTTGCTGCTAGCTTTCCACTGGGAGAAAGAAACCTAAACTTGTGAGTAGCCTGACTCGTGTTGCTGCTAGCTTTCCACTGGGAGAAAGAAACCTAAACTTGTGAGTAGCCTGACTCGTGTTGCTGCTAGCTTTCCACTGGGAGAAAGAAACCTAAACTTGTGAGTAGCCTGACTCGTGTTGCTGCTAGCTTTCCACTGGGAGAAAGAAACCTAAACTTCCCAGCATTGGGATCTTAAAGTAGAAAACAAAATGAACCCTATGCACAAAACTTCATGAACTCTTACTTGGCAGTATTCAACCCATTCCTGGCAGGTACATGTTTCTTGAACCATGCCTGCAAAGGTGGAATGTAGGCTTTTATCTCTTCCATCACCTTTGTCTCTGACGCTAATTGTCCATACCTGCACAGAATGCAAGTCACCTTCAGTTAATATTCATGATGAAATAAGTAGTCTTCAATCAAACAAAGCACAACATTTATTCCAATAAATGAGATCAAGGAGTGAAACATTAGCAATAAAACATTATTTATGTTTTCAGAAATCTGGAATGAAAACAGAATTACATGTACTGTTTCTTTCCCAGGCAGCCGCTCCACCTACTGTCAAAAGCCTTTATGAAAATGATGACGGCAGTTGTTTAGCATTCCATCAATCAATATGAGGCTTATATCGCGCGTATTCCGTGGGTACAGTTCTAAGCGCAGGGATTTATTTATTTATTTTTATTTAAAAAAAAAATGTTTATGCAATTTATATCGCGCACATATTCAAGGTGCAGGGATTTATTAATGCCGTGTGAGATGGAATTTTTTTACACAATACATCACGCATTCACATCGACCAGCAGATCGCAGCCATTTCGGCGCATATCCTACTTTTCACGGCCTATTATTCCAAGTCACACGGGTATTTTGGTGGACATTTTTATCTATGCCTATACAATTTTGCCAGGATAGACCCTTTTGTCAATCGTGGGATCTTTAACGTGCACACCCCAATGTAGTGTACACGAAGGGACCTCGGTTTTTCGTCTCATCCGAAAGACTAGCACTTGAACCCACCACCTAGGTTAGGAAAGGGGGGAGAAAATTGCTAACGCCCTGACCCAGGGTCGAACTCGCAACCTCTCGCAAGTGCGTTACCACTCGGCCACCCAGTCCATTTAGGTCTATGTCTATGTCTTTGAAACTGCATTAGCATGGGTGGGACTGAAAAATGTCATGAATCCTGACAAATTTTAAGGGGGGATCTGGGGGCCCCCAGACACTGAAGGATTTGTATTATTAACAACACAAAAAATGTCACCACAGACATTACGAATCCGGATTTCCGGAATATACCGGAAGAATCCCACCCATGCATTAGTTTCTTTCTGAGGAAGCCGCTCTACATAATTTCACAACCCTTTATGAAAATGACGACGGCAGTTGTTTAGCATATAGTTCTATGTCTTTGAAAAGAGCAGAGTTGTTCAAGGACTCACATCTCATGCAAGAATTTGTTGGACTGGACAATGGTCTTGGCTATGGCCATGATCTCTTCTGTCTTGACCAGCCTATCTTTCAGCACCTGCGGAAATATTGCAACAAGTCAATAGACGATGTTCATAAATAACTCTGTCGGGTTTGTGGTCATTCTGAAAAAGTGAATACTCTTGCTTTCAGTGAGTCAAACTCTCCCACATGACATTATAGGCCAGACACTAGCTAGGTGTCTGAAACACGTTGACATGGAGCTTGTGTAGCAAGCTTGCCTCACGAAAAGCAAGAGTATTCACTCTTTCACAACCCATACAAACCTGACAAGAGTTATTTCCACAGTTTGTGTATTTCAAGGCATTCCCATTGACCCAAAATGCACACACATTTTTTTTCAAATAGCACATTTGTAACTCCAGTTGTTTCATTTGCCAGTGCCTTTTTAATTGCATTTTTTTCCCCAAGAGATACAATAAAAGAGAGAGAGATAGAGAGAGAGAGAGAGTGTGTATGTGTCATTGTGTGTGTGAGAGAGAGAACAAGAGATAGAGAGAAAGTGTGTGTATGTGTCATTGTGTGTGTGTGTGTGAGAGAGAGAGAGAGAGAGAGAGAGAGAGAGAGAGAGAGAGAGAGAGAGAGAGAGAGAGAGAGAGAGAGAGAGAGAGAGAGAGAGAGAGAGAGAGGAACAGAGACAGAAAGAAATTGTGTGTGGTTTTGTTGAATGTTCATAACTCATAGCAAAATCTGGTGAATTTGTTAATAATTAAGTGTTCTTTTACTAATTTTGCTCAACCAGGCTTCCTTACCTCTTGAAAAAGACTGTGGATGATACTGCCATACAGCATGTGGACGTTCTTACTGTCAACACCCTGCAAACACAGTATGGTTAAACAACTTATTCTCTTCAACACAAATGTGTTTTACATGACAAGTTGACAAAGTTGTCATTTTTCGGGGTCTTGTTTTGTCAATTGCAAAGCAAAACTACATTTTGAAAGAACGGCACCAGAGAATGAAGTAAAAAAACAAAAACAAAACCAAAACACAAAAAACACAAATTTGGTCGATATCAGAACAGTACAGCATGCATTTTTGTTAACTGTGACCTTGTCTACCAGTTGTAAGGTGAGATCACACTTTGAAGGAATAGCTTCCATGATGAAATTACAAATTTACAAAAATTAGTTACATTTTGTGTGCGTGAAGTAATACCAAAAATAACATAGCCAGTGTTATTCTAGATGATCAACTTTCTGGAAACAAAAATGTCACTTACCTTGAACTTCTCATTCAAAACTGACCTGTAAACAAAACATAAAAAAGACTCACTTTCTAACAATCAATGTATGATTATAATTGTGACCCTCCACCACGGAATGAGTCGGATGTCACCTCGGGCGGTTCTGCGCTAGGCCTAATATACGTCTGGGGGGTGTCAGGTATCAGTGTGAGGGTCACCTTAGTCACAGACTAATAACTCGAAAAGTATTTGCTCTTTTCTAAAACGGTTTTCACCACTGAATAGAGCATAAAAAACTCTTTAAGAAACTGTAAAAACAATATAAAAATCATGCAAAGGTGACATGCGACTCATTCCGTGGTGGAGGGTCACAATTGTTAAGATGGCTCTAAATGATTTAATAAACAGTGTGCATTAATAACTCTATCTAGACACATGACTACAAAAATGTGAAATCATCAGCAAGGGAAGGAGTCTTAAAAGGGAGGGGGTCTTAAAATGGAGGTAAATTTACAAGGTTGTGAACAAACAAGAAGAGCAAACGCTCGATCGAGTCACTTTCGCAGTTCTGAATATTATATGAGGCATCAGATGGACAGGAAGAAATTGCTATTCACAACACAATGAGTCACGTTCACATAAAATTTGAGCCCGGTCACTTTTATAGTTTCCGAGAAAAGCCCAACGTTAAGTTGTGTGTTGCCGAACAGAAAAGGCTAGTTATCTCCCTTGTTTTTCTGATAACGTTCGTAAAAGGCTACAGATGTAAATACTTTGATGTAAAGAATAATCCTACAAAGTTTCAATCACATCCGATGAACTTTGTCAAAGATATAAAATGTCTAATTTTTCCTTTGACGCTGACCTGTGACCTTGAAAAAGGTCAAAGGTCAACGAAACCATCGTTAAAGTGTAGAGGTCATTGGAGGTCACGACTAAACAAAATATGAGCCCGATCGCTTTGATAGTTTCCGAGAAAAGTCCAACGTTAAGGTGGTGTCTACGGACGGACGGCCGGACGGCCGGCCGGACGGCCGGCCGGCCGGACAGACTAACACTGACCGATTACATAGAGTCACATTTTCTCAAGTGACTCAAAAAGCCGAAAAGGGAAGCTTTAAAAAAAATAAGGGAAGTTGGACTGTAACCGCAAAAAGAAGACTGAGATTTTGTTCTTGTTAAA
Source organism: Littorina saxatilis (assembly GCF_037325665.1). Classification (NCBI taxonomy): domain Eukaryota; kingdom Metazoa; phylum Mollusca; class Gastropoda; order Littorinimorpha; family Littorinidae; genus Littorina; species Littorina saxatilis. The sequence continues at coordinate 39,312,618 of NC_090253.1, read as the reverse complement.
AGTCCTAAAACTAGTAAAAGCACACATGGAAAACCTTCAGATCTCTCTCCACATACCTGCGAAGGCAGTAGACGCCAGAGACGATAGTAGTTCCCGACAAAAGGAGATCTGGGTTAACAACCATGTGACCTCCATCATCATCAATAACGATATCATCATCACTGTCATGCAGAACTGGTGTGTGTCCTTCTCGCGGTAAAAAATGGACAATGTCACCTGCCGCTATGTGTGTGTCTGACCTGAAAATAATGAGTGTCACCACGATTATATCTCGAACAAACACACAAATAAGCAAACAAATAAACACATGCAATTTTGCATTGTACCATCTGTACATTTTGCAGGGTAAAATGTCAATTGAAGGGACTGCTGTATTAACATTGGAGATCTTACCAAGAGTCACGCAGAATGGCTTTCTTGATGACGTCAGCAGTTCCTTCTTTTGAAAGCTCCAGTGTCATTTCATGAGATTTCCTGAAATTAAAATTTGTTCAGCTGCTTACAAAACAAGTCAATCACCGAATCAATCACCATCACACAGTGTAAACACATAATGAAAATGCATGTATGCACCTTAAGAGTCAGAAAGAGAAAAAGAGAGAGAGACACAAAGGGGACACGGACACACCTGAGATTACCAACTATAACACTACAGTACAAGTAGCTGCTATGATGATCTATCATTCGTGAATATGATTTTAATTAATCTGCAGACCTCTCATCAAAGTGTAAACGGCAATGAATTTGTTCAAAATATGTATGCACTTGTGGTAAACAGCACACCCCAAACACGAATCCTGCCGTTGTCCATCCTATTCACTCCAGTCCAACAATTCAAGGCTTTAAATGGCACCACTAGGCATTGAAAAGATAGTACCTTCACATACCTGTCTAAGCTTACACCCTGAACTGCAAATCTGTTCCATTTGTCGGTGAATTTTCCTCTGGATACACTTTGACCTTGCTTGGCTAACTGACTTGGCTTTCTGCAAATGAACGAACATGCATGCACACACACTATTTTGGCACATGTTCACACATGATGGCAGATCATGATGCAAGCTAAAACTGCATACGTTTCATTTAATTTTAATGCCAGAAGTTTAGATTCCTGTTAACCAATCACAGTGGTACCTCTGATGAGTTAACACCTGTGGATGGGACCAGTCAAAGTTGTCCCTACATTACAGGTGTCCGCTCATAGCAGGTATACATACAATGATACATACTGTAGTGTGTAGGCTGAGGGACAAGATGGATCTTTTATTGGGAGGTGTCCTCTGATCAGAGGGACCTCACAGTCACAACGCAGTACCATGAAGCATTTCCATTATCATTTTCAAATCCAATCACATAATGTTCAGAGATTTTTAAATTGAAAACTTGTCGCTAGGCAAGAGACTAAATGATCATTAATAATGAGATCTTCATGCAAACTTATGCATTATCATTCCAATAACATCAGTACATGCATTCATGTATTTCTTTCAACTGACATTACACACTCACACCTCAACGCTTTCTAAAATAGACATCCTAACCTTTTGAACGGTGACAGTTGATCGAAGCTACCAGCCAGCATGTCTTCCATATTCTTGGGCAAATCAAGACAGTCTGCATTCTTTTTCGTTGGTGTTATCTGAGATTTGACTACCCTGTCATATTTCTCTGTGTGATGGATGGATTTGTCTGCTGCCCGTTTGAGTGAATGGAAGAATTGTTTGTCTTTATGTTCCTCTTTTAAAGTGTCTGTGTTGTGTGAATGCCTCGCTATTCCTGAGTTGTGTCCTGTGTTTACAGGAGTTGGAATCTTGGATTCGTCTATCTGAGGACTGTTTGATTCCATGGGTTCTTCAACTGATGGTCCTGTCATTATCACTTCTTCACTCTCTCTGTCAGTAAACACCTGTGCGCTATCTTTTCCACTGCTGCATCTTCTCTGCGGATTCAGACCCTTTTTGTTGGCACATCTCAGTTTGTCCTGTTGGTAAGAATCTGCAGTCTGCTTCAGACTCCAGGAGCTGTTCAGTTCACCCAGAATCTCACCCAAAACATCGTCATCTTGTGTTTCACAGACAGAAAATTCTACGTCCATTTTCTGCTCGTCAGTAAGTGCAAAGTTAGTCTTCAGTGCCACTGCCTGGTGCTCCTTGTCTTTAGAAAACGCATGGTCTGGTTTATGTACCTGTTTCGCACTGACACCGTCCATCTGCCCTAAGATATCGGCCAACACGTCATCTTCAGCGCATGTGACCGTGTTCGTTTTCACCCCCTTGGTGCTTCCCCCTATCTGATAATTGTTAACGGACTGGTTCATTTCCTTCACGTCTCTGAACCCACTCATCGTTGCCAGCTGTCGCTTGGCTTTGACTAGTCGCTGTGACTGAGAGGCAGACTGTTCTCTGAGACTGGTATCCTCTGAGTGTGAGGTAGACGAATCGGTAAAACTATTGTCTATTGGGTATGAGGTAGGTATGTGTAGTCTGTCTTCTTTGGATTGTGTGTTACACATTTCCACAAGAGATTTCTGATGTGAGGTAGATGCTTCTGACAGTCTTTCACCATCATTTTCAGGCTGAAAAATTTTCTTAGGAGCAGGAGATGAGCCTGACTTTGCCATGCGTTTGACAGTGTTCCCATCAGAGTATGACTTGGTTGGTGTCACCGCCTGTTTGGAATCGGCCACAGCTACTTCTTGTGCAGTCTGCTCCAGAACCGGGTTTGGAAAACTGACTGGGGATGAACAGCCTGACTCGAAGGCAAAGTCAGAGTAGTCAACATCCTCGCCAAACTTTATCAGTGAAGATTTAGCTGATTGCGGACAAGCTTTGTCTGACGACACTGTCTTGCCAGTGCTGAGAAGATTATCAGTTTTGCCATTGTTTGATGGAATCAAGCCATCTCCACAACTTTCTTCCCTTCCCTGGCAATCACTCAACCTTTTCTGACCAAATTCAATGCTGACTGGACCCATGGGCTTACTCACTGTTCGTTGTTTCAGCTTAGTCTTTGGCGGTGACGTTCGTTTCCCAGGCATGGTTGACAACATTGACGCAGGACACAGAAAACTTCTGCTGGGCGCTTTTGGTCGAGATTTCTTTGGTTTATCCTCTGGAGTGTCAGGGATGATGAGAATATCTGGACTTCCACCAAGATCAGGGTCTGCTCCAGCACCAGATTTCTGAGGAGTCTTATGTTCTGCATGTTTAAATACAGTGCTGTTGAACTCCTTCAAGACAGTCATGTTAGTTTTGGTGCTGCCAGAAGTTTTCTTTGAGTCTGATGACGCAGGCTTTGATGCACCGGAGGTTGACACTGAGGCTGTCTTTGAGGCTTTGCTGTTTCGCTGCAAGGTCAGAGGTGGCTTTGTCCGTTTCACATTGGTGAACAGCTTGCTCTGTGCCTGCACTGGGCCCTTCTAAACAAAATATTTTAAAAATGTCAAAAATATAAAATAAATTTTACAAATATAATAAGTTATGCATTTTTGTCTGACCAAAACTCTACAAAGTACAAAACTACATGTCAAGTCAAATAAATTAAGAAAAAGGCATTACAGTTAAACAAAAATAGAGAGAAAAAACCCCAATTGAGACCAAGCAATGCACTGACTGAGATATTAGAAGAAACCCAACTGTTTTATATAAATTTAACAAATGTACCAAACTGCATTATGACGGCAGTAACTTGATTTCGCCCCGTGTGAGGTTCACAGTCCCACTGAGTGAATCTCAACAGTCGCTATTCTTTTACTTATACATACAGTATTGGCGTTAACCAGTAATTACCGGTATTTTACCGGTTGAAATGAAAAAATACCGGAACAAAATTGGCTGCCGGTATGACCTACCAGTTGATTTTTTAGAACAATCTTTTTTTTTTTGGCTGGTAAAACAACAAATCCAGTACATGTACTCTGAGTTGAACTTTTACTGGTTCCAATGACCAGCCTACCGGTTTTTTGTGGACTGTTTACATCATAAAGTTTGCGTACCGTTTTGAAAAATACCAGCGCCTTCACTGTTATAGTTTGTGGAGTCACTTCTACATGGCTGATACGGGATTATGTGCCTAAATCACAGTCAACAGTTTTCTCAGATTAACTTAAAAACTATTACCTGGAAGAAAGAAGAAATTTTCTGCTGGTTTCCATCCTGCAAATAATAAAAAATAAAAAAAGAATACACAGATCCTTGTCAAGTGTAGCTGATAACTAAAGCATACGAATAAATCCCTTTATGTTTTACAAAAGATCGTTAAACAATGTGCTTCATTCAATGATTACCTGAGAAGACAAATACCGTTCAAATACATGTGTTCACATTTTCAGCAGACTGTTAGGATTTAAGTTAACAATTACACTTAAAGAAATGTTTAAGACTATGAGTGTTACTGTTAGCAGCAAAGACTCACCTCTGACAAAGCCTCCTTTTTGGAACTTGACCGCTTCATCTTGTTCTTAGCACAAGCAGATAGTTCCGATCAAGAGTGGACTGAAGGCTTTCACTTCAGCTGCATGGTGTAGATCTCTGCACGGTTCTTTCACCAATCCATCATTCCTTGAGCTGGCTTCTTCCGACCGTAACAGCTTTGGAATCAGCCAAAACAGTTCTGCAAAATTCAGATTTATGTTCGTTGTGAGACTGCAGTAATATCATCAGAGCAAATGAAGCAAGCATGCCATTGCCTACACAAACATGCACGAAAACGCAAACACATATTCACACACACACACCTGTTGTATGATAATCAAGACCAACAGAGCATGGCGCTGGCAGTCCCATCTAAGGTGTATTTGCACTCAGGGTTCTTATCAAAAACAGATGCAATTTTCTTGGTCTCTGTATCAAGTTTACTATAATGTGCATCAGTTTCAGTTGAGTCAATGTTAGATCAGTAAAATGCGTGCATTCCGTTTTTTGTTGTTCTTTTTTTAGTTAGTCTGACTTTGAGCAATGACTTTCTCTTCATTTTCATACTTTATCATCTCATTGCTGGCGAATTCTGGTCACTTCCTCCCAGTGGAAAGCTAGCAGCAACAAGAGTTGCTCTACCCAGGAGTGTGCGTGTTATTAGCTGCCTGAACGTCCGATAGTTTTGACATGTTGGTCAATTTTTGTGTTGCCATGACATTTGGCCCTATACATACTTTGTATACTTTTAGTCCAGGCTAAACTGACCATTTGTCCTCACAGCGGTGCTACGGGGTAGGAACATGGTTACTGTCTCTGAGTCATTACAAAAAGTTGGCTCGTGTCCATCCTGGTCTGGACTTGAAACCTACAGGTGACAACAGAAGCACAAGGCCAGTGCTCTTTCAACAGAGCTACCACTACCTCTAGTACCAGACCATTCCAAAACTAATAATTGAACAGTAAATGTAAGAAACTACAAGTAGCAGTTTTGATGTATTAACTGTCAAGTGAACAGTATCCTACAGGTAAAAATGTGCATGGCGCCTGTAGCTCAGTTTGTAAGTGTACCCAAAAGACAGGCGCAGTGGCGTGGTGGTAAGATGTCGGCCTCCTAATCGAGAGGTCGTGAGTTCGAATCCCAGTCGCTGCCGCCTGGTGGGTTAAGAGTGGAGATTTTTCCAATCTCCCAGGTCAACTTATGTGCAGACCTGCTAGTGACTTAACCCCCTTCGTGTGTACACACAACCACGTACAAGACCAAGTGCGCACGGAAAAGAGCCTGTAATCCATGTCAGAGTTCGGTTGGTTATAGAAACACGAAAATACCCAGCATGCCTCCCCCGAAATCGGCGTATGCCTCCCCCGAAATCGGCGTATGGTGCTTGAATGGCAGGGTAAAAACGGTCATACACGTAAAAATCCACTCGTGCTAAAAACATGAGTGAACGTGTGAGTCAAAGCCCATTAACGAAGAAGAAGAAGAAGTGTACCCAAGGATCATAGGTTCGCATCCAGGCTGGACAGGGGTCAACTTTATGTCCACTCAGAGACGGTATTCAACTCCAACCCCTGTGTCACCACAGTGGCACGTAATACTAAGGCCAAAAAAAAAAAATTGTCTGTTTAGGGTAACATGACCAAAAAAAGTAGGGTCGGTAGGTAGGTAAATTTTTTTTTTTTTTTTTTTTTTTTTTGTAAATGCTATGTTGGCTGAACATTCACTTCTTATATTTGATGAACACATGTTTCAAAACTAACGTATAAATAAAACAGAGAGAAAGGGAGAGAAAGAAACGCCAAATGTCTCTTTTAAGCATTTTTACCTCTTTTTTTTTTTTTTTTTTTTTTTTGAAATCAAAAAAAAGTTTTTGGGTCGGCGCCAAATCGATAGGGTCGGTCGGGTTACCCTAAACAGACAATTTTTTTTTTTTGGCCTAATAGATCTTGGTCATTCTGCCATAAGTCACAAAGTGCAGGTGAGTAATTACACCTTAAACACTCACACACTTTGGTAGCGTGACTTGATCATCTTGTTGCTGCTACTGCTAGTGCATGCTAGCTTTCAACAGGAAGTAAGCGCACCAAACTTCCCAGCAATGGGATACAATTTTGTAATAGTAAAGTAATGGAAAAACAAAAAAAATGCATCAGAATTTGAGATGTTCTGACAAAAAAGACACATGTATACTTATTATACGTAGTTGTCAGGTGTGCTTAAAACATGAGCACTTATGTATGACCGACTGACACACCCTGTTCTGCTGATTTGCAAATTGCAACCCCCCCCCCCCCCCCTCTCAAACTACTCCCTATAGCTCCCCCACCACACCCCCCCCCCCCCCCCCCCCCCCCCAATGTGTGCAGTAGAAAACCTCCAGTACACCAGAATCTTCAATATGCTGAAGGCGGGATGAAACCAGAAGAAGAAGAAGACAGACTGTCTGAGGCAATGAATAAACTACAACTCAAATACGTTTTCGTGTTGAGTTGGTTGTTGTGCACTCGTGACAAAACACGATAGAGCCCTATAGCGCCAGAACACTCCGTTGCCTTACCTAAAGGTATCCATTTTGGATTTTACCGCCATGGTTTCCTAAAAATACAAACCAAATTTGACATTAAAAAATATAAAAAGAAATTTAAGAAGCAAAAACATATGAATTCTATGACTTCTTTTTATAAAAAAAAATAAAGTCATATTTTCTCACTCATAACATTTTCTATAGATGTAACAGATAAATAAGATACAATTATCAAATTAAATAAATTCGTTTATGAAAGTAGTCTTCATCAAGGGGCATAACTCTCCCGGTTCAAACTTCAGACAGCATGGCCGATCACAAAACGAAACATAAACACGCGGCACCTACCGTTCAAAACTTGCGATCCAGGCAGAGGGACACGCAGATTGGTAAGATCTTTAAAGTGGAAAATTCGTACTACACTTTATTATAGACATAGATAAGATAGTTCAACTCGCGTTCCGTTGTTCGGAACGAAACATGGGCACGTGACGGCGTATGGAGAAGAGTCAGCTGGTAAAACCCCTTTACGTCACACGAGTCGGAGCCCATCTGTCAGTTACCAACTGCACTGAAACACGGGCAACTAACAGCTGACCCCTTTTCCATCAATGCTTTAACGCATGATTTTAACATTTGAGAATGCAGATATTACCACAGTTTAACACTCACAAGGGCCCGGATTTTTCCAGGAAGAGAAGGAGGCTCGGGAGACGGCCTGACTTTCGTTCAAGCTAACCTAGCTAACTAGCCTAGTAAGCGAACACCCAACAGTTATTATGACTTTGTCTAATCTGGACTAAATTTTTAAGTTATGGCATACTAATGCTACTAATGAAGTCTTTTGAAGTGAAATGCATGAGATTTATCTTGTGTTTGATGCATGTTAATTCTTTTTTGTTTTGTTGAATTTGACAAGTGTGTTCTTTTCTTCAGAAATACGCAAGAACAAGCGGGACCGAAAGTACAATGCAAAGCGGGTTCGAATAGAAGAAACGGAGAAGGAAGAACCCTTAATTTGTTTGCAAGAGGTAGGTTTTTTTTTTGGTAGTGACTATATCCACGGGTCCGTGCCTCTAGTCCCCCATGCTATATCCACGTCAGTGACGTCATTTCCGCGGAATCTCGGAATCGTTCGGAATCACTCGGCAGTCGAAGCCTCGCGTTGGCACTCGGGACTCTTGGCGCCATATTGTTGAGATGGAGGAGGAGGAAGAATCAATTTGTGTTGCAATTTGTTTTCATAAAATAACCCTGTGTTGGGTCTTGTAACAATAAAGAGAAGTAACTGAATTCACAAACTCATTGCTGAACGACCGCTTGATCTTCTTAGATTTTAAGAGAGCAAAAAATGGTGAATTCAAAATCATGGGAGTACTGTCTGTGGACAGTTGTGACTTAGTTACGGAGTTCAGCCCCTCAGCACCAATCTAGCGAATAGGGAAGACCAATACATCATTCTTCATCTTCCGGTTGGTAGCTTTAGTCCACACGTTGACAACATTCACTTAAACATTTGAACAATCGACACATGCTTCACACTGCATCAAAAATCACCGCAAACTAGGAAAGTGCAAATCCCGAATAAACATGCAAGTTCAGGTGAGGTTCGTATTAAGAGGGGGGGGGGGGGGGGGGGGGGGGCTGCAATGTTGCAATGTCACCACAGAGAACGCTGTATACTGCTCATAAAGTCTAAACATGGAATTATGACATTGATATTTTACAGCTGACGTCCTAGTCATGTCTCTTAAGTGCCGAACCGAAAGCAGGAAAATATTGGGCAAGAGTAGCGTCCCTTGTCAGTGACGTGGATTTAGCATGGGGGACTCGAGGCACGGACCCGTGGATGTAGCCACAGCCTTTTTTTTTATACATACATTGTTCTAATCATTTGTCATTCACATGGACTTGGCGCCACAATTTATTGGCAGCAAGAGTGTACTGTGGAACCTCCCTTTTAAGACCTAAACAAATCTCAGAACATCAGGTCTTAAAAAAGAGGGAGTATTAAATTGAAGGTAAATTTACAGAGATAATGAACTGACAATCTGACAAAGGAAGGTCTTGAAAAGGAGGAAGTCTTAAGTTGGGGGGGGGGGGGGTTCCACTGTATACATGTCCGACAGCATTCAAGATGACTATTACTAAAGAACCTAGTCCATATACATAGATGGGGCTACTGTGGATAATCTGCAGGTGTATACATAAACAAACTTGACACATCGGGATATTTTAAGTTTCACTTCTGTGCTGGTATAAGATGTTCAGGAGTCTTAAATAAAGTGATGTATGTTTTTAGATAGAGGCAGCATGCAGAGAACTGGTGCACAAAGGTGGCGCCAGTGCCGAGGAGTGCTTGCTGAAGCTGAGACGAGCATTCACACAGGGACCAGAGTACATCGACGTCCTCTTCAGGTAACTGATGGTCCAGGCCAGTTCATTTTCCAGTGTTACTGGCCAATTGAGGCTGGCGGGTGTTTACAGAAGTTCAGCTGCACACTTGTGCAATTGCATTATTATATATATTCTTCAGATAAACTTTGATGAATTATTACCTGTTAGCTGTTATGTAAATCCCTCTGAGGACATGACACCTACGCCAAACATCACCTTTGAAATTGTGTACGGAATTGTATTTGTATTGTAGAATGTAATTTTCTTGTGTGTCTTACACAGAAACTCACTGTGCAACATGTATTTCTCTGAGGTCAATGAAGTGATAAACTGAGCTTGTTTGCACTGAAACAATTGACACTGACGGGAACACATTCTAAACTCTACACTTCTTTTCCTGAACCTACAGAATAGACAACTGCCTGCAGAGCCTGGTGGGAATACTGACCGGGTCAAAGATTGAGCTTCAGGAACAGGCCGCATGGTGTTTGACCAACATTGCCACTGGCCGCTCAGAGCATGTTCTGGCCATCGCTAAGGCAGCAGCTCCCTACTTCATTACCTTCGTGTCTGGTTCCAGTCCTTTGCTGCAGGTATGCATGAGGGTGGGGGGTGATTGGGATTTAGCCAGTGATTACGATAGCTATTTTTCAAACCGATATTTCTTTGCAAGTCCTGATTCTCAAGGAAACTGGAAACTATAATTCCAACCAGTCAAAGCAAGTCTATAACACAGTGATTACATTGTGTTTTTTGAAGGTTTGTTTATTTATTAATTTCTCTGCAAATCCTGGTTCTAAAGGAAACTTGAAACTATTATTCCAACCAGTCAAAGCAAGTCTATAACACAGTGATTACATTATGTGTTTTTTTCAGAAAGAATGTAAGGTGTGTTTGATTGTTGGCTTATTTTTAAGGGTGGGAGGGGGTCAGTGTTTATTCAAAGACAGGCCTTTGTAGACACAATGAGTAAAATGAGTCTTGCATTGGTGCATGTAGTCGAGTCAAGCCTGCCTTGGCAATCACCTCTCGATGACGACCACCTGAAAATAACGACAACCCAAAAGGATTCCCGACAAGTGGGTTTTTTTTTCTCTATAATTCACCTTTCCATAGCACCCACCTGTCTATAGTGACTGCTTCTGGTCGGTTTGTGGAATGGTCATTATAGACAGGTTGAACTGTAGCTGTAATGAAAACCGGCATGGTTGGCCTAGTGGTAAGGCATCCGCCCCGTGATCGGGAGGTCGTGGGTTCGAACCCCGGCAGGGTCATACCTAAGACTTTAAAATTGGCTATCTAGTGGCTGCTCCGCCTGGCGTCTGGCATTATGGGGTTAGTGCTAGGACTGGTTGGTCCGGTGTCAGAATAATGTGACTGGGTGAGACATGAAGCCTGTGCTGCGACTTCTGTCTTGTGTGTGGCGCACGTTAAATGTCAAAGCAGCACCGCCCTGATATGGCCCTTCGTGGTCGGCTGGGCGTAAAGCAAACAAACAAAGCTGTAATGAAAGGACACCAAAATTGTCGCTTCATTATGAGTCAGAGGGAAAGCATGAAGTGTCCTTTATTTAGGAGATGTCCTCTCATTCAAAGGGCCTGACAATACAGGGACCACTGCATTTTTTCAACTTTCATGCACTTTGAATTGTCTGTGAAAGTGATTGTACCGTTTTGCTGCAGGATCAGTGTGCTTGGGCTCTTGGCAACATCGCTGGTGACAGCATCGAGTGTCGCCAGATTCTTCACTCTCAGGGATGCCTGCCGCCTCTCATCAAGCTGCTGGAGGTTTGTGCTTGTCTTTTGTTTGTCTATATTTTGGTCTGTGTAGGGAGTACAGTGGAACTCCCGTTTTGCGACCTCCAAAAATTGAAGAAAATCAGGTCATAAGAGGGAGGGAGTCTTAAAACGGAGGTAAATTTACAGAGGCTATGAACAGAGTATCTGAGAAAGGAGGAAGTCTTTAATTGGGATGTCTTAACGTGGCCAGTGTGTACTTAAGTGATGACTGATGGAACATTGCTTCAGACCCTCCCAATCCAAGTAATTGAGAAGCTAATAAAACCAGCTCTTCAGATTATGTAGATTTCAGTTGTTTATGTTGTTGATGATGTTTGAACTTGAAGATACCTTCCTTCTGGTGTACGAGCGAAAAGTATGAACAAATGAATTGCATTCACCATGCAGTTAAAGAAATGTTGCTCGGGCAGGGGAAAGAGGATTTCCAGAGAAATGAATGTATTACTTCCAGAAAAAAGGATAATTTCAAAAGCCACAGAGAGAAATGAATGTGAGAACGTTATTGCACTGTATTGGGTGTCTGTAATTTAAATCTTCTCGTTCTTCTTCTCGTTCGCTTCTTGTCATTTAAGTCAATCTCAACAACGTTTGCAGAGTCCAACGCCAGCGTGTGTGCGGTCAGCTGCTTTTGCCATCAGCAACCTCATCAGAGATCTGCCAGAAATTGCAAAGTATAATCATGTTTTCTGTGTGCTTTTGTGTGTGTTTGCATGTCTTTGTATGTTAGTCTGCTAATAGAAGTAATACCACTCAGGTTAGTGTTTATATAATACAGTCCAACAGTGTGTATGCATACACATTTTTGCCGTTTGTTTTCATAGACCTCCATGTGCAGCTAAAATTTAAAATAGTCATTGGTGTTTTATGAGAATTCCAAGACAACTGTGAGGCTTTCAAAATGATCATACCAAAGTGTGTTTTCTCAGTTAACCTGTTGGCTGCCAGGAAATATTTGTTTACAAATTGTTACCTGTGTTTACATGAACTGACAACTTACAGTGTGCCCTTGATTTATAAATGAATACACCACACACACATATTGTTTGTTTTTGTTGTTTTTCTTCTTCCCTGGTTGCTATTGAACGGGTTTTTCCCCGTTAAAGCAAGTTACCCAGGATGTCAGCTGACGTCGTACAGGCAATGAAAGGGTTAATCAGGACTTGAAATCCTTCTTAGAAGCTATGCAAAAAAGTCATTGCAGTCCTTTTACAATAAAATGTTTAAGTTTGACTTCTTGTTCCTGTGACAGCGATGCAGTGGAGTGTGGAGTGATGCCCATACTGCTGCAGTTCTTACAGAAGACGGACACGCCTCCTGAACTGCTGTGTGAAGTGGGCTGGGTGGTCACCTATCTCACCAACAGGTGAGCACTGTGCTACAAAGCAAAGGGAGGAATGTTAAAGGTCTACATTTTTATAACGAAATCGTCATTCGACCATTAAAATGCAGAGTCTATTATCTACAAATATCAACAATACACCCCCTTTCGATCAGGAAAGACGAAGCCAGTGTAGCCGTTTGAAAATTTATTGTAGTATTCCAGCGTAGTACTCATAGTAGGATATCCTTATTTGGAAAATGCCAAGCGCAAAACTCCTCTCAAATCCCGTGCATTTCGTGCGTTTAAAAAAAAGCGTCGACAGCGCTCCAGTGTCAAACTGTTGCTGCACTTGTTTGGGCGTGGCTATAAGCATAGTGACATGAATTTGATTGGTCAGTATTTTTAGGCAAAGCACATGTTCTCAGCAAACAGAAAACAAAATATTGGAAGCGTGAGTCACGTTACCCAAAAATAAAATCTTTTTTTACATATATTTTTTTTTCTATAACTTTTTTCCCCATCGTTCATTCATCATCTGACATAACTTTTTAGCGAAATCTAACCATAAGATTATTGAAAAAAAGCAAAAATGTAGACGACCACCTTTAAAGCTGAAGGGTGCCAATAAAACTAATTGATTTGACCAATATTGCCACTAGCCACTCAGAGCATGTGCTGGCCATCGCCAAGGCAGCGGCTCCCTATTTCATTACCTTCGTGTCTGGTTCCAGTCCTTTACTACAGGTCTGCATGTATACATGAAGGGGGGGGGGGGGGAGAGAGGAGGGGGTATCATAATGTAGCCAGTGATCGCAATTGCCATTTTCCAAACTAGTATTTCATTGCAAGTCCTGGTTCGAAAGAAATATGGGGCACAGCGCAGCTCTGATTCATCTTTGACTACCTGGGATACTGTCCCCTGATGTGTGTGTCCCACCCAAGTCTCCCACCCTGACACAGGGTGGACAGACGGGAGACACACATGCACATCAGTGGACAGTATCCTTGTTAGTCAAAGACGGATCGGAGGTGCATTGTGTCCCCTCTTTCTTTCAAAAGCCAATGAATAAGTTTTATCGATATTCTTCGGCTTTAACAGAGACAGTCAGCCCCCTGTCCTCCTGCTTTCAAACCCTACAGCTTTTCACTCACAGGTTTTTTTTCTAGAATTTGCTTTCTTCAACAAATTTGCAGAAAACAAGCATAAAAGGTTTGGCAGTTTTCAGAAGTTTATGGCAGTGCGAGGCATCATCTTTTCCCAACTTTGAAAAGTTTAGCAGCTCTGTGGAAATTATGGCAAAAATGTTGTTTGCGTTTTGAAATAAGCCTTGGTGATTCACCAACTTGCGACACCAAACGACAACGTCTGCACTTATGACACTATTGTTTTTTCCTTGCGCTTAGCTGAGTTTTGTACTACTTCATACTTATTGCCGGCCCATCTCTCATACTTATTCATGTCATTCAAAATACTGCGTGACGAATGAAAACTTGCATTAACAAATGCACTCAATTTGCGCATGCAGACCACATGGGCATGAGTGCATAGAAATATGGTTCCACGTGTTAAAAATAGTTAATGTTCAAGCAACAAAATGTGTTTATTTCAGCCAAGACATCATTGCACAGATGGTGTCCATGGGATTCCTGCCGATCATTGTGGACATCATTGTTCACACAGCCATGACTGGTCACGTCCAGGATGGGGAGGTAAGACTGGAGACACATCATGGCTTGGGCGGGGAGATAGCTTGGTCGGTAGCGACGCTGGCTTCAAAAAGCAATTGTCAGTATCGATCCCCATGTTCGGCGAGGGATTTATTTCCTAGAGTCCACTTTGTGCAGAATAGCCCTGACGGGCGCTGTGGTGGGGTGGTAAGACGTCGGCCTCTTAATCGGAAGGTCGAGGGTTCGAGCCGCGGCCGCCTGGTGGGTTAAGTGTGGAGATTTTTCCCATCTCCCAGGTCAACTTATGTGCAGACCTGCTAGTGGCTTATCCCCCTTCATGTGTACACGCAAGCACAAGACCAAGTGCGCACGGAAAAGATCCTGTAATCCATGTCAGAGTTCAGTGGGTTATAGAAACACGAAATTACCCAAAAAACACGAGTGTACGTGGGAGTTTCAGCCCACGAACGCAGAAGAAGAAGAAAAAGAAGCAGAATAGCCCTGATCTGATTGTTAATCAATCTGGGGTTAGCTCTGATCTGATTGTATATCATTCTGGAGATATCTGATTGTAGTACATTCTGGGGATAGTCCTGATCTGATTGGAAATCATTCTGGCGATAGCACTGATCTGATTGCAATCTTTTTCTGCAGCTGGCCATGGGGATAACCATATAATTTCTAACTCATTCTGGAGATAGCTCATATTGTAATTCAATCAAGTTTGCGTTTTAATGAAACAGATCCTGTGATTGGTCAGAATGCCCCAACTCATTAAAAATTACCGGTCATTAATTGTCGATAACCACTCGCTAAAAAATCCATTAACAACCTGCTGGCGAGGCGCATTGATACAGCCTCAACTAGTCTCGGTTAGCTTTGAGGGTCCTTTCACAAGTAGGAAATATGAAGGCCAACGAAATACCGAGACCATAAGGTATGCGAAGTGATGACGTCGAATACGTGACGTAAGTGGATGCATGAATTCTTCCGGACTACGTCAGTCAATTCCAAAGATCGCTTTTGTGATGAAAAGAATTTGTTTTAGAGTTTGCTGTCCAGAAACCCGTCAAAAAAGAAGGGAAAATGTGTGTGAAAGAAAACAAAACAGGAGCAGAGTGATACGATAGGAATACAGAGACATATTTCTTGGGACTTGACCCTTGCAGGTAGGTGGACTGAAAGTAGTGTGTGAACAGAACAGAACCAATTCTGTCTGTTTACCATCGCATGAAAGCAGGAAAGAGATCGTCGTCAGATTGAATTACAATAACATTAACATGCTTCCATTTGAAACTTCTCGGTCTTCATTGTGGATTGACGCCCTCCCAAAGTCTAATTGAAGCCCTCCGTCGCTTCGCTCCGTCGGGCTTCAATTACCTTTGGTCGGGCGTCAATCCCCGATGAAGACCTCGAAGTTTCAAATGGAAGCATGTTAATGTGTAATTGTTAGCTTATCCTCATATTGTTAGCTCATTCTAGAGATAGCTCATATTGTTAGCTCATCCTCATAATTGTTAGCTCATTCTAGAGATAGCTCATATTGTTAGCTCATACTCAAATTGTTAGCTTATTCTAGAGATAGCTCATATTGTTAGCTCATCCTCATAATTGTTAGCTCATTCTAGAGATAGCTCATATAATTGTTAGCTTGTCCTCATAATTGTTAGCTCATCCTGGAGTTAGCTCATATTGTTAGCTCATCCTCAGATGGTTAGCTCATTCTGGAGATAGCTCATATTGCTATCTCAGCCTCAGATGGTTAGCTCATTTCGGAGATAGCTCATATTGTTAGCTCATCCTCATATTGTTAGCTCTTTCTGGAGTTAGCTTATATTGTTAGCTCATCCTCATATTGTTAGCTTATTCTAGAGATAGCTCATATTGTTAGCTCATCCTCCGATGGTTAGCTCATTCTGGAGATAGCTCATCCTCAAATTGTTAGCTCATTCTGAAGATAGCTCATCCTCAAATTGTTAGCTCAAACTGGAGATAGCTCATATTGTTAGCTCATACTCAAATTGTTATTGTTAGCTCATCCTCAAATTGTTAGCTCATTCTGGAGATAGCTCGTATTGTTAGCTCATCCTCAGATTGCTAGCTCATTCTGGAGATAACTCATATTGTTAGCTCTCCCCCAAAATCGGCATATGCTGCCTGAATGGCGGGGTCAAAACGGTTATACACGTACAAATCCACTCATGCAAAAACATGAGTGAACGTGGGAGTTTCAGCCCATAAGCTAAGAAGAAGAAGAAGTTAGCTCATTCTCATATTGTTACGTGACATCACAGGTGGTGACCCCCATGCTGCGAGCGCTGGGTAACATTTGCAGCGGACCCGACGATTACAGCCTGATGGCCTGTGAAAACCCGCGCCTCATGCCTGCCCTTCTGAGACTGCTGGAGTGTTCCTTGTCCTATGTCGCCAAGGAGACTGTCTGGCTCATGTCCAACATGACCAGTAAGTGTGTGCTCCTTGGAATTATTAGTCTAGTTGGTAGATCTGTGTCTTAAGGCGAAGTGCGCCACTGAAATTTAGAGTGATGGGACTTAAACAGCCATTTTGAGTTGTTAGCAGTTTTGCACCTTTCAATCTGTCTACTTTCATGAAATGCATATGATTACACTATACAAATTCATCAAAGTCTCTAAAAACATATTTCATTGCACCAACCCGGCGAATTTTTCTGTCTTTTCATTCACTCTTCCGATAAAAATTCCGATTTTCAACCCTTGACAACAGACATTTCTGCTCGCCCAACGCGGGAACGTCGTATACCGTTTGAACAGCAGTTCTCTCCCCTGTGTCATTCTGCGGTTATTTTCGGTTAAATATGGATTCTCCTGGGTAAACCCCCCTATTTTTCAAACAAGCAAACCACAGACACTTTCCATATACGGAGGTATGACGTAAATACCTGGCCACGATTGGTCAGATAGGCTCGCGTGGCTTTTCGCGTTTTAAAAGTCGTCTGCTCACCGCGTTTAGTTTTCGACTGAGTTTGCTTAGAAAAATGGCACGTGTGAAAAGATCAACGCTCCGAAAAACACATCATAAAGGCAAGTGTACGAGAAGACAACAACTGAAGAGTTGCAGAGACAAGAGAACAACTAAAACACAATCGGTGACCAAGCGCACAAAATCTGGATCGACCGCTGTGGCATGCAGATCAAATTCTGCGTCAGGACTGAGAGTGTGTTCTTGGCGGTTGACGCGAAAACAATTCAAGACGAACACATAGGCCTACACAGCAGCCACTGGTCAAAAGCGACAGGTCCAGAGGCTTCCCAAACAAGGAGATGTCTTGTTGATTTGGAAACCTTTGATGGTATTGACTTGTAAACGAACTTTGTTGTCCGCAATGTAAACAGCCAACGCTGTCACCATGCCCAGACTCAAAACAGAGACACGGCCTTGCAGTGTACGCGCATGTGAGGAAGTTGTTCCAGGTACCGCTGGATACCTTGCTTCCAAAGAAAGCGGTCAAACGGATTATGGTCTCATCAGGCAAGCCGTTTATTCGTCCAGACTCCTTGATATGTGGGCTAGGTGCTCAACAATTTAACAAATTTTGTGAAAGTTTAGATTTGGTAGGCATGGATCACAAAACCTTCCAGAAGAAAGCTGATAAACTCTATCAACGACTTGATGTAGATCTACTGGAGGAGAAAGTATTCAGTGACGCTGTCCGTCAGGTCAGACAGATACACGCAACGCACAATGGAATGACACTGTCTGATGATGATGTTCTTGATATCAGTGTAAGCTACGACGGATCATGGCTGACCAGGGGGCACTCGTCCCACATTGGAATAGGGTGTGCTGTAGTCTAGACGTGCTGACTGGAATTTGCTTTGACGCTCATGTTATGTGCAACTACTGTCATACGTTTGCCAGACAACTGGAAACAAACTTCTTCAGGAGAAACCCCTGGAGTATGCTGCCTGGCTGGTAAAACAACTGGACATCTGTGACAAGAATTTTGCAGGTGAGTGCGTAGATCTAAACAGTATGTGTGTATGGTGCGTTTGTGAAGACGTTTGTTGAAATGGGATGATAGTGTGTTGTGTTTGAATTTTACATAGATCTGTAAGTGTTTGTGAAAATGTGTGTCAGTGTTTTGTGTGCGCTGTCTATGTGAAGTGTACGTGTGTGTGTGTGTCTGTGCGTGTTTGTGTATTTGTGTGTGTTTGCATGGGTACTAATCCATGCATAGTCATGTACTGAACAAAAACAATGATAGCGTCTATGTTGGTAGATCTGTGGCTGATTGCCTTGTGTGTGTGTGTGTGTGTGTGTGTGTGTGTGTGTTTGTGTGTGTGTGTGTGCATGCATGTGTGCATGCATGTGTGCATGCATGTGTGTGTGTGTGTGTGTTTGGGTACTAATCCATGCATAGTAATACATGTACTGAACAAAAGCAATAATAGCGTCTATGTTGGTAGATATGTGGCTGATTGCCTTTTGTGTGTGTGTGTGTTTGTGTGTGTTTGTGTGTTTGCTATTCAGTGGCTGACTTTGACTGAAACGGTGGTTTTATTTTTAGGTTCCAGTGGCATCATGGAAGTCGAGGCGGCTCGGGTTCTGTGGGGCAGGTCAGTGTCGCAGCACAATCTGCGATACACAGTTATCCTGTCAGACGGTGACACAAAAACCTTCCAGGAACTTTCCAAAATAAAGCCTTATGGAGATCAAGTAACCATCGAAAAAGAAGAGTACATCAATCACGTTTCCAAGCGTCTTGTAACAGCGCTTCGGAACCTTGTGACAGACTGCCGCAAAAAAGGAATCACTTTGGGAGGGCGAGGGTATGATCAGCTGACTCTGAATACAATCAGGAAGTTGACGATATATTATAATCGGGCAATTAGGGGGGGGGGGGGGGGTGGTAAGACAGTTGCAGACATGAAACGGGCAGTGATGGCATCTCTGCGTCACGGCTTCTCAACAGATGACAAGCCACAGCATGACTTGTGCCCCCATGGTGCCGCGTCATGGTCCTTCTACCAGCCCCCAGGACCACACGCAAAACTCGTCCATACACCTCTCAACTTCAAGAAGCTGAATCCTCCTCTAGAACCAGTTTACCAGAGACTGACGAAAGATCAACTGCTTCAGAGATGTGTGTCAGGAAAAACCCAAAACTCTAATGAGTGTCTCCACAGCAGCGTTTGGGTTCGCTGCCCCAAGGACAAATTTGCATGCAAAAATCGCGTACGGTTTGCAGTCGTCACAGGGGCTAGGGAATTCAATTTTGAACCAGCGGCTGCTCTCAACACTGCACAGTTCTACGGCTTTACAACAGGCTGTAACATGAAAAGACTAAACAAGGCTAGGAGTGTAAAAGGGTTCTTGGCAGCCTCAGGTTCAAGAAAGATCAGCTAAACAAGAGACGCGACACTGTGCGTGCAGCTAAACTCAAAAGACAGGATGAGCTCATCAGACTACAAGGGGGTGCAGCATATGCTGCTGGGCAGTTTTAGGTAAGCCTGTAGTTACCAGGTGTCTGTGAAAAATACCTGAACTATGTTAACATTGATTTGGGGTGAATGAAAGAGCTTTGAAATGTTCTCGGCCTTGTTTCTCTGTTCAGCGTTTTTGCATGACCTGCTTTCTAGGAAACTGTTTTTCTTCAATCCAGCTGTTCAGAATGCAATGAAACTTAAGGGACATGCTTATCAGAGGACAACCTGTGGAATGACAACAGGAATTTTCTTTAAATTAATAAATAACTGTTCAGGCGGGTCATATTTACTAAAATTGTGCTGAAAAACATGATAATTCATCTAAAAAAAATATTTTATCAGAACTATTCATACTAGAAAAAATCCCTGTTGTCATTCCACAACTATGGACTCCTACATCCTACATACAAAAAATCACATTCCTATGATTTAAGGGGAAGCTAAAAAACGTGTTCCTAGCAACCCATTTTGGCAGTTGGAGATTGCCGTTTCCATGGTAACGGACAGTGACGGTACTGAAAACGTTATCCGTTTTGAAATCGTATATGCCTTACCACTTCATAAGCATATAACATTAGCCTATGGTAGAAGTAAATACAAATTTAGATTTTAGTGGCTCCCTTTGCCTTAATGTGTGTGTATCAGGGATGGGACTTTTTCGCGAATCCGCGGATTTCCGCGGACACAACTTACGAATTCTGCTGGGGTAATCTATTTTTCCGCGTCCCATTTCATCACAGTATCCATAACTTGTTGACTGAATGATATGGAGAGCAGTAAAGATGGAACAGAACACTGGAGGCTTGAGAGTTAAATTGTGCTGACTGAAAACTCCTGAGAACTAATAGTCATTTTGAGCTTTAATGCATTGGGGCGTCACTTGGATCATACTATTGCCAGTATTGGATTATGGATACATGGTTCATTACTTTAGTATGCACCATTACAATGTTACCATTGTTGTGTGAAAGTGTTTTTTGTTTGGTTGGGGTTGGGTTTTTTTTGGGGGGGGTATGAGGAGTATGTATTTTTTACCTGATCCAAACGAGTTGAATTTTAGTCTCAGAATGCACCAGATTGCACAGATTTTAATGTACCATTTAACAAAATTTCGGGGGAGCATGCCCCCGAACCCCCCTAGAAAAAAGGGATTTCCTCGTTTTTCATCACAAGAGAGTCCCACCCCTGGTGTATAGACACTGGAACCCCCCTTTTCAAGACCTCCAAAAATCGGAGAAAATGAGGTCTTAAAAAGGAGGGAGTCTTAAAATGGAGGTCAATTTACAGAGGTTGTGAACATAAAATCTGAAAAGGCAAGGTCTTAAAAAGGAGGGAGTCTTAAAATGGAGGTCAATTTACAGAGGTTGTGAACATAAAATCTAAAAAGGCAAGGTCTTAAAAAGGAGGGAGTCTTAAAATGGAGGTAAATTAACAGAGGTTGTGAACATAAAATCTGAAAAGGCAAGGTCTTAAAAAGGAGGGAGTCTTAAAATGGAGGTAAATTTACAGAGGTTGTGAACATAAAATCTGAAAAGGCAAGGTCTAAAAAAGGAGGGAGTCTTAAAATGGAGGTAAATTTACAGAGGTTGTGAACATAAAATCTGAAAAGGCAAGGTCTTAAAAAGGAGGGAGTCTTAAAATGGAGGTCAATTTACAGAGGTTGTGAACATAAAATCTGAAAAGGCAAGGTCTTAAAAAGGAGGGAGTCTTAAAATGGAGGTAAATTAACAGAGGTTGTGAACATAAAATCTGAAAAGGCAAGGTCTTAAAAAGGAGGGAGTCTTAAAATGGAGGTAAATTTACAGAGGTTGTGAACATAAAATCTGAAAAGGCAAGGTCTTAAAAAGGAGAGAGTCTTAAATCAGAGGGTCTTAAAAAGAGGGTTTCACTGCACTGATGACATACAGTCAGGACACATGTTCTCAACAAGTAGCTCGAAGAAAAAAAGAGGCTGAATAATTGACTGGTGAACACAATATTTTCAAAAAACTTTTTTTTTTTTAAAGGTTAAATTCTGCATTCAGACCAGTTTGGTAGATTAGGACACTTCTTGTAAATTATGCCACAGCCTGGCGTTTAGCAGCAGTAGAATGCATTGCATTGCACAGCATACAGTTTGTGATTGGTGGTGTCTGTATTGCAGGCGACTACAACGTCAGCCAGTCCATTGCGTATGGTCCCATACTTCCGGCCCTGCTTGTCCTGCTTGACAAAGGGTATGATGTACAGGTGGAGGTACGTTGAACAACGATAATAATGATAATAATGCATGATATTTATATAGCGCATGTATCCAGGTACCCTGCTCCTGTACAATAAGCGCTGTACAATCAAAATACTACGACAACATAACATTATTTAACGTGCAATCACACACATATCAATGAGTAACACATTGCTCTATAAAACATCACAAACACACGCATGGGCTACATAAAACAAATTGCACAATAATACATTATTACAAACATACACACTCGCGCGCGCACAAAACACATACGTGAAAAACTATATACAGTACATGGGACAAAAGTGACCATCAGGAACGGACCAGGCTTGAAAATGCATTTCATGGTAAATGTTTGTGGAAAAGGTGTGTTTTTAGTTTTGATTTGAACTGAGATAGGGAAGAGCAACTGCAAAGGTCAGTGGGCAGTGAATTCCAAACAGAAGGGGTCTGATACTTAAAGGATGTATTTCCGTATGTTTCAGTTTAAATTTTGGTACTTTGAGGAGCTTTTCAGAGCTGGACCTGAGAACAACGCTGGGTCAGGTGTTGTGCTGTTTGACCCTGTGTTCGTCAGTCAGACTCTGTGACTTTAAATTATATTTGGCTGCTTCAGCTTGTTTGTGTTCTTTTGTTTCAATGATGGGACAAAATGAATAATTTCTTCAGGCAATGTACAAGCTATGCAACATGGCAAGTCATGGGGACTAAATATTTTTCGTTGCTGCTTTGTCCGTTTGTTTGTGCTGGTGTTTGCTGGTTTGTTTCAATGATGTGACATAATTAATCATTTCTGCAAATGATGTACACACTATGTAATATGGTGAGACATGGGGACTAATTAATTTCGGCTGTTGCTTCGTCAGTTTGTTTGTTGGTGCTGGTGTTTGTTGGTGTGTTCCAATAACGTCACAACATTAATTCTGTTTGATTGTTGGTGCAACGGGCACAATGGCCTTGTGGATAAGACACCAGCCCCCCAAGCGGAAGGTCGTGAGTTTGAATCCCGGCTGCGCCTGGTGGGTTATGGGTGGAGATTTTTCTGATCTCCCAGGTCAGCTGATGTTCAGACCTGCTGGTGTCTGGTGTGACACGCAAGCACAAGACCAAGTGCATACAGAAAAAGATCCTGAAATCCATATCAGAGTTTGATGGGTTATAGAAACACGAAAATACCAAGCATGCATCCTCTACAAAGAGCTGTATGGCTGCCTAATCGGCGGGGTAAAAATGGTCAAACATAAAAAAGCCATGGGAGTTTCAGCCGATGAACAAAGAAGGAGAAGAGTTTGTTGGTGCTGGTGTTTGTTGGTGTGTTCCAATGTCTTGATGACATTCATTCTGTTTCAGGCAATGTACACACCATGCAACATGCTGCTGCTTTGTCAGTTTGTTTGTTGGTGCTAGTGTTTGTTGGTGTGTTCCAATGACGTGACAACATAAATTCTGTTTTAGGCAATGTACACACTATGCAACATGGCGAGTCATGGGGACTTATTATTTTCAGCTGCTGCTTTTTCAGTTTGTTTGTTGGTGCTAGTGTTTGTTGGTGTGTTCCAATGACGTGACGACATAAATTCTGTTCTAGGCAATGTACACGCTATGCAACATGGCGAGTCACGGGGAGACAGTGTGCACAGAGCTGGTGTCCCATGGTGCAGTAGCCAAGGTCGTGCCCTTGCTCAAACATTTTGACATTGAGCTGCTCCACATGGCCATGGCTTTCTGTGAAGCCGCCTTGCGCTATGCAGACGTGAGTTTTGGTTTTGTTTTTTTAGCTGTTGTTATTGATGTGTTCTCATGGTAACAGACTACAATTAATTTGCAATAAATATGGAAAGATACATGAAGGCGATTAAATTGCTAGAGTACAAATGGGGTCTAAGCTTAACTCATTGTCTCCCAGGTACGGATATATCCGTACCCACTCATATGACTCTATCTGACCAGGTACGGATATATCCGCTCAGACTGTTGGCTTCAGTCGCTTCCTGTAATGTCCATCTAACACCTCCATTCCAGCGTGTTGATACACAGTTTCTACAATTCTGGGTGACCTGCTGCAGCACAGCCGGTCTCGGCTAAAAAAAAACTTGGTCAACATAGGTGGGGTAGAAAGTGTTACATGACGCAAATGTCAAATTGGGTCTTTGCGTTAAAATGGAAGCAAACGAACCTGCGCAATTATAGTTCACATTTGAGTAGTCACACAACCAAGTGTTATGTCAATGCTCAGTTCGTGCTTTTGGCTTCGAATTGCATGTTATTCAGTATTGTGCGTGCATCAGACCGGGTTGGATACTACATCAAGTTGCTAATGTTTCCTGAAGTCTGTGAAACCCAGTCAGGGCTAAGCAATTTACATTACAACTTTTGGCCTTCAGCCAGTCTTTAGGCCCAAAGAAAAAAACCGTCAGTTTCTGATGACAAGGCTAAAAAAAATAGGTCGGTATTTTTTATTTTTTATTGTTTGATTACTTTAATTGAAGTTTGTAAATTATGTATGCTGGGGCGTGTCCCTTTTTATCGGCTGGAAATCGTGCGAGATGTGTCCCCTGGATATCGCAGAAGAGTAACTTCCCTTGTAAAGTTTGGGAAATCAAGTTGTTTTTAAAAACATTTTTTTTAAAGGGTTTTAAAAAAAGTTCTAGAGTTGGGAGGAAAAAAATTGGGTCACGTAGTCCGAAGCATTGAATTTTTTCATTGGCCTCATATAAATTTGTGTTGCAGGCCAGGTTTATCTTTGAGGAGTGTGGGGGACTGACGAGCCTAGAGCAGCTGGAAAGTCACCCCAACGACGCCATCCAGAACCAGGCACTTGAGATCATGGAGACTTACTTTGGCCACCAGGAAGAAAATGACATCCATGACTAAACGAGGAGAACGCGTTCACTGACCTTGAGTGTCCTTGTACATACATACCTGCATGCATTTCTATAATAGACGGTAATAGGAAATAACTCTGTGAGAGTGTCCATGTACATACCTGCATGCATTACTATGATAGACGATAATCGGAAATAACACTGTGAGAGTGTCCATGTACATACCTGCATGCATTACTATGATAGACGATAATCGGAAATAACACTGTGAGAGTGTCCATGTACATACCTGCATGCATTACTATGATAGACGATAATCGGAAATAACACTGTGAGAGTGTCCATGTACATACCTGCATGCATTACTATGATAGACGATAATCGGAAATAACACTGTGAGAGTGTCCATGTACATACCTGCATGCATTACTATAATGGACGATAATAGGAAATAACTGTCGGGTTTGTGAACGAGTGAATACCCTTGCTTTTAGGGACACAAATAATATACACGTGAGAGTGTCCATGTACATATCTGCATGCATTACTGTAATAGACGATATAAGGAAATAACTCGTCAGGTTTGTGTCGGTTGTGAAAAAGTGAATAGCGTTGCTTTTAGGGACACAAATAAGGCCAAAAAGAAAAATATGTCTGTTTCCGGTAACATCGCCAAAAAAAATAGGGTCGGTCGGTCGTTTTTTTTTAGGTTTTTTTTTTTACCTTTTTCTTACGTTTTGTTAACGTCTTTTTACGTGTTTTTTTAATTTTTTTTAAACGCTTCCTTAGTTTACTTACCATTATTTAGCACATGTTTTTGTCCTAGATAATTATATTGAAACTAAATAAAGTATACTTGACTTTTTTGTTGTTGTTTGTTTGTTTTTTTGTTGTTGCAAAAAGCGAAAAAAACAACTTTAGGGTCGGCGCTTAAAAATAGGGTCGGTCGGGTTACCGGAAACAGACATATTTTTCTTTTTGGCCTAATCTACACGTGCTCCTTGTCCTCGTGTTTCAGACACACCCCTGGCTAGTGATTGGCCCGTGGATGGTTTGTCTCCCTAAAAGGAAGGGCATTCACTCTTTCACAACCCATACAAACTCAAGTTATTTTTAGAATTCGATCGTCTTTTTTTATTATGTCCCATATTGATTGACTATTGCAAATGTGATACATACAGTATGGGGTGACAAGGAGCAGGCGAAGTCAACAGAGCAAGACAAAATAATGTAATCACAAATTATTAGACACAACCCACCATAAGACATGGTGGTCAGATTAGAAGAAAGAAGTACATTGTACATGTATCCCCCTAATGGCCCTATAATCTGAAAAAGGCATTTTGAATTTGTCAGATGATTCCTGTGTAAATAGTTACGTGCAGCAACAATTTTCTTCTGGATTTTTGTATGTACTTTGGCAGCACAATATAAACCTTCTTTGCAGCTCAGTTGCTTTTGATTGAGAGAGAGAGAGAGTGCATGATTGTGTGTGCATGACAGAGGGAGAGAGAAGGCATGTGAATGAACAAGGGTTTCTTTGTATCTCTCCCTTTTAAAAACGCACTCAAGATGGCAATAATCTCTCTCAGAGTCTCTTCCTCTCTATTTCTCAATCTCACAAACAATCGAGAACTACATGTAAATACAGTGGAACCCCCCATTTTAAGACTCCCTCCTTTTAAAGACCTTGTTTTCTCAAACTTTCTGTTCATAATCTTTGTAAAAATACCCCTATTTTAAGACTCCCTCCTTTTAAAGACCAGATTTTCCCAGGTCTTAAAAGGGAGGTTCCACTGTATTTATTTATCTAGGTTGTACTCTTCGTACTGTTGTTGTATTTCATACATAAAACTTAAGACCCCAAAACAGCACTCACACTTTTAGTTTTAACTTGATTGTGGATTTTTTATATGAAGTCTTTTATCGCGCGCGTATCTCCAGACTCGGACTACCGGCACGGTTGGCCTAGTGGTAAGGCGTCCGCCCCGTAATCGGGAGGTCGTGGGTTCGAACCCCGGCCGGGTCATACCTGAGACTTTAAAATTGACAATCTAGTGGCTGCTCCGCCTGGCGTCTGGCATTATGGGGTTAGTGCTAGGACTGGTTGGTCCGGTGTCAGAATAATGTGACTGGGTGAGACATGAAGCCTGTGCTGCGACTTCTGTCTTGTGTGTGGCGCACGTTATATGTCAAAGCAGCACCGCCCTGATATGGCCCTTCGTGGTCGGCTGGGCGTTAAGCAAACAAACAAACAAACAAAAGACTCGGACTCAAGGCGCAGGGATCTATTTATGCCGTGTGAGATGGAATTTTTTACACAATACATCACGCATTCACATCGACCAGCAGATTGCAGCCATTTCGGCGCATATCCTACTTTTCACGGCCTATTATTCCAAGTCACACGGGTATTTTGGTGGACATTTTTTTTATCTATGCCTATACAATTTTGCCAGGAAAGACCCTTTTGTCAATCGTGTGATCTTTAACGTGCACACCCCAATGTAGTGTACACGAAGGGACCTCGGTTTTTCGTCTCATCCAAAAGACTAGCACTTGAACCCACCACCTAGGTTAGGAAAGGGGGGGAAAAATTGCTAACGCCCTGACCCAGGGTCGAACTCGCAACTTCTCGCTTCCGAGCGCAAGTGCGTTACCACTCGGCCACCCAGAAAGAAAGAAAACAAAATAAACCCATACATTTAATACAAATGATTTATTTTTGTCTTGATAATGATCACAATACACTGAGAATATATATATACACTGTTGCAAATATCACACATTGCTTCATAGCTTCCTGCGCTTTCATACATCTACAATCTATGTGTTGTTTTCAAAACATGCAAATAATCATGGGTCCAATGGGTTCGTTTACATGTGCAACAAGCATGCTTCCACTTGAAAACACGTCACAACTCATTTAATGAACAGGGGAGATTTTGGCCAATTTGTTCTCATCATCACCAGTGTTTGTATTTTGTCTTTTCGGTGCTTATCAAGTAAGCATTTCATTCATAGTCTTCTTTGCAAACATCAAGCCTAGCTCATGCTGGAATATTTTAAGACAGCTTTTCATTTTACATGATCTTGAAGTTGAATCCGTGTATCAACACAATCATACAAAGCTTTATCACCAGTGCTGGACTGATCGTGTAACCTCTGCGAACGCCAAGAAGAAGAGATACAAAGCTTGAACAAATCTTTGAAGGCGTGCAAAGAACTGCTGAAATCAAAAAGTAAACGTAACACGGGTGTCTTTTAAGTTATAAACCTGATTGTTTCTACAATGGGAAGCATAATGCAGTAAGCTGATGGTTAACTTCTCAAAGCTTTTCAAATTTGCAACTAATTCAGTACATGTAGCAGCATACCCTACTAGAGACAGATAAGATCAGATTTTTTTCCTCTGAAAGGATCAGGCTTGTGCCGGCTTTAAAAGTTCTAAGGTGAACTTCAGTACAGATGTGCATTGTTTTGGCTAGAAGGACTCATACTTTGAAGCGCATAAACTGAAGGCGAGAAAAAGCATTCAACCACCAAAAAGATTCAACATCTAACTATTAAGTATAATGCAAACAATGTCACAAAGTCTAGGTTTTACAATCTTCTACAGCATAACAGACCATACCATGTTCATAATGAAAATTGCAGACTCGAGTACATTTGTGCAGGCTTTATCTTAAACCTTCACCGGATCACGCTTTGAACTACACAGTCCGGATGATGTGGGTCGTAGACGACCCATACTTTAAAAGAAGGATTCAACGTTAAAAGTATGGGTCGTACACGACCCATGGCATCCGAATAGGGATAAACATTGTTAATTCCTTCTTTAGTTCCATGTCGCCCACGACCAACATCATCCGGACTGCTGAGTTCAAATTATGTCAGTTTATTTGTTTGTTTATAAAGATAATTCTTCAGAAAATGGTCGAGGGGATTACATTAAATCCTCTATGGTGTTTGAGGATTACATGAAGTCTTAATAAAAAAACAACGAAATAGTTTCAGAGATACACACATTTTTGTGATGCTCCGGGTTGTCCACAACCCAGGAAGCACGATGAAGGTTAAAGCATTCTTATGCATGGGCTAACATTGCATAACAGAGCAGAAATATTCTGGACGCACATTCTTTCTCCACTGGGCCACTTTAGACAAAATTCTCCTCTTTCATGATCAAACATTTGACCTGAACCTTAAAACTAAAATAATAATAACCTTTACACACAGTTCGTAAGCCGAAAGATGCAGGTCATCCTCATCCATTGTGCCACAATTCATCTTCAAATTGTAAACCAAAGCACATTTTAAACACTACTGTTTCATTACAAAAATGTATCAAGCACCATTTTAAGTTCTGCTTTAAGTGCTTTTCACATTCACATTTCCAAAGGTATCCGTTTGGAATCGTTGCATGCCTGTGGTTTTCCTTTTTACTTTTCACTGCCATCTGGTACTTTTTTTTCTTTTTCAGTGCCCAAGACACTTTTTTCCAGTTCCCACAAATCCAGTTTCCTTTCTTTGACTGCTTTCTGAAACACACAACATAAATAAAATAATAATAACTGTTGCTGTAGCAGAGTATATAAGCAGATTTCTCTGTTGAGAATAAACTAAATTTGAACACACACACACAGATAAAAAGCAAACCCACACACCCAACTCACCTCCCCTCAACACACACTTACAGTTTCTAAAAACAAAAACATGCAAGGAATCGCACATGCAGTAGAGACGCTTAAATAGTAGATTGTAGAGTTGCAGAAGTGATTTAAAGTTGTGGGGGTGGATGTCCCTTCATTAGGTATAAAGCTCCTTATGGGCAGAATATACCTGCGCAGTTTCAGCGGCACAGACGACGCACTGCATATTATTTATGCCGCGATAGAGATTATGACGAGTACTTGGCCTGTTTTCTTTTCGTGCAACGGGCTGGGATAATCTGCAGTGCGTCGTCGGTCCTGCTGAAGTTACATATATGTGAGCGGAGCCCCTTAGGAGTCCTACCACGCACTCACACAGAAAAAATTGTGGGGGATGCTATCATAGTAGGACCCAGCAAGTTGTCGTCAAGGGACAAACCTCTACAGTTGACCAAGTGACCTGTGTTCCCCAGGGATCAGTCCTTAGACCAACCCTGTTCCTCGTATACATCAACGACAACACCAAGTCTACAGTCCCCCTCTTTGCCGATGACACCATACTATATCGGCGCATTTCATCACAGGCGGATTCCCACGTTCTCCAAGAAGACCTGGACAAAAGTCTAGAACTGTGGGAGAAGAGGTGGCAGATGTCTTTCAACACCTCTAAATGCCAAATCCTATCGGTCACACGCAAGAAAAAAAAAGTCTGCACCAACTACACCCTTCATGGAGAAATGCTGCAGAAGGTGGACAAGGCCAAGTACCTCAGCGTGAAGCTCATAAAAAGAAATGCACTGGGGAGCGCACACCCAGGCCACCACAGCAAAGGCAAACAAGACCAGTGCCTTTGTTTACTGAAACCTCAGGGGCTACCCCAATCCTGTTAAGACCACCTGCTACAATCTTAAGGGACTGTGAGGCCGGTCTTGGAGTATGCTGCCCCAATCTGAGACCCACGCCAGAGAGCCTGTCTGACAGCCTGGAGATGACACAACGACTCTCCGCAAGGAGAATCCTGCACGACTTCTAACCCACCAGTAGCGCAACCGAACTCATCTCCAGGCGTAAGCTGGACCCCCTCAAACAACGGCGCACTGTGGCCAAGACCATCATAATTAATGAACAAAATCATGAGTGGATTGGTCTAGCTAGCTCCAAGGAGAGGCACCCTGACACTGGTCCCAAGATTCACCAGGGGACATACTACCAGACTACAGGTCCCCCACAGAACGTCATTCTTTCCATCAGCAATCCGCCTCTAGAATAACATCCCCCAAGAGGCTGTCAGCACAGACTCCCCCCAGGCCTTGAAGGCCATTTAATTGAGGCCAGGCTCAGAAGAGCCAGCCCATAAGCACCCCCTGTCAAAATGCACTCCCTGCCTGTCCCCGTCCCTCCAACCCTCATATTCCCCCCTCTCTATCCCTCCCGACCCATAAGAAATCAGTAGTAATGTTAGGCGCGTTTGATCGATCTGCGCGATCGCGCTGCGCGTTTGGTGGATCGATCAAACGCGCACACATCGATCGATGTGTGCGCGTTTGATCAATACAAAGAATACAAGAATCGTTAAAACGCGCAGCTCTTATATACTTGCGCATTTGGACGATCCGTCTCACAAATCACCACACTACGCACACACACGTCTGCTGGCAATGACCGGAAGTTATGACCGGAAGTAGGCCTAGCTATAAGTGTCTAAACGACAATCTGTAAGACATTTTAAAAAAGAAGAAAAAATGGGATTATATTGTACCAAACACTTAGACTACCTCAAAGACATCACATCACAGGTATATATGCGTCGAGGTTGCACCTGATCATCCATTTCACATGTATTAGCACATGTATTAGCTCATTGAGTGTTTAATTGTCCTTTAATAGCAAATGATTTAAAAGTTCAGCAGTTTTCATGAGATGTCAGAGGGATGGACAGAGATGAGGAAGGAGGGATTGGGGGGAGAGACTGAGAGACTAAGAGAGAGACTGAGAGAGAGAGAAAGTGTGTGTGAGAGAGAGAGAGAGAGAGAGAGAGAGAGAAAGTGTGTGTGAGAGAGAGAGAGAGACAGAGAGACAGAGAAGAGAGAGACAGAGAGAGACTGAGACTAAGAGAGAGACACAGAGAGAGAGAGAGATCCTGAGAGACTGAGCGACTAAGAGAGAGAGAGAGAGAGACTAAGAGAGAGAGAGAGAAGAGAGAGCGATAGAGAGAGAGAGATAAGAGAGTCTGAGAGACTAAGAGAGAGAGAGAGAGAGAGAGAGACTGAGAGACTAAGAGAGAGAGAGAGAGAAACATTGAAACATAGAACTTTATTACAGGAAAGATAGCATTAGGTCCGTAGGACCTTTCTTCCAGCTTTCTTTCTTTCTTTCTTTATTTGGTGTTTAACGTCGTTTTTAACCGTTCAAGGTTATATTGCGACGGGGAAAAGGGGGGGGATGGGATAGAGCCACTATAATTGTTAATTGTTTCTTATTCACGAAAGCACTAATCAAAAAATTGCTCCAGGGGCTTGCAACGTAGTACAATATATGACCTTACTGGGAGAATGCAAGTTTCAAGTACAAAGGACTTAACATTTTCTTCCAGCTAGTCCTGATCTAAGCAAAATGGTTATAATTGAAATGGGAATACATAGGAACAAACTTTTTATGATGAAACGCAGACACACGCAATAGACTAATAGTAATATAAGAATAAGATCATAAGAGAGAGAGAGAGAGAGAGACTGTTTGAAAGATTGAGAGGCCTGACAACAAACAAATCAAAAACGTTGTTGGGGTATATTTCGGAACATTCCTGTATTTGAAACTTTTCACTTCCGGCGTGCGATGTGTGTGTGTGGTAGGGACTTACTTTGTGACAGATCGTCCAAATGCGCAAGTATAAGACTAAGAGCTGCGCGTTTTAACGATTGTTGTGTTCTTTGTAGCCTATTCTTTGCATCGATCAAATGCGCACATGTGTGCGCGTTTGATTGATCCACCAAACGCGCAGCGCGATCGCGCAGATCGATCAAACGCGCCTAACAGTAATATAAATCAAATGTGTTCGAATGTACTCTCGTAAACTTGAAATGTTAGTCAATCAAGTACTGTGTAAAAGAAGCATATTTCAACAAGCGTACATGCAGAAGGAAGCATCCACGGACTGTCGTGAAATGAATACTTCTGCTTTTTGTTTGAACACTCCGAACTACACTATCGTGATGCAATCTGATGTCTATATTTCTATACGTACACTGTCTGGTACGATCTGCTTTAACACATTTTAAAAAAAGAAAGGAATCAATGGTCAGACTACATGCCTAGAGCTGTCAGTCACTCACATTCTCATCCAAAATGCACTAACACAGATAATGTCCAAGAAAAACCATCACCTTGACACAGTCTTGATACACACGAAACATCGGTGCGCATGTGTCCTCGGTTTGGCCTTTCAGAAACTTTTCCGAAAACCACTTATTGAAGCACTCCTCGTAAGCCTTCTTCAGTTCGAGGCACTCGTCTCCTACGCTGTTCATTTCTGTCGGTAGCATAAAAGGGTAAGCTCAACTGATCAATTGCTGCGCAACTAAACAGACAAAACGTATTCTCAACATGTGTTTTCTTTGAGAAACAGCGTGGCGGATGTAGTGCCTGTTTGCATAGCTTCCAGAGTGGCATTACTATTTCCGGTTATAAGTTCTTTATGTAATGCTGTTGTATGTAGCGATACTACAAAGTTATCACTTAAAAACACAATCAGGAGTAAAATAAAACAATTTTGTTACAATAAAAACATTAACCTTCAAATTATCATTATCATATTTACCTCTTTGTATCTCACCAAAAGTTAACTATCCCTACGCGTTTCCGGTCAACTGAAGCAGACGCTCTTTTGAATCATGTTTTCGAGATTCAGTGTTCTCAGGTGTTTGCACAAGTTCTGTATAGCAAATCGGTGCATATCGTCAAAGGCAAGTATTCCCAGCGATGCTTTAATGATCTCTTTATCTAGAAATATTGATCACATAGTACGATTTACTTTTGAATTGGATCTGTACACACAGTGATTCATTGATGTCCACATTAGCAGTGCTAGTACAGTAGTAGTAAGACTCCACATTCGGTTCTAAACGCACACAGATCGTATTCGAAAGCCAGCAGACACAGCACTATTGTTTTCGTTAAACATTGCACGTTTAGTATCAGATGACCGAAGGAAATATTCGAGTTTCTATGTTAGTCCTGAACATGTTTAACCTAAACCACTACCCCTGTACACGGAACATCCATGCATTTAAACATATTCTCAACATCATTAAATTATTTGCATGCTTTTGTGTTACTAAATTTCAGATTCCAGACAAGCCAACCTGGACTCCAGTTGATACAAGCAAGCTTCCACAGGTACTAGTCTGGGAATGATACAAAGTCCTGTAAAAGTGTTTCACCCGTATGTTCCATGGTTGAAAACGACGTTAAACACCAAATAAAGAAAGAAAGATATGTTCCATGTTATTGTGTTTGAAATAGAGAATAAGATCTTGTTCATGTTAAAAAAAAAAACAGTCTTGCTTTAGCAACTGAGCAACACACTTGTGTGACAAGGGGACGCAGTAGTCCCTCTTGTCACAAGCAGCTGCTCTGGACTGGGTGGCCGAGTGGTAACGCACTTGCGCTCGGAAGCGAGAGGTTGCGAGTTCGACCCTGGGTCAGGGCGTTAGCAATTTTCTCCCCCCTTTCCTAACCTAGGTGGTGGGTTCAAGTGCAAGTCTTTCGGATGAGACGAAAAACCGAGGTCCCTTCGTGTACACTACATTGGGGTGTGCACGTTAAAGATCCCACGATTGACAAAAGGGTCTTTCCTGGCAAAATTGTATAGGCATAGATACAAATGTCCACCAAAATACCCGTGTGACTTGGAATAATAGGCCGTAAAAAGTAGGATATGCGCCGAAATGGCTGCGATCTGCTGGTCGATGTGAATGCGTGATGTATTGTGTAAAAAATTCCATCTCACACGGCATAAATAGATCCCTGCGCCTTGAGTCCGAGTCTGGAGATACGCGCGCGATATAAGACTTCATATAACATTGATGAAGTTGTCTCCCTGCCAAAGCGCTAGAGTTAGCAATGTATACGTCGGTAGACAGCACACACGTAAGATATGGAGTAGCTGTTGGTGATGGGGTCTGGCTTCTGTTGTTACCTGCTATGCTCTCGCGAACCTTAGCGTGCCAGTAGCAATTTTTTAGGGCTATTAATTTAGCTGTCAAATTTCAATCCTGTTTGACTGGCTTTACCTCTAAACTGAGGTGATTCTCGTGCTTCAAGCACTCGGTTACATTTATTTTCCTCTTGCTTTTAGAAGAAAAAAATCTACATGAATTATATTTTATCAAATTTGTGAAAATAACAAATAAAACAATGTCAATGAATATTTTTGCACAGGTGGAAGAGATCAGCCGTGACCTTGTGGAGCACCTGGAGCGGCAATCACTTGTAGAGTTCAGCAATGAAGAAGGTCTGAAACGTCTGTCCGACGCCATCCAGTCGGCCAACAAGCTCTACATGGTGGACACGGAGGGAGTGGAGCCTTTGGACTCGGTGCTGGAAGACAGGTGTTGTTTATTTGTGTGTGTTTTTGTGTGTGTGTGTGTTTTTTTATTATCTTTTTAAAAAATTTATTTTTTACATGTACATGTATAAACTTTACAGGACAAATCGCAGACAAGGGAAAAAAATCACAAAAGAGTACTCATGTTGGACAAATACAAAACACAGGGTGGGGGAGTCATGGCTTGGTGGTCGCGGTATCAAAAGGGCATGTAAAAATAGAACAGCAACCAAAAAAAAAACGGTAGTTTGTACTTGCTGTTGCTTCCTGCCATGCAGACAAGTTTTTTAGTTTAAAAAAAATTAGTTTTACTTTAAAGGTACTGTCAGATTATACGACGAAATCACCCATGCATTGACTTTTGCATGCAACAACCAGTCACACCGCCGCTAGAATTTAATGCAAGAACGCTTTTTGGCAAAGCAGGACTGCCAATGTTCAAACATTGCTCTCACCCTTTCTAGAAATACCTTTCAGAATTAGGCCTTTACCGGAAAGTTATTAGGCAGTCAGTTGTATTTGATGGTTCTTTATCATAAAACACACCCAAAAATTCTTCTGTGTATTTGAGTAAAGAACCGTTCTCCGTTTCTTTAAGGCGAGAATTGGCTGATGGGGTGAGGAGGTACCGTTTCTTGGGCAATTCTTGCCGCGAGGAACGCTAGGATTTGGCAAGCAAAGGCTAGACTACCTTGGGATTGCTCGCTATGCGAGAAAAAAATGGCAGCCACGCAGCTGCCAATCTGATTGGCTGTCCATGACTGTTTACCGACCAGTGCAGACGACCTTTTCGGTATCATCCAATGGTGTTTAATTAATGCGAACCTGGCCATCAAACTGTTTCATATACACTCTTGCTTCCTAGCTATGCAAGCGGCTAGCCGCAAGCATGTTTCACCTTAAACACGCGTCAGTTCTTTCGAAAAGTTTTGGAAAGAGACTCTAGACACAAGAGACCTTGTGTCAAGATCCAATGCTTCAAGCAAAAGATACAGTTAAATAATCACTAGTACAAACATTTTTTTGGGTGATGCATAGCTGTAATGTAGACTTTAGTAATAAAGGCTTTACATGTTTTTTTCAGAGCTTTATACCTGCGGAAGGATGAAGTGAATGAAGGAAACTGCAGAGATGATATTCTTTCTAATGCCAGCAAAACAGAGGAGGAATATTTTGTGGCACCACCTGGTAATTATTTTACAATCATCAGATCTGTTGTGTGTTCATGTAAATGATTGAAACGTGGCTATGTATGTACAGCATTCTTTTCAAAATCACGTCAATGTTAAATTTCCTCTTTGCGGAGTTATTCCTCTTTCTACGTTTGAGTTGTTCACGAAAGCAATGGTACTGCTTCGCCAAATTTGAAAGAGGTCATTTAATTTGACATATTTTGCCAATAAAACAAAACACTCCCAGACATTCTGCTAGAATTTGGTTTTTTGCGTGTGTTGAGACCTGAAATGTTCTGCCGGCCCCTTTCTTGTCATTACTCGCTTACCTCCCTTAGGATTCTACATTGTGTTGACTTGCAGTGTATGCACATGCAGTCATGTGCACAAGGGATTTAAGTATGTATTGTAATAAAGTGGATAAAACTACATCATATGATATTCGTTCGGTCTTCTGTATATAAATGTTGTTTCTTTTTGTTGCAGGAAACATCCCTTTGAAACAGGCTGAGAAAGAGTACAAAGAAAAATTAAAATAAGCAAAACATTGAGTAATTGGTGTTTTAACGTGAATTTGTTTGATGTCCCTGTGTGAAAATGCCACGACAAATTTAGTTATGTTGCTGTACTCATAAATGTTTGGTTAGAATGTTGTATAAAGTTAAATTTTCCAAAATAAAAAGTGTTAGTTAATATGTACAAGTCTGTACCAGCTTTATTTTGACAGACTTTTTGTTTGGTTTCGAAAGTAGTGCCCGTCATTCGTTCATCAAAAAGCAAATATCTCGCATGCTCTGCCACTCTATTCAGATTGCTGTATCTGAGTTGAATCCTGCATGACGAGTAAAGCAAAACCTGAGTAAAGAAGCAGGAAACAGCTGTCGTAGCATTTCTTGTGCCGAAACCTCAGGGACATTGGTTACCTACAATGACAAATGGAAAGTAATTTCAACTTAATAACCTCATCAAACGCTCTTCCGAATGCACCCTCCTAACTGACTGAAGTTCTGGACTTAGCGAGTTTCAGATAAGCTCATTATTTGTATCATAAGTGTTTGCACTTAATAGACCACTGGGTCGACATACTGTAAATGTAGCGTTTTGTTTTGTCTTTAATGAAACGTTCCAATAATAACCTACACCCAGCTTGCCCCATATGTCTGTGCAGAATTGTAACAAAGACAAACAAGTTGAGGTCACATGCTGACCAGACCAACAGATCGCTGCCAGTCGCAATACTTACGGGCCACCATCTTCAAGAAAGAATTTACTCTGATTACTGAACTGTAAAGTAATTCCTTAATTGAGCCCGAAGTCGACTTCGCAAGTCTTTTTAACAAAAATTCAGTGCTAAAGCTCTGTGCGGCCAGCTTCGCGAAGCACACCTCAAGTAGTCGACTTCGCCCAATTAAGAACAGGCTTAAGGGTACCAAAAGGAGCTAGTTCTGTTTTCTGCTGGGCAGAGGAATCCTTTTATTCAGATTT
Organism: Littorina saxatilis; assembly: GCF_037325665.1. Classification (NCBI taxonomy): domain Eukaryota; kingdom Metazoa; phylum Mollusca; class Gastropoda; order Littorinimorpha; family Littorinidae; genus Littorina; species Littorina saxatilis. The sequence goes on along the minus strand of NC_090253.1, from coordinate 39,275,062 downwards.
TATGTTCAAACTTCCATTTTGAGACTCGCAATCTTTTTATATTTAGTCAAGTTTTGACTAAATATTTTAACATCGAGGGGGAATCGAAACGAGGGTCGTGGTGTATGTGCGTCTGTCTGTCTGTGTGTGTGTGTGTGTGTGTGTAGAGCGATTCAGACTAAACTACTGGACCGATCTTTATGAAATTTGACATGAGAGTTCCTGGGTAAGAAATCCCCGAACGTTTTTTTCATTTTTTTGATAAATGTCTTTGATGACGTCATATCCGGCTTTTCGTGAAAGTTGAGGCGGCACTGTCACGCCCTCATTTTTCAACCAAATTGGTTGAAATTTTGGTCAAGTAATCTTCGACGAAGCCCGGGGTTCGGTATTGCATTTCAGCTTGGTGGCTTAAAAATTAATTAATGACTTTGGTCATTAAAAATCTGAAAATTGTAAAAAAAAATAAAAATTTATAAAACGATCCAAATTTACGTTTATCTTATTCTCCATCATTTGCTGATTCCAAAAACATATAAATATGTTATATTCGGATTAAAAACAAGCTCTGAAAATTAAATATATAAAAATTATTATCAAATTTTTTTTTTCGAAATCAATTCAAAAACACTTTCATCTTATTCCTTGTCGGTTCCTGATTCCAAAAATATATAGATATGATATGTTTGGATTAAAAACACGCTCAGAAAGTTAAAACGAAGAGAGGTACAGAAAAGCGTGCTATCCTTCTTAGCGCAACGAATACCCCGCTCTTCTTGTCAATTCCACGTGCACTGCCTTTGCCACGGGCGGTGGAGTGACGATGCTACGAGTATACGGTCTTGCTGCGTTGCGTTGCGTTCAGTTTAATTCTGTGAGTTCGACAGCTACTTGACTAAATATTGTATTTTCGCCTTACGCGACTTGTTTTTTTATCAGATTTGTGGAATTCATTACACAGGGGTTCCACTTAACATAGATGTAACTGGCCAGCATGCAACTCCAGCTTTGCATTCTGCACCGAAATACACTTGCTGCGTTAAAGACTTCACCATTTTACAGCAGCTATCTTGCAGGTGGCTTTGAGTGTGAATGCGAGTTTGTCATCATGCTATTGTTGTTGCACTAAGGTTTTATGTGTGCAAAATGCCTTTCATTATATTTAGTCAAGTTTTGACTAAATATTTTAACATCGAGGGGGAATCGAAACGAGGGTCGTGGTGTATGTGTGTGCGTGCGTGTAGAGCGATTCAGACCAAACTACTGGACCGATCTTTATGAAATTTGACATGAGAGTTCCTGGGTATGATATCCCCGAACGTTTTTTTCATTTTTTTGATAAATGTCTTTGATGACGTCATATCCGGCTTTTCGTGAAAGTTGAGGCGGCACTGTCACGCCCTCATTTTTCAACCAAATTGGTTGAAATTTTGGTCAAGTAATCTTCGACGAAGCCCGGACTTCGGTATTGCATTTCAGCTTGGTGGCTTAAAAATTAATTAATGACTTTGGTCATTAAAAATCTGAAAATTGTAAAAAAAAATAAAAATTTATAAAACGATCCAAATTTACGTTTATCTTATTCTCCATCATTTGCTGATTCCAAAAACATATAAATATGTTATATTCGGATTAAAAACAAGCTCTGAAAATTAAATATATAAAAATTATTATCAAAATTAAATTGTCCAAATCAATTTAAAAACACTTTCATCTTATTCCTTGTCGGTTCCTGATTCCAAAAACAAATAGATATGATATGTTTGGATTAAAAACACGCTCAGAAAGTTAAAACAAAGAGAGGTACAGAAAAGCGTGCTATCCTTCTTAGCGCAACTACTACCCTGCTCTTCTTGTCAATTTCACTGCCTTTGCCATGAGCGGTGGACTGACGATGCTACGAGTATACGGTCTTGCTGAAAAATGGCATTGCGTTCAGTTTCATTCTGTGAGTTCGACAGCTACTTGACTAAATATTGTATTTTCGCCTTACGCGACTTGTTTTCTTTGTACATTAGTCCTTTAGAAATTTAGATGCAGATCTCCTTGAACTGTGGGAGTTTTTTTAAGTAAATAATCTGCTGCTTTTGCTTGTGTCGGTGAATGAATGTATAAAATGTTGAATGGTTAAGCCAGTTTGTCGTTTCATGTGACTAGAAAATGTTGTCTTGAACAAGTTGTAAAGTGTGGGAGCATCTCGTTACTCCCCCAGCTCGTTACTCCGGGTCCCCAGTGCCTTTTAATTACACTTAAGTAATGTAGTTATTACTTAATTGAATTTTCAAGAGAGAGAGAGCATGTTTAAAGAACTTACAACTGTCAGATCTGCCTGTACATTCGTGTACAGTACATCTTTGGAAAAAAAGTATATATCTAAAGCAGAAGAGATACGGGGGAGTAACGAGATGCCCAGCTCGTTACTCCCCTGTATCGCTACTCCCCCGTACACAGAAAATGACTGGATAACCCTGTTAGCATGAAATATTGTTTTTCCAGAGACATTGTCTGGATAAACAAAGAAACAAACAAAACAGCTGGACAGGGGGGGGGGGGGGGGGGGAACAATATTTCATGCCAACTTACTATCACAGGGTTATCCAGTCATTTTCTGTGTACGGGGGAGTAACGAGCCGGGGAAGTAACGAGCTGATCCCGTAAAGTGTCACTATTTCGATGTTTGAATTGCAAGGAAAGCACAAGTGCAATTTAAACGGAAGCCACATGGCTTCATTATCCAACCGATGTATTCAACCACAACTCACTTCACCCTGTTCATTCTTCCCTTTCACGCACATTCAGTTCAAGTCTGCATCCAACTCTCACACAAACACAGACAAATGTTTCATACTCATCCATCTTCACTCTTTATTTGCTCTCATTTCCAAAAAAAAAGGGTACACAAGTCTTAAAACCACAGTGCTGCAACAAAACCACATGTAATGAGTTAAAAAAAACTTACCAGAATTTCCTTTGATGCAAGTCTTTTTCCTCTCATCCAAAGAAATTCTAGCAATGTAATCGCAGTTTAATTCATCCCTTCCTCTTGTGAGAATAATCCCATGAAATCCAGGAGTGTTTGATGTTTTATCATTAGTTCTCAGAAATCCTCGAGGGCAGTAATGAGTAAGCCAGACAAGAAGTGAAAATCCAGTGTGATTCCAAGGGAAATCCAAAGATAGTGAATCCAATTCCAGTGCATTTCAGAAATTCCGAAGATCCAGAATCCAGAAAGAAAGGCGAATAAGATCCATTGCACAAAAAGGAAAAACCTGAAAATACTCACCTGAAGCTTTGAGCACGTGTAACCAGAAGTCTCACAAAAATACTCACGAAAGCTAAAATTAATAACGAGGAAAAAAAGGGATTCAACCGTGTATGTTGGTTGCCGAGTGAAGTAACTGAACATTTACTTTACGAAAAGTCATTAGATCACGTCAATTCTGTTATTTTTATCAACATCAGCACAAAAAGTGTTGCTTTCCTCAGTTTTGAAAATTAAAGTTAAGACTTTTCATGTCTATATATGTATTTTCCTTGAAACAGTACTATCCTGGCATAAAATAACTTACCTCTCCTCACTTCCCCTAATAGTCCCACTAAAACACTGTGCAATCCATTATACTGTTCAAGTGATCCTCTTGCTGCATTTTCTCAGCAATGCTCACGCAAATAATATGATTGCACAATGCACCAATCGCAGACGTCGGACTTGAGCCCACAAGCAATATTTAATATTTTGAGTTCCATTTAAGCCTAGATGATTAACTTCCATCACTGTGGACAATTTTGACAGAAAGCATCCTCGGCTCCTGCTTAACATGAAAATCAAGTCGGATAGAGTCGATGAATATCCTCCTGTGCAAATATTCCCGCGAGACCGACAGAATTTTCAACGAGTAACTATTCCAAGACATGAAGCTTGCCTAAAGATATTTGTGACTGTATCCAATTGTGGTCAAGTGAAACCAGACATGTCATCCTCTCCTTTTCATTTAGCGCTGGGTGTTTCTAAAGTTTTATGAACTAGATGCACATCCGCAAGTTCTCCTATAGTGGTTACAGCTCCATCCTCCAGTTAATCCAGCCATGAAGTGCAACATTTCCTCATATTGTGCAATGGATCCTCTCCCAATTTTGAGACGTTCCTTGCCCTGAATCCTTCCTAGACTTCTGGGAACTTCCATTTCCCAGACTTTCTCTTTCCTGACCGAGCAATCCATAATTTCTGAACAGATCGCCAATTTCGAGACGTTCCTTTCCCTGAATCCTTCCTAGACTCCTGGGAACTTCCATTTCCCAGACTTTCTCTTTCCTGTACGAGCGATCCATAATTTCTGAACAGATCGCCAGAAATCCTTCTGAGGAATCCTTCGAGTTTCCCAGAACCTCTGATCCTGAGGGACGCTTCCAAAAAGATCCTGTTAACACTCTACTCCCGTATTTCTGAAGTAACTTTCCCTTTTGTTCTGGAATCCTTTGAGAGAACATCTCCTGTATTTGCAGATGCCGTGCTTAGCCATGCATTGATTGATTAAAATCCTGGCAAGAGCCTACTCCAGTTAGGGGCCATTATCCAGAAGAAGGGGAGAAAGGTCCTACGCGTTCCCATTCCTTATTCATCCATCCATCCCATATTGAAATGCAAGTCCAGAGATCCTAATGATTCCTTTGCTTTTCCTTCCATCCATCCCAAATCCCATATGCGTGTAGCAACTGAATCAAGGAAAAATGGAAACAGAGGTTAGACAGGGTTAATAAAAACATTTTTATTCAACACATACAAGTCCTTGATTTCAATGCAAAAGTTACATCAAATGATTTTTTCTTCCTGGAAAAATGATAATACTGACAGTGCTCAGCTGAACACACTGAACTTGTATTTTCTTCCAAGTTGCATTAAAAAAGGAAACTATGAAAAAATGAAGGAATAACACTGACCATTTACTACCAATGTCATTGAAAAACTGTTCCCTTTTAAATGCAACACACTGCAACTTTTTCTCAACCAAACAACTTGTATCAGAAAAAAAGACTTTGAAAAAAGAAAGTTACATGCAAACAGAATGCAACAATTGCAAAAAAAAGTCTGTTTGGCTTCTTGCCTTAATGACATTCAGGCAAAACTAAAATGACATTTAAAAAGTTGAAGCTTAAGATTAAACCGTTCATCATATTTGCATACAAAACTAAGCTTTCACAACTGTTGAAACCACGGATGACAAATTCCACCCTCAAGCAAATCAGATTACCCTGCTACATTCTGCCAACTGATCCAAGAAATTTCAACATTTTCTTGAGAGGTAAAAACAAGAGCAACGCCAAAGTGAGATTTCAATGAGAAAATAAAACAAGAAGGGCAAAGCCCATACGACTCACATGCTTTACACATTTTTCCTACCAAAATACTTGTGACCTTGACCCAAGGTCAAGGTCATCCAAGGTCATGCAACACAAAGCTGTTAATTCAAGACATAGGAAGTACAATGGTGCTTATTGGCTCTTTCTACCATGAGATATGGTCACTTTTAGTGGTTCACTACCTTATTTTGGTCACATTTCATAAGGGTCAAAGTGACCTTGACCTTGATCATATGTGACCAAATGTGTCTCATGATGAAAGCATAACATGTGCCCCACATAATTTTTAAGTTTGAAACAGTTATCTTCCATAGTTCAGGGTCAAGGTCACTTCAAAATATGTATACAATCCAACTTTGAAGAGCTCCTGTGACCTTGACCTTGAAGCAAGGTAAACCAAACTGGTATCAAAAGATGGGGCTTACTTTGCCCTATATATCATATATAGGTGAGGTATTGAATCTCAAAAACTTCAGAGAAAATGGGAAAAATGTGAAAAATAGCTGTTTTTTAGGCAACATTTATGGCCCCTGCGACCTTGACCTTGAAGCAAGGTCAAGATGCTATGTATGTTTTTTGGGGCCTTGTCATCATACACCATCTTGCCAAATTTGGTACTGATAGACTGAATAGTGTCCAAGAAATATCCAACGTTAAAGTTTTCCGGACGGACGGACGGACGACTCGGGTGAGTACATAGACTCACTTTTGCTTCGCATGTGAGTCAAAAATGTTCACGTTCAACAGAAATTGTTTTGTTTTATTCAATATCTTTATAATTGATCTGCCAACAGCAAAGCACACTAGCCCAGTTTAATTGATATCAGTGTCCCTTTTCAAATCACAGCTGTAAATTTGTCATTCACTGAATAACAGAACCCTATTTCAGCGAAAGTTAAGCCAATCTTTTATAAACTCAAGACACTGATTTTATTGCTTTCACATTAGTTCTGACTGAGTGAATTTTGATTTTGAATTACCAGGCACATATCCTTATGAGCCGTCCATGTTATTCCAACGTCCTGAAGGATCTGAGACTGACGCAAGTTCTGTTATGATGGGAGCAAAACAAACCCAAGACGTCCTCCTCTCCTCCAATCTCATATTGTAATATCCTTCGTCATGTTCCTACTTGCATCTGAAAAATGCCACATCACCAGTGAGTTGGGGGTTATTATAGCAGGAAAAATAAACAACTCATACGGTGAAATGTTCAGCTGCCTCTTAAAATCCACATAACAAGAAACAAAAGGCCAGCTTAATCAAATGAAGTTACAAAACGCTTTAGAATAGTGCAAAAATGAGAAGAAAAAACAAACTTGAAAGAGGAATGCACATTATTCAACAGGCTCCAGTCTATAAAAACCCAGGAACCCCAAACTAAGCAATGATTAAAAATCTTGGCAATAATAAAATGGCCATGACACCGAATGAGAATAAAGTCCGATCACTAATAGGGTGAACGTGAGCGAGAGTAAGAGCGCGAACGGGAGCGCATGGGGGAGTATCTGGGACTTCCTCTGGAGCGTTTCTGCGATGGGCTGCGGCTGCGAGACTTGGAGCGTCCCCTGGAATCCTCCTTCACCCGAATGTAGGAAACATCACCCTGGTAAACAAAGCAGTCACAGCTGAACAAGTGAACGCAAACAATTCTGTCAACCACACCATTACTGTGAATCAACAGATACTTGTGTACTGCAGCACAGGTGAGAAAATGCACATGCACAATTCTACCTTAAAAGATAAAGGAGTGTCACAGCTGGAGGTGCAAAATATTCAACTGCAGCAATGACTGAAAGCAAAAAAGTGACACATACGGAAATTAAGAGCACCAATTCTCCATATGAATGCACAACAGTAACATTAACAGTTGGACTAACTAGTTCTACCTTCTCCAGAACACTTCAACATCCCCTCCTTGTGTCAGTCTTATTCCTGCAACAGCATAGTAAGACCAATATCACAAGCTGTGCTGGGTAAGCCTTCAACCAACCACAATATTTTGTAGCAAAGCAACCCCAAAACTTCATGACTTACCTCATGTGACCGGAACTTTGTGTCATCAAGTTTTCTGACTGCATATTTCATGTCGTCATAGCGGAGGAACTCGACAACCCCTGTGCCGTCTTTGAAGACATCTGCGTAACACACGTCACCAGCTTCTCTCATGTGGTCCTTCAGGTCCTGCCAGCTACCCGTCGGTGGAAGACCTGCACACAGCAAAAGTGTGGATGAAATACTCTGCTTACCATATGGCCCATGTCTGGACTGTGTGGTTCAGATTACACCATTCTTTACTTGTAATTCACTGTCACATTGACTGATTGAGCTTGACTGGGTTGTGCTTTGCTGTAAATTGTAATCGAACGGACAGGCAACACAAAACTTGGTACAATAATTAACAACCAGAGTAATACTAATAGTTCCCCCATAAAAAAGGCTCAACAATTCCAGCAACTTAAACGCTAACGTACACATGACATGAAGTAAGCTGCACATTTAGAACAACTTACCAGACACCAGAACTCTGTTTTCAGACCGCCTTGACGGAGGTCCTCCCCGACCACCACCACCACCACCTCCTCCCCCTCCTCTGCCTCTCCCTCTTCCCATGCCACTGCCTCGAGGAAACTCAACCCTGAGCGTGTAACCATCATAATTGTATCCATCTCGCTGCCTCACTGCATCTTCCGCATCTCTGCAACAAAAACAACAGCACTTCATAAGTTCATTCCTTGTTAAAACCCACGAACTTTAAACGGCGATGCGCACACCACCCGTCAGGCATACGTATTAGCCGAACATCCAAATCAAGATTACGCCTTTAGTTCCAATATATCTCCTCATATCATGAGACCGCTTATTTCTGCCAGCATCTGCCAGTACCAGTACACTGTAGCATGAACCAACCTCTTCCATATTATCTCCCATGTTGTACTCAAATAGCCTGCTTTGAGTACCCTCGTTCCGGCTGGATTTTCTCTTTTCTGATTGCTCGGATGTGATGTAGGAACATAAATATGTATAGTTAAGAGCTTCCGCCGGGGTAGCACCATATTTCCGAGCCAAAACGAAAGTAATTTGATAGTGAAAAACGTAAATAAAAAGTGAATAATAGTTTCTGTAACTGTAAGATAAGATATAAATCCAGCCAAAACATTTTGCAGAACATATTGAAAAACAGCTTGAAAAGACCTCCCCCTACGGAAATTTGCGATCCAAGGGCGGGCAACTCAGCCGGTGTTTACCGCCATTTTGATATCTTGGAAAGACGTCTGTTGTGTTACTGTTAGTTACGAATTTTATTCCTGTCTACCATAAAGAGTTTTTTTGTTCTGCTTTAAACCCACAAAAATAAATAGAACCCAAAAAATAATGTTTGGGACACGTTACCCTCCGTCGCGATATGACCTTCGCGGTTAAAAACAACGTTAAACACCAATTAACTAACTAATATATTTCTAATGCTTCAGTAAAGCCGATTATGCTGAATGCAATCATTCATTATCATTACAATTCATAATCTAGCTTTTCAAACATAAAATTAGTGTTGTAATTTATGTAAAAGGAGTCTGTCATCATTTAGAGGGAAAAACGCAGCAAAATTGTGAAACACAAACAAAGAAACATCTTTTTTTTTTTACTCTTTGTTCAGGGTGGGTTTTTTTGGAAAAAGTATATGTAACCCAATATTGTTGTGTAATTTTCAACTGCATTGTGATCAAATCTTGTCTGTATTGGGACGGGGAAGCGTTTTTGCATAAACGTCAAAATGGGGTACTGATAGTATGAGTGATAGTCCGTCACTTTAAAAATTCATAGTAAATTCACCGTTCCATATTTTTTAATTCTGCTTTTGGAAATGATATTCTAAAGCCTTGAATATTATTATCCGGGGCGGGGATGTAGCTCAGTCGGTAGCGCGCTGGATTTGTATCCAGTTGGCCGCTGTCAGCGTGACTTCGTCCCCACGTTCGGCGAGAGATTTATTTTTCAGTCAACTTTGTGTGCAGACTCTCCTCGGTGTCCGAACACCCCCGTGTGTACACGCAAGCACAAGACCAAGTGCGCACGAAAAAGATCCTGTATTCCATGTCAGAGTTCGGTGGGTTATAGAAACACGAAAATACCCAGCATGCTTCCTCCGAAAACGGCGTATGGCTGCCTAAATGGCGGGGTAAAAAACAGTCATACACGTAAAATTCCACTCGTGCAAAAAACACGAGTGTACGTGGGAGTTTCAGCCCACGAACGCAGAAGAAGAATAATATTATTATCCAATAATTTTTTGAATTAAAATAAAATATCCTTGGTTCATGCTATACACTGCTAACTATAACTTGCAAGATACTATTTGTACAAATTAAACAAATCTGCCTTTAAGTGAAGCGTGGAGCAATGACTAGACTAGCCAGAGCTGGCAGGCAGTGGCAGTGACCTGGAGGTTTGGTCTGCCAATCCATTCGTTGAGTACAGCTTGAGGGCATCTATTGAGTATTGTTTGAAGCCCAATCTTCATTTGTTGTACACTACTCACGGCCATTTTCGAATTACTACGAATCAATAACATCATTTCAAATTGTCCAAGAGCTGCGTCCTTTTCCAAAATTGTGTAAAATTCGGCAACTCACCTGGGATCCTCGAACTCAACAAAGGCGAAGGGTGGCCCTTTCCGATTTTTCAAGTCGACGAAGACGATCTTTCCAAATCTGTAAAAAAGATCTTCAATATCTCTTGTTCTGATGTCGGGAGGCAGGTTGCCAACGTAAACTCTGCTATCTCTTCGTGCCATGACAGTAAATTTCAAGAGCAAATATTCGGTACGTCGTCAATCGTTTGCTGTGAGCACAAAAGAGGAAGATGGCGACGCGTGCGATTCATGAGCTAGGCTCTACTTTCATGCTGATTTGTATATTTTCTTTTCTGCAAATTTTACGCAAAGATGGAAGCAGCTTTAAGCAAATAATGATTAAACATCTTGTGATAGTTGGATGAGTAAATTTAATTTGACCACTGTCGCGAATAAAACAGAACTTTAGCCAGGCCTACTTTGTTCTGTCTTTTTACCTCATGCCACCATAACAGAAGAGCACATAAGCTATTCATGAGCAAATTTCCACCTGAAGCTCTCTTTGTTTCTTCACAATGCTTCAAAATTACATTGAATTTCTTGTAATGAACGTGATCGGATTTTTGTGTGTAGATTCAAGCCTATTGCACACACAAAATCATCAGACTTTTAATGGAGAGAACGTCGGCACATCTGTTAAAAAAGCACAAAATCAGTGTTAACTCCTTCAAGAATCGGTTGGGTGAAGATATATCCAACATTTAAAAATGAAATTCGATTTTGACGAATGAATTGAATATAAAATATAGATCCTGAATAAATTTAATGCAGACCCAATAAAATAAAATGTTGAACAATATTGATGGGATGTTTATATGGGCTTAACGGCCTACTGCATTGTCAGTCCTGGCAGGGACCTTATAGGTCTATGGTCCTCACAAACTAAACTACATGTAAACTAAACGACACTATAGATGTGGATATTTACTATGCAGAAACAGTCTGGCACCTGAGAGAATATAATTTAAAATGAACGAGCGACTTTCATCATCTTAAATTTGATCAGAGTGGTCACTGAGTTCATGAGTGTAAATATAATTATGAGGCCTGTTTGACTCAGTTTACAACCGTGTGTTAGCAAAATGCAAACGCATACACACACACACATACACACTGAGACGAGAAGCACACATTCTAGCATTTGGCTGTCTAGCATTGACATGTTTGAGATCATATATGGTTGTTCTGTAGTGAACTGCAACATATAGTGGAACCCCTTTTAAGACTTTAAAATTTTGATTCGCTTGGGACTTTCCCAACAAGCGGCTGACACATTCGATCAAGCTAAGTTCTCGTTACTCATTGTTTGTCTGTGCACTGTAAAGACCGTTGGGTCGAAATATTTGTGAATGTATTGTTTTGTCAATAACAAACGTTCCAACAACCTACCTTTCTTGTTTTTTTATTCTTAACTATCTTGGATTTTCAGTTCATAACCTCATAAAGGGGTGTTCCACTGTATTTTTCAGTGTACTATGGAACCAACCTGACATTTGCCTGTACTGCAATTCTATTTCTGGGATCTTACTTGGGTGAATTGTTTAATAAGGAGCACTTTTGCTGGGCAATTTGCAAAATGGTATAATGCAGTGATATTAGCCACAATTATACAAAGCTCGTTGCGGTAATATTCTTCGTCTAAGAACACAGGGGGGGGGGGGGGGGGGGTTGCATGAAAGCTCAGCTTTTGTTACTGTGGCTGGTGCCTGTGTGTCCTGTATATCGCTTGCACCCTATAACAAATAGTTGTGCCCCTTAGCAGAATCACTCATTCAACTTCTCATTTACTGCTGGACAACACACACACACACACACGCAGTGCATCAAATCGGATATCAGAGAAGGCAAGTCATCTTTTTTTTTCTTCAGATCAAGTGTCTTTATTTCACATCAAATTACATCCAGTCATCAACGCACGAAGATTGGAGGACACAAATGGAACGTCAAACACACACACACAACAGTCTCTGAAATGCATAATGACAGGTCCTAAAACAATAACTGACAGGAGAAATACAGATCAGAGTCCAGAAAATAGATACTGTTTTCCAATGAGGTAACAATCCTCAAAAATCTTGCGGCAACTGAGCTGAAGCATCATATTGTGTGCTTTATTATGTACAATAAAAATGATATAGATGTTAATCTTTCTGAGATTTCATAACTGAAAGTCCAATTTTTAACAAGACTGCACTTTGGAACATCAGTTAGAGCAAACAAGTCAGACTACAGAAAGTAAGTACTTCAGTCAATCAAAAGAAAAAGTAAAGAGTGTGTACATTATATACATAAAAAGGCAGCCAAATAACCTTTGCAAAAGGCAAAATACTCACTCTCTCTTCAAAAAGGAAAAATAAAAACCAACCAGCTCTGGAATTGGAAGATTTTAGTTGCTTTGGGAATTAATGTAGACTTGTAATGTTGTATTTGTTAACAGCCAGCATATTGAGACCTATTAAAAATATTAAACCCATACACATGCCATCAGTTTGTGCTTAAGAACACCATTAATTGAAAAACAATTTTTAAAAAACAAACAAGAAAGATAAGTTATTGAAAAGGTTTTACAAGATAACAAAAATATAATTTTTGTTTTTTTAATTCTTGAATTCCGCTAAAGTGACTTCATGGTATTTGTGCCAAACTACATAAAAAATATTGCAAACCTTGATGTGTTAATCACAAAATAATAGAAAGCTCAGAAGCACATCACTAATGATCCACCTTCTGTACAGATGCTTAGGAAGCATCTCTCACACCATAACAAATTCACACGAATACTTTCCCTGAAAAACAGACTAATTTGTAATGTTATATTTTGGCCGTCAAATAATGGAGAGAATCAGTTGTTTGAAGAAAAAAGTCACTTTCTAGTATTAACAGGCAGTGACAGCTACACACCTTTTAGACAGACAAAATACCAATGCAAGTATTTACACATAAAGAAAATTCATTCAACATAAATATTTATTTTGTAACTAATCTTTCTTTCTTTCTTTCTTTATTTGGTGTTTAACGTCGTTTTCAACCACGAAGGTTATATCGCGACGGGGAAAGGGGGGGAGATGGGATAGAGCCACTTGTTAATTGTTTCTTGTTCACAAAAGCACTAATCAAAAAATTGCTCCAGGGGCTTGCAACGTAGTACAATATATTACCTTACTGGGAGAATGCAAGTTTCCAGTACAAAGGACTTAACATTTCTTACATACTGCTTGACTAAAATCTTTACAAACATTGACTATATTCTATACAAGAAACACTTAACAAGGGTAAAAGGAGAAACAGAATCCGTTAGTCGCCTCTTACGACATGCTGGGGAGCATCGGGTAAATTCTTCCCCCTAACCCGCGGGGGGTTTTGTAACTAATGCAAGGTGTACAAATTCAAGTGACAATAACTTATCAAGAATTCTACATGCACAATGAAAACACAATGAAAGGGAAATGTTATTTTGCACCAAAGAAATTATGCATGAGAATGAATTGGTGATCCAACTGCAGTTTGATATGTAATTTGGACGGAGCAGCAAAGTTGATGAATCAATGACACAGGTAGACAATTAAGCGACTAATTAGGAATGAAAATCACTAGCTATTGTCAGGCACACCAACTGAAGGATTCTTGAGAATGTGAGCCCCTCACATCCTAACATACCCAGAGGATCAAGCCCAAGGGCCAGACACACAAACTTAAATGAACAATTGTCTAAAATGAAGCATTCACTGCAAGTTAATTATTCAAGAAAAAAGTCTACTGCTATTACATGTACATGTATGTATTCATATTTATAGTAAGTAAAACTTAATAAAAATAGTACTTGAAATGCTTTTCCCTTCTTGTTTTTCTTGCACAAAATTGTTAAACAGGGGTGCAAAAGAATACTTTCTTATGTAAAGGAATATATACTCAGGTTAGGCATACACTTATACTGTTTCAAAAACAGCTTAACCCTTGAAGATTTTATTTCCTCTCTGGGAACTAAAATTCAAAGAGCAAACCGGGGGCTTCTATTTTTATTTTTTATTTACCTAAAATAAGTTTTGCTTCCAGTTCAAACAACAGCTAACTTTTTGCGACTTAATTGGATTTGTTCTTAGCTCTAAGAACAAGGAAAGACAGGAACACAAGACCTATCTGTGGAGAGGAACGCCTTGGATAGTCACACAGGTGTTCCCTCTTGACAGGTATGTTCCTCTGCACTGACATTCTCTCCAGTGTTTTTGATATTTTACTTTATAATTGACACAGCCACGCCAGGGGCGGATCAGTTCATTTTATGGGGGAAGTTTCCCAAAGTATATTGTGAAGATACGGGTGTGAAAGCGCCGAGCCGACGGCGCAAAGCACCTAGCTTGCCAGGGGGGTCCGGGGGCATGCCCCCCGCGGAAAATTTTGAAAAAAAGGATGCAAAATGGTGTAATCTGGTGCATTCTGAGGATGATCATTACCAGTTTCAGGCAGCAGATTTTGTCACTGATTAATACCCCAAAAAACACAATTTTTATTTTTGGCTGGGTTTTTTTTTTTTTCCCCCTGAAACCCCAGAAAGCCAGCCCCCCCCCCCCCCCCCCCCTGCACGCCACAGCCGAGATAAAACCTCAAAATAAAAGGTCACCTTTCCTTATCTTTACCCAGTGCCCCCCATGTACAGGTAACTTGCTTTATATTGACACTTTGAGCTCACCCTCTTATGAAAGGTATCACTTGATTCTTTCTTTCTTTATTTGGTGTTTATATTAACGTCGTTTTCAACCATTCAAGGTTATATCGCGACGGAGAAAGGGGGGGGATGGGATAGAGCCACTTGTCAATTGTTTCTTGTTCACAAAAGCACTAATCAAAAATTTGCTCCAGGGGCTTGCAACGTAGTACAATATATGACCTTACTGGGAGAATGCAAGTTTCCAGTACAAAGGACTTAACATTTCTTACATACTGCTTAACTAAAATCTTTACAAAAATTGACTATTTTCTATACAAGAAACACTTAACAAGGGTAAAAGGAGAAACAGAATCCGTTAGTCGCCTCTTACGACATGCTGGGGAGCATGGGTAAATTTTTCCCCCTAACCCGCGGGGGGTCGCTGGGAGGTGAACATAACACAAAAGAAGAATAGAATTAATCCAAGATTAGGGGTGGTGAACAGAGCTATGAGATAAGAGACACTGTTATTATTGGGCCATTGCATCATACAAATCTAATGAAACATTGATTATGATTAGTATCATTTTGATTACATTTTCTGAAAGTCATATTTTTACACAGAGAAAAGATCTTGGAATGTTGACAAACATGCTCTACTAAATTATGTACACACATAACCGGACTGACAAAATTACAATTTGTCCATAATTTTCTTTGATTTGTTTGTTTGTTTGTTTGCTTGCTTTACGCCCAGCCGACCACGAAGGGCCATATCAGGGCGGTGCTGCTTTGACATATAACGTGCGGCACACACAAGACAGAAGTCGCAGCACAGACTTCATGTCTCACCCAGTCACATTATTCTGACACCGGACCAACCAGTCCTAGCACTAACCCCATAATGCCAGACGCCAGGCGGAGCAGCCACTAGATTGCCAATTTTAAAGTCTTAGGTATGACCCGGCCGGGGTTCGAACCCACGACCTCCCGATCACGGGGCGGACGCCTTACTACTAGGCCAACCGTGCCGGTATAGTTTTCTTTGAAACCTTGAACAAAATGATAAAGTCACAAACTAAACAGACGAAGACACATGTGCCACAGAAAAGACAACCGTGAAAGTAACAGATATAAAATAAATGCGAGTGAAATTATTTGCGAAGAGTCAACACATTCACTCACAAGCAGTTGAAATTACACAGGTCCAAAAAAGGAAAGTACAAGTTGCTATGAGAAAAAATATTTTCTAATAACAAATGAAAGATAAAAGATAGTGTTAGGCACAGAAGAAGAGAGATCAATTTTTGTGTACACCGTTTCAAGGCAAAATATTCATACATTGTATTGCAAATAAAGAAACTTATATTCTGTGAATACTGGAGTAAGTTACGCACACAACAGGAACAAAATATGATGCAATTCTGCAAAAAATTCCCCACACGCTCTATCCACAAATGTATCTAAACAGCATGGCAAAAATGAAGCCGTTTATTCAACTCTAAACACCCAAAAATGGAGTGTACATTCTGTTCTTAATGATGTAGGACATGAAGCAAAGTTGAGGGCAGATTAATCTCTCAGAAGAAACTTATTATCTGCCAATCAAGTACGTGATTCTTTCTTTCTTTATTTGGTATTTAACGTCGTTTTCAACCACAAAGGTTATATCGCGACGGGGAAAGGGGGGGGATGGGATAGAGCCACTTGTCAATTGTTTCTTGTTCACAAAAGCACTAATCAAAAATTTGCTCCAGGGGCTTGCAACGTAGTACAATATATGACCTTACTGGGAGAATGCAAGTTTCCAGTACAAAGGACTTAACATTTCTTACATACTGCTTGACCAAAATCTTTACAAACATTGACTATATTCTATACAAGAAACACTTAACAAGGGTAAAAGGAGAAACAGAATCCGTTAGTCGCCTCTTACGACATGCTGGGTAGCATGGGTAAATTCTTCCCCCTAACCCGCGGGGGGTCGCTGGGAGGTGAACATAACACAAAAGAAGAATAGAATTAATCCATGATTAGGGATGGTGAACAGAGCTGAGATATGAGACACTGTTATTATTGGGCCATTGCATCATACAAATCTAATGAAACAAAGGAGAAACAGAATCCGTTAGTCGCCTCTTACGACAAGCTGGGGAGCATCGGGTAAATTCTTCCCCCTAACCCGCGGGGGGCAAGTATGTGATTACACAATTACAAACCTCGATTGTCTAATAAATGTTTATACATGTTCTAGGAATGCAAATACCCTATGACATGAACCGACATTGATTTCAGGCTCTCTCAAATTTGTGAACATGATGTACAATATACATTTTTGATATCAAGCTCCCTTATGCTATACCATATTGTAATGGTCTCTCAAAAGAAAATCCCAGTTTTAAAAATAAAGAGGGTTGGAGTGGGTGTTAAAACAAATGATATATAAAAAAAAGTATCCTGGGCATTTATACGCCGAGTGGTATTCCCCCCAAAGTATGATTTTTAATTTCTTTATTTACATTAACCATTCTATACAGATATGGTCATTTCCAAAGAAAAACTTGTTTGTACAAAAATCCTTTTTTCCTTCTATATTAAACCTATTGTTGCAACTTCATTTTACACTAAAACTTGTTTACAATCTTCTGCTAGACTTTAAAAAAAACTGTCAAGAAGCTGATTTCTTTGCTGTTTCAAAAACAGATCTTCAGGAATGAAATGAACACAGACAGCACAAAAAACCATGTAATGTCAAGAAATCACTGAAACTTTTCCTTGTTCTGTTTTGTTTAATTCACATCTACTGAGCTAAAAATTGTCAAACAAAAAAGAAAACAGAAAAGGAGTAAATTTCACACTGTTATTCAAACACCTATACAACACATGTTGGATTGTTTTCCATCAGCATTCCTCACTATCTTCAAACCTTAAATATCAACAACAAAGAGAAAGGTGACAAACAAACAAGAATCAAAAGAAATGCAAACTAAACTTGTACAAACATCAATCACTTCCATCAGCAATACATGATGAGCAATCTGTGCAAGTTGTAAGACACATACAGGGAAGGACTAGAAATTGTACACAGGACGAATTAGGCGGCACAGTGTGAACCTGATCAAAACGACAACTCCTGACCACAAACAGCGCAAAATGTGACCAAACTTCAGACAAATTGTGATGTAAAACATATATCACTATGACACGTCAGTTACATTCTTGAAAAACAGAAAGTAAGCAGGATTATCCAATATCAAAACTAGCTCTCCTGGTAGAAAACAAAATATTAACCAAACACTCATTAACTGACTCATGACAATGATCCAAGTTTAGGGGTTATCAATTCTCCTTGATAAACATGTACGTTTTATGGGATAACAGAAGATGGTTGAAGTCAGGTAATGGAGTTTACGAACAAAAACTGTAAATGTAACATTTTGACGTTACCGTGGAATTTTAGCGTAACTCTATTCTTGGCGACTTTTATGTTTTTGTGCTCAAGACTAAGTTTTTCTCTCATTTCATTTCTCATTACTTTATTGTCCCATCGCTGGGAAATTCGGGTCGCTTCCTCCCAGTGGAAAGCTAGCAGCAACGGAGTCGCGCTACCCAGGTGTCTGCGTATTTAGGTGTATTCAGCCACCTGCACTTATGGCAGAATGACCAAGGTCTTTTACGTGCCATTGTGATGACACGGGGGTGGGACATGGCTACCGTCTCTAGGTCTGCACATAAAGTTGACCCGTGTCCGTCCCGGCCCGAATTCGAACCTGCGACCTTTCGATCACAAGTCCAGTGCTCTACCAACTGAGCTACCGGGCCCCCATAAATCATTCTCCATGAGAAATATTCTCAAATGATTGGCAATTCATGAATTCACATTCTTTTATCTTTCTATTCATACCAGGAACAAATATAAACACCATTTAACAATACAAATAATCAGTTTTCTCCTTTCTTTGATAAGCTGTTTAAAAAAGTTACGCCAAAATGTCATGACGACGTCGATTTATCATTGCCATTACATTTTTCAGCTTGAACTGTTTTTTTCCTGTAAATGTGGGAACAGAAGTATCAAAGCAACCCACAGTCTGCTTTTCTTCAAAACTTGCATGCCCTTTTTACATTTTAGAGGGAAAGATGTTTACTGGCAGCAAATGGTATTGACATGGAAGTCTTGATTCTCATGTTACCTGGTCAAAATAACTCTCCAACTAAATATTATTGATTTGGTATCCAAAAGTCTTTACCTAACAAATTTTAAATGTAGTGATCAAAATTACACACAAAAAGATATGTGATCTAAAGGGAAAAAAGAAAACGTGAGTGGGATATTCATGTCAGGAAAACTGTAAACTATGCTTCTCAAATGTGGAATAACTTGTCTGCACATTCTTTTTTATGTAAACGAAAACAAACATGACTAAACGTGAATGGAAAGGTAACATGATAAGTTGATCAGTAAAAAAAATTCACATCAAAAGTCAATTCAAAACCATCATCTTACAGTGTTTTAGATATTGAATATGCAGAGAAAATGAATATGCAGAGAATAAGTCTGCATCCGTTTGCTTAATGAAAAACAAGTCGCGTAAGGCGAAAATACAACATTTAGTCAAGCTCAGTCGAACTCACAGAATGAAACTGAACGCATTGCATTTTTTCCGCAAGACCGTACACTCGTAGCATCGTCTGTCTACCGCTCGTGGCAAAGGCAGTGAAATCAACAATCCAGAAAAGCGCGGTAGCGGTTGCGCTGAGGAGGATAGCACGCTTTTCTATATCTCTATTCTTTTTAACTCTCTGAACGTGTTTTTAATCCAAACATATCATATCTTAATGTTTTTGGAATCAGGAACGGACAAGGAATAAGATGAAATTGTTTTTGAATCGATTTCCGAAATTTTATTTTAATCATAATTTTTATATTTTTAATTTTCAGAGCTTGTTTTTAATCCAAATATAACATATTCATATGTCACACGCTTTCCTTCTTTGCCACTACTAAAGCAAACGTGTGCAAGATTGTATGTTACACGCTTTGGAGCATATGCAAGAACGGATTCAAACTCGAAATCGTCCCTCCAAAAGCCCCAAAATGCACACACGACTTTTATTTCTCCTGCTGTTATCAGGCATGAAAACTGAAAAAAAAAAAAATACTGAAAAAAAATTCGAAGGCGCGTAGCGCCAAGTTTCGCAGGCGCGAAGCGCCAAGACTTCTAGGGGGGTCCGGGGGCATGCCCCCCCGGAAAATTTTTTGTTCAAGGGTGCAATTTGGTGCAATCTGGGGCTATCTGAGCCTTAAAATTGGATTCAAACATGGCCCCAAAACTATTTTACTATAACTATGACTAGGAAAAAAAATATATATAAATAAAAAAAAATAAAAAAAAGGAAAAATACTGAAAATAAAACAAAATACGGTTTATTTTTTTCAAAAATACGGAAAATACGGAGAATTTTCATGCCTGTGTTATAGTTTCCTCTCTTTACAAATTCTTCAACGCTGAGAATACTGAAAACGGCATCCCAGACGACAGAACTGTTTCCATACGTGAATTTAGCTGCCCTTGGAAAGTGGCTCGCTCACGAGGCTTGTTAGTCTGAATCTAGAAGGACAGAGTTATGAACATAGATGACAAAGATCCCGGAAAGAACAAACATTTCGCGGATGCAGACACAGAAAGACGTCATGAAGATTGCGATGCTTCAAAAGATACAGACTTTGACGATGACTGTGACGTCATTCACATATACCGAGACGTCATTCATAGTTGTTCGGTCACTTTCGTCAAAAAGTAGATCTCTCCACAATGGCTGCTCCTGTGTTTAGGTTTATCAAGCCTGAGTACGCAAAACATGTTTGTTCTCTCCTCTGTTGAAGCTGTGAGACATAAATGCTATTCCGACTTGGTCGTGTGACAAGAGTTTTCTTCCACACTCGATTCGCTGATGTCTAACTCAGCCTGACGGCTTCGTTAGACAATCAACGTAATCTCGTGTGGAAAAAAACATCTGTCACACGACCAAGTCTGAATAGCAGGTAATGTTTTTGGAATCAGAAAATGATGAAGAATACGATAAACGTAATTTTGGATCGTTTTATAAAAAAATACTTTTAATTACAATTTTCAGATTTTTAATGACCAAAGTCATTAATTACTTTTTAAGCATCCAAGCTGAAATGCAATACCAAAGTCCGGCCTTCGTTGAAGATTGCTTGGCCAAAATTTCGATCAATTTGATTGAAAAATGAGGGTGTGACAGTGCCGCCTCAACTTTTACAAAATGCCGGATATGACGTCATCAAAGACATTTATCGAAAAAATTTAAAAAAACGTCTGGGGATATCATACGCAGGAACTCTCATGAAAAATTTCATAAAGATCGGTCCAGTAGTTTACTCTGAATCGCTCTACACACACACACACACACACACACACCACGACCCTCGTCTCGATTCCCCCCTCTATGTTAAAACATTTAGTCAAAACTTGACTAAATGTAAAAAGCAACTAAATCAAACAAGATAAAACAAAACTAAAAAGAACACACAAATTAAAGTAATTTCAGTTTCACTGAATCGGGTTGCTGAAATTCTTGCCACGTGATCGCAAACTGAAACCCCAGAGACGGAAAACTGTTGAAGGCACACTCTTTCCCATAAAAACAGTTTGGCTCACCAACTACGAACTCAACCCTCAGATCTGGCCAGGCTTCTACATTGGATAAGAAAATCCACCCACTTGGACACATACCTAAAATCGACAGCCTGGATGCTCTTTGTGCAGAGTTAAAATTTTCGACAAATTAATGTTTGAAAAAGCCTGTAATAGCTTTTTAAGAAAATAATTCACAACAGAATTCCCACTCTGTACTGGAAGCAGTCAGGGTCATCATATTCCATATGTGTACAAGTGGAGGGATAGTCTCATCCCATGTAAAAGCCTGGCCAGTTTTGAAAGGGCGAGATCGAACTGTTTGCAGGAGAAGGACTGTGTCTTTGAACGTCTGTGGTCAGACCAAGTCGGCTGCAATGCCAGCGATTTTCAAGAACGTTCACTTGAAATGTCCGCCGTGCAGGGGAGGCAATCAGGATCCTCCGTTGTAAGCATAGTCTGCCTTGTTGTGCATGATGAGCTTGTCCTCCACAAAGTAGAAACTGTCCGACTTTGTGTCGTACGGTCGGTCCACCATCTCTTGCACTGCAGACAAGAGGAGAGAATCATAAATTAATTAGATGGGAGTCCACTGCACAGTCTACTTCACAAAGCTGGCTGCACAAAGCTCTGGGACAGAATTTTGGGTAAAAAGACTTTGCGAAATGGACTTCGGGCTCAATCAAGGGCAGCTTTAACCAAGTGAGGCTCATGACAAGATCTATTTAACACCGTAAATAAGAACAACACCAAAAAAAATCAGTCAACGGGAAATATAACTGGAAGAAACGAAGGCGAAATATTTTGAACTCGGTGCCATTAATATTATAAGGTGTAATGTTGTAGAGGTAAATACAATCATGAAACATGAGCCATACTGACACCACATCTTTCTACAAAATATTATGCTTAGCAAAGTGGCCACTGTTGAAGAAAATAACAATAAAATCATGCTTAAAGTTAAAGAAAAAGTCCTTCCCGTGAAAAGAGTCCTGCTCACTTTTTCAGATCTGCCCAGACTATTTGGTACATGGGATTGTTTGTTTGTTTGTTTGCTTAACGCCCAGCCGACCACGAAGGGCTATATCAGGGTGGTGCTGCTTTGACATATAATGTGCGCCACACACAAGACAGAAGTCGCAGCACAGGCTTCATGTCTCACCCAGTCACATTATTCTGACACCGGACCAACCAGTCCTAGCACTAACCCCATAATGCCAGACGCCAGGCGGAGCAGCCACTAGATTGCCAATTTTAAAGTCTTAGGTATGACCCGGCCGGGGTTCGAACCCACGACCTCCCGATCACGGGGCGGACGCCTTACTACTAGGCCAACCGTGCCGGTGTTACATGGGATGAGACCCCCCCTCCACTTGGACACATACCTAAACTCAACATCCCGACTGCTTCCTGTGCAGCTCTTGGTGAATTAATTTAGCAAATTGACACTAGTGTTCGGTAAGAAAAAATCATCATAAGACAACAACAAAAATAAAAAAGTTGTATGTTTCTGGTAACATGGCTACAAAAAATAGGGTAGGTAGGTAGGGATTTTTTTTTAAAATTTTTTTGTGTGTGTGTGGTCAGGGTAGAAAATAACTATACAGTGACACAAAGAGACTGGACTTACTATACAAAGAGAAAGACAACACATTACAAAACAAATGAGACAAAAGGGATGCGGGGTTATCCCCCTTGTGTCGTCTGCCGTCTGTTACTTTCGTTTTGATGCTTTTTTTTTTTTTTTTTTTTTTTTTTTACAAACGCAATAAAAAAAAAGTCTAGGGTCGGCAGGAAAAAACTAGGTAGGGTCGGGTGACCAGAAACATACAACTTTTTTTTTTTGGCCTAACAAAAAAATCATTCATGACCAAAAAAAATCATTCATTATAAAAAAAAAATCTCCACTCTGCACAGAAAGCATATAGGCCGTTGATTTTTGGTATGTGTCCAAGAGGAGGGATGGTCTTATCACATGTGGACTGGGTGGCCGAGTGGTAACGCACTTGCGCTCGGAAGCGAGAGGTTGCGAGTTCGACCCTGGGTCAGGGCGTTAGCAATTTTCTCCCCCCTTTCCTAACCTAGGTGGTGGGTTCAAGTGCTAGTCTTTCGGATGAGACGAAAAACCGAGGTCCCTTCGTGTACACTACATTGGGGTGTGCACATTAAAGATCCCACGATTGACAAAAGGGTCTTTCCTGGCAAAATTGTATAGGCATAGATAAAAAATGTCCACCAAAATACCCGTGTGACTTGGAATAATAGGCCGTGAAAAGTAGGATATGCGCCGAAATGGCTGCAATCTGCTGGTCGATGTGAATGCGTGATGTACAGGCAAATCCAGCTAACTCACAAACGGTTAAGTCAAAAATTCGCTTAGCACACAAAGAAATTCTGGTCCGGAATTATCCCTCTTTATCTATGTGTACAAAGTACCCTGAGCTCGAAATGGGATTTCTCTCACGTAAGTCGAATAGCACACAACAGTCAGTCCCAAAGACAAAGTTTACTCTATATTTACTACAGCAACTCGAAACACGAAACTTGGCGTCTCACACTAGCGCATTGTGTAACCTTATTCCCTTCTTCTCAACACGGACGCCACACCGACTGGTCAGTCGGCACGCAATAAAGTATGAACTGAAGTTAGGAGGGGGCGAGGAGTAAGGAGGGGGCGAGGAGTAAGGAGAATTATCCAACTCCAAGAAAACATTCTGAAAAAGGTGGGGAAGTGGTGACAAGGCAGTGAACGCACTCACCATGCACTGACATCATACGAAAGCAGCCACACAAACACAGCACTGAGGCAGAGGCAGGTGTGCAGATGCTTTGTGAGAATAAGCGTTGAAAACCAGTTTGAATTAAAAAAAAAAAAACAGCAGATAGAGCGGCGGAGCCGCATGTCATAATCATTCTTCTTGTCTGGCTCAATTGACTGCATGCCGATCTTGTGGCAGTGACTTTTCACTCTTCAGTCGGACTGTACACAAACCGGCCGCTCTCACTCTCCCTCACTGACTACCCTAAGCCCTGACAACTGATCCTTGGAAATTGTTTGGAAGAGTACACCTCTCTATTTCTCTCCAATGCTCTTCCTGCTGACTTCAGTGACACCGGACACCCCACTGAGTTTAGCCAGCTACCCCCCCTCTCTCTCTCTCTCTCTCTCTCCCCCCAGCCATGTACTGTTTGGTGCTGTGGCGGCCAGAGAGGTGTCACCGGCTAATTGAGGCCAGCTGCACTGTTCACTCAGAGCAAAACTAGTTGACTGTGTCTAACTTTTGACAAAGCAACACAACTGAAGGGTTCACAGATTAGGTAACCGACTCACTGGTCAAGGCTGCAGGGAAACAAGAGTATCTTGTCAATGAAAGAGGTTACACACAGATACGCGATGCTGAGAACGGTGGTCGATTTTTCACTCTCTTTCTCGGAAGGCCTTCATCATTGCAGGGACTGCTGTAAAGAAATGCTTGCTCAGAAACTAACTCTTTTTGCATTGAAACATGCACCAGAACTGGTGGACACCATCGACAATGTCAAACATGAAATCGAAGCAGTTTGCTTGAGGAAACGGTCGTCAGCAACTCAAACTTCTCTGTTTTCTTTTTTTAAGAAAATCTGAGGTGACTTTCTTTGTGGCCCCGCCCCCTCCCTCTGTAAGGACCCCCCTCCATAAGGACCGATTTTTGTCAACATTTTCAAGGTCGCTAGAGAGGGGTTCCACTGTACTATGACCAAGTTGAAATTTCGGATAGGACACAATAACAATTCGGTCCCTTCAATTTCGTCTTATCCGGATTTGCCTGTATTGTGTAAAAAAATTCCTACTCACACGGCATAAATAAATCCCTGCGCCTTGAATATGTGAACAATATGCTTTTAAAAAAACAACAACCTGCGTTTAGAACTGTACCCACGGAATACGCGCGATATAAGCCTCATATTGATTGATTGATTGATTGATGTATAACCTGGGCAATTCCGAGATGGTGAGCTGAATTGTTTACACAAGTACTCTGCCTTTAATAACACCCCCCCTCCCCTAATGTTTGTTTCTGACAATAAGGCAGGCCAGATATTAATTTTGTTTGATTTTTTAAAACTAAAGTTTGCTTTTTATTTACACAGGCGCATGTGGCTTTTTATTGGGCGTGAAAGCTAATTTTTTCATTTCCATTTTCAATGAAGGGTCAAAAAAAGATCTAGGGTCGGGAGGACAAAAATAGGGTAGGTTGGGAATTGGAAGCATTGACATTTTTTCTTAGACAATCAAACGTACCTTCATCTGGCGATAATTCAGGAAACTCGTATATATGCTCCACAGTGTTACGGCTGTGAGGAATGCAGAAGCCAAACTCAAAGTCGAAGCACTTTAGCAGACGTTCACCAAAGTAGTGCTTCTCAATCATGCGGAACTTGCTTACTTCTTTTTCTCCAACTACGAACTCAACCCTGAAAAAAAACCCATACAGACCATTACATTTAACCAATGTTTATTTCCAGTGTTAAAGCTTCCAAAAATAAGACATTTAAGTAGTTCTCTTTTCTTTCACATAGAACACACACACACACACACACACACACACACACACACACACACACACACACACACACACACACACACACACACACACACACACACACACACACTCTCTCACGCACACAAACCCACACACCACCACTTTCCCTCTCAAATCGTTATGCTCCATGAGTATGAGTGAAAGCCTCAGCAAGAACTAGTATCGCATCACAGCACACAACTTGAAGCATGGATGAACTCACGTGGCGCCAACTGTCTTCAGCTTGAGGAACTGAGACGTGAACTGGTAGCGCACAAAACGGCCGGCATTGGGATCTGAGTCGTCCATCTCATGCTCTTGCTCCTCTCCATCTGCTGAGGGAAGGAAATCAGATTAGAAATTACTTTCGTATCTTGATGCTGACAATATTGACCTATGCTCTCTCACACTATTATTCCCTTGAACTTGGAGGTTCCTAACGATCGTATAATAAAGGCACAGTCTTTCCTGTAAAAACAGCTCAGGTCATCATCTCAGATCGGTCTAGGCTTAACCATAGACGAAAACCATTCACCCACTCGGACATATATACACAAAATCAATAACCTAATAAAACCTAGCTAATACGGTGTACATGAAAAGCTAAACTAACCAAAAATACATAAATTAGGTAGGTTCCTTTCTGATACAGGCCTGAAAGTGGCGAATATTTTACTTGCCATGGTGAGTAGAAACATGTAACTGGGGAGTATAAATGTTCATCTACTCGCCAAATGCGAGTTAAGTTGCTGAAACAAAATGTTGGTGTGGCTAGTAAAGTTTTCCCTCTGGCTAGTTAATTTTCAGAATCACTAGCCAAAGGCTAGTGCACCATTTTGTTTTACTTTCAGGGCTGTGATAAAAAAAAATGCTTCCAGATCACTAGTGGAAATCTGTGAAATCATTTTTTTAAATTTTTATCTCTCTGCACAGGAAGCATGCAGGCATCATTGTCCAAGTGGATGGATGGCCTTATCCTATGTAAAACTAAAAGCCAGGCCAGATCTGAGATGGTGAGTTGAATTGTCTACACAGGGTGGACTGTGGCTATAATCTATTTAATACCTAACTTTACAGCGAATGGCTTACTAACTACTGCTCCACATCACACTATTGGGCAGGCCTGCCCCATCCCCTCTTTTACAAACCCTGTTATTTTGTCATTATGTTTTGTTTTGAAGATTTTCATGGCTGTAAATGTTCCTCCTTTGTGAGGCTACCTCTCCTGTAATGCCTGATTTTGTTCTCTCAGATTGTTGGCAGCCTCAAAAGGTCAATGACAATGTTTTGTATTGCAGAGTGTTTTCTCTTTTTCAGACCCTGTTTTTTTGGTCATTTTTTTTTGTTTTGAAGATTTTTATGGCTGTAAATGTCCCTCCTTTGTGAGGCTCCCCCTCCTGTAATGCGTGATTTTTTCTCTCAGATTGTTGGCAGCCTCAAAAGACATAAGGTCAATGACGCTGATGGGGTCTATGTCGACCAAAAGAGTGGGATTCCCTGCAGGTGGAGTTCCTGGAGGGGGATTCCCTGTATACAGGGAAAGGGTGGAGTTTTTCAATAAAACTTGCAAACCATACTCGAATTTCTAAGAAATATAAAAAAAAGATTGAAAAACATCAAATTCTACCGATGTCGCCAAGCATCACGTGACTTTCAGCGATATCAGTGACACGCTACAGGAACTAAATCCTGTGGTATTCCCTGTATACAGGGAATCCCCTTCCAGGAACTCCACCTACAGGGAATCCCACTCTTTTGGTCGACATAGACCCCATCAGCGTCAATGACAATGTTCTGTATTGCAGTGTTTTCTCTGCTGCATCGCGTCTTGATTACATTATCACACTTTTGCTCAAGCTGCACCCTGTTTCATATAATCAGTGCTACCTGTCATATTATGACAGGGCAGCAAATCAGATAAGGAATTACTTTCACCATGTGAAGCTAATGATATGGACGCTGCTAAATCTTCTCAGAACTAGAGGTTCATAAGAGTAGCAGGCTAATCAATAATTACCTGATACAGTAGTACAGAGGGTGTTTTACTGCTGCGCTTCATCTTAATTGTATCACACTCACAGTTGTGTTAAATCTATGCAGACCTTGGAACCCCTGTTTTTTACTACTGAGTATTCTCAAACAAACTTAGCGTATTGTCAGAAAAATGAGTGTATTCCACACATTTCAACATTGATGACTCAAACAAGCTTCATACGCGTCTGTTGCGCCGTTAATTAATTTCACCAATACATTGAAAACAAATGCTTCTTTAAATGACAAAAGCTGTAATTATTGATCAAATGTCGAGTTAGAAAGTTGATTATAAGCATTAAAATAAACAGTGCCCCAGTAAATGTACAGCAATGACACTGGGATGTGCTTGTGAAGAAAAGTAGCCTAGGAATTTTTCTCATCCTACTTTTTCTCCACTGACCGTACTGATTGTATTTCAGACAATCAGGCATACAAAATACGGCGAAATCGTATGGGTTCCCAGGTCTGTCTACACCTTGTTTCACGACTAAGGCGGTACCAGTCGTAAGAGCAGCAAATCAGATCAGTAACTGCTACATGTTGTGAATCACTGTGTGATGCTGATTTTATTACCATTTCAGTACACCATATGGCTATTTGACCAATCAGGACTGATTCTAGGTGACCGGCTAAATGATATAGCGGTCAGTCCGGGACCCTTGGTCATGATGACAAACAGAGGGACAAGAGAAGGTGTCCTTTCATGTAAGGTGTTCTCTCATCAGAAGGGCCCAACATTGCAGGCACCACTGTGGTACATTAATCAATGAATATCTAACATTACAGAGTGTGTTCTGCTCCGGCATCAGAACTTACAGTAAACCCATCAATAAAAACCTAATGAAACGCAGGGTGTTTTACTATGAGTTATTTCTAATATGCCGACTGTTAGCAAATGATAACAAGGCATGTCGAGAAAAAAGATATCAAGCATGAGCCTTTTAATCAATCAATCAATCAATGAGGCTTATATCGCGCATATTCCGTGGGTACAGTTCTAGGCGCTGTGCAGAGATGCCGTGTGAGATGAAATTTTATACGGCCAGTAGATTGCAGCCATGTCGGCGCATATTTACCTTTCACGGCCTTATTCCAAGTCACACGGGTATGGTAGACAATTATTAATTGTGCCTAAGCAATTTTGCCAGGAAAGACCCTTTTGTCAATCGTGGGATCTTTAACGTGCACACCCAATGTAGTATACACGGGGGGTGGTTCGGACACCGAAGAGAGTCTGCACACAAAGTTGACTCTGTGAAATAAATTTCCGCCGAACCTGGGATCGAACTCGCGCTGACAGCGGCCAACTGAATACAAATCCAGCGCGCTACCAACTGAGCTATATCCCCGCCCGAATGCTGATATCGTTTGTGAGACATGACTGTTGTCATTTGCTAACAGTCCGCATATTAGAAATAACGGTTTTATTACCGTTTAAATCGACCAAAAGAAATTTCGAAGCGACCCCGCGAATTAGACAGAACAGCCGCATTGGAACTTGAGCGCTCCTACCTGATTATGCCTGTCAGTCAAAGAATTCTCGTGACCTGGGTCAGCCAATCAGAGTAATACTCCTGACGTGATGAATATTCACAGATCAAATGCGTTTGACACACAACAATCTCACAAGATAAACCATGTTCAACATGCGTTTCGGTTGCTTCGCTTTTTCTTGTTGAATAGAGAGCGACATATTTAGAACCGACTCAAGACGGATGGGAAATGACGTAAAGATACATTTGACGTAACGGGACTGACGCAATTTCACTTGATTTTCCGAACTTAGGTAATTTTGATTTCAAGTGAGCGGGTCGGCATTTCACACTCAGAAGATGGGCGGTACCTTGCTGTTCCGTAAAGCACCCACCGACAAAACTTGCTTATCGGTGGGTTTTTTAGATAAAGGGAGTATTATCTGACAGCATTTGAAGTGTCATTCTGTAGAATAAATCACGCTGATAATGTTGATTTACATTTTTACTTTGTTTTTTCAATGTTTAGCTTGATATACAAAAAGGGTCCCTGCCTGAACGTTATAACATTTAACAGGTCACCTAGAATCCGTCCTGATTGGTCAAAAAGCCATATGGGGCACTGAATTGGTAATAAAAGTGGATAACGTCTTACTTATCATACTTATGCACAATGTTTTAAATACAGAGAGCTATGTACCTGTCATATGACAAGGCAGTACATCAGGTTAGGAATCTCTTTCTGCTATGATGCTAATCATATTGATGTAACCCTACACACCATTCATCTCGCAGAGACTGCTTGCAGTTGCAACAGTTCATCAGTCAATAAATAACAACCTTACATCGTCATTTATCCCATTTTTGAAAAAAGCTGTATTCTTTCACATACATTTGGAGCAAATGACTCGCGGACCAGCCAAAAGCACACATTATCCTGAGGTGTTCTCTGATCAGAAGAGTACTACAACAGGGACCACTGTTGCACGAAAAGTCACATTTATTTGAATCTGAGGGTGTCAACAATTACAGTACACTTAATAGACATGCTCAGGATGTTGTGAAAAGCTTGTCCAAGGTAAATGGGGCTCTTAGTCTTACTCTTTCAGACCGCTAACAATCCCGACAAAGTTATTTTACAAAATCGTCAACATGTATTAACCCTCGAAGTCCAACCTCAAAGTGCACTTAGCAAAGGACTGAGTTGAACCATTTGCATGTGACTATGTGAGGGCTGCACCACCTAGCTGAAATCAATTTATTCTTCACACACACTCCAAACACACGTGCATGCTCAAATTGTTTACTAAAAAACCCTACCTGTAGGTGGAGGCTTGGCAACTTCAAACAACACTGTCTGGGTTTCCATGTCACGGAGCCTGAAGCGTGTGAAGTCAATACCGTAAACATTGGCTTCCGGCGGACATAAATATTCTGCAATAAACAAACAGAAGAAACTGAGTACAAACTCGCCAATAAATAAGCAACGACGAATGGCAGAGGGTTAGATCAGTATTGACAGACGAAAAACATTCTGGAACCAAAAACATTCTTGCTCAAAAACTCTTGGACTGTTCTTCATAAAAAGCAGTAGCATTGGTCATACAAAGCAGAAGTGTTCCCCATCTATATATATTATACTGTATATATATATATATAGATACAATCTTGCAAGAAGAGAGGGGGAGGGGGAGGGCTGGTTAGGCTATGGCACCTCTATTGTTGATCTGATAGACACTATCACATTTTTAGAATAAATTATGACAGTCACTGTTTCCTATTCATCAGCTTAGCCTTACTGTTTTTGTGTGTTTTCTTTTTTTACATCATTTATAATTTAAAATATGTACATTAAAGGTCCCTGTCTACATTTTTATACCAAAATCGCCATTTGACCATTAAAATGCAGAGTCTATTATCTACAATTATCAACAATACACCTCCTTTCGATCAGGAAAGACGAAGCCAGTGTAGCCGTTTGAAAATTCATTGTAGTATTCCAGCGTAGTACTCATACATGTAGTAGGATATCCTTATTTGGAAAATGCCAAGCGCAAAACTCCTCTCAAATCCCGACAAGCGCTTAGAACTGTACCCACGGAATACGCGCTATATAAGCTTCATATTGATTGATTGATTGATTTCGTGCGTTTAAAAAAAAGCGTGGACAGCGCTCCAGTGTCAAACTGTTGCTGCACTTGTTTGGGCGTGGCTATAAGCATAGTGACATGAATTTGATTGGTCAGTATTTTTAGGCAAAGCACATGTTCTCAGCAAACAGAAAACAAAATATTGGAAGCGTGAGTCACGCTACCCAAAAATAAAATCTTTTTTTACATATATTTTTTTTCTATAACTTTTTTCCCCATGGTTCATTCATCCTCTGACATAACTTTTTAGCGAAATCTAACCATAAGATTATTGAAACAAGTCGCGTAAGGCGAAAATACAACATTTAGTCAAGTAGCTGTCGAACTCACAGAATGAAACTGAACGCAATGCCATTTTTCAGCAAGACCGTATACTCGTAGCATCGTCAGTCCACCGCTCATGGCAAAGGCAGTGAAATTGACAAGAAGAGCGGGGTAGTAGTTGCGCTAAGAAGGATAGCACGCTTTTCTGTACCTCTCTTTGTTTTAACTTTCTGAGCGTGTTTTTAATCCAAACATATCATATCTATATGTTTTTGGAATCAGGAACCGACAAGGAATAAGATGAAAGTGTTTTCAAATTGATTTCGAAAATTTAATTTTGATAATAATTTTTATATATTTAATTTTCAGAGCTTGTTTTTAATCCAAATATAACATATTTATATGTTTTTGGAATCAGAATATGATGGAGAATAAGATGAACGTAAATTTGGATCGTTTTATAAATTTTTTTTTTTTTTTACAATTTTCAGATTTTTAATGACCAAAGTCATTAATTAATTTTTAAGCCACCAAGCTGAAATGCAATACCGAAGTCGGGGCTTCGTCGAAGATTACTTGACCAAAATTTCAACCAATTTGGTTGAAAAATGAGGGCGTGACAGTGCCGCCTCAACTTTCAGGAAAAGCCGGATATGACATCATCAAAGACATTTAGGCCAAAAAAAAAAATAGGTGTGGTTACGGTAACATAGCCAAAAAAAATAGGGTAGGTAGGTCGGGATTGTTGTTTTTTTTTGTTTTTTTTTTCTCCCAAAAAACCATATTTTTACGTTATTTTGCAAAAAAAACCAAGATTTTTTTTTTTTTTTCCCAAATGCCAAAAAAAAGTCTAGGGTCGCGCGAAAAAACTAGGGTCGGTCGGGTTACCGTAACCACACCTATTTTTTTTTTAGGCCTTATCAAAAAAATGAAAAAAACGTTCGGGGATTTCATACCCAGGAACTCTCATGTCAAATTTCATAAAGATCGGTCCAGTAGTTTAGTCTGAATCGCTCTACACACACACACAGACACACACACGCACATACACCACGACCCTCGTCTCGATTCCCCCCTCGATGTTAAAACATTTAGTCATAACTTGACTACATGTAAAAAAGCAAAAATGTAGACGACCACCTTTAAAATATAAAAAAAATCAATGCAGCAAATATGCAAGTGCCTGCATGTGAGTAAGGGGAAAAGAAGACGAGAGTGAAAGAATCTTCTGGAACAGAGCAAAGGCAACAGAAAGAAACAGATTTGAAATCAGAATGTTCAAACAATGCAATATCCATAACCAATATCAGTGCAATCTCTGACACAAACATTGCAATTCTGAAATATCCCAAGTGAAGAAAACAAACAAAGACACGGATCTATATCAAAATCATGACACAGGGCATCATCTCATTCCAACATCAGCATCAAAGACATCAGATGAAAGTGAGGCTAATGTAGGATAACAGTTTTTTCCCCGCTCACACCAGATAAAAATCAATGATGGTCATAAAGTGCAATGCAGACGCAAATAGCAACAGACGATGCTTTTACATAGCAGCCTGGATGCTATGTACATACCTCCACTGCACAACACTGTCTCAACAGGTCTAAGCGACAGCAAACAAATTGCAACAGACGATGCTTTTACACAGCAGCCTGGATACTATTTTCACGCCTCCACTGCACAACACTCATAATAAGGTCTATGTGCGATATATGCATCCGCAAAACATTAGCACCCATGTCTTGTTTTGTTTATTGGAATGCCGGTCTGTACAAGGAGCACAGTAATACAGTGGAACCCCCTAGCTTTTAAGACCTCCACAAATCTGAGAAAATCAGGTCTTAAAAAGGACCTTACAAAGGCTATGAGGAGAAAGTCTGAGTAAAGAGGGTCTTAAAAGGGAGGGAGTCTTAAATTGGGGGGTTCCACTGTACCTGAAACTTTAGGTCTAATGATGAAAGAAGACCTGCAAGTACAAACATAAGACATGATTTGTTGCCCGATTGATACCTTCCTCCAGGTGTGAATGATCTTAACCCGTACCGCGAAATGAACATATATGGCCATATAAGAGACATATAAGAAACCTATAAGTTTCTTATAAGAAACATATAAGTTTCATATATATATATGTTATATATGACAAGTAAAAAGCTGTGTATGTCAGTTATAGGAATAGGTTTCTTATAAGTCTCTTATATGAAAAGGACCCCGAAACCTATAGTTTTCTTATATGTTTCTTATATGAATCTTATATGAGTCTTATATGAATCAGAACTTAGTTTCTGCATAAAGAATTTAGGACTTAGAAAATGTTTGGATCATGCTGAATAACTGGCAATACATGGCTTTCATATAATATGTTTCATATATATGAACAGGAAGTTGATGGTTTGCCTTGAGCATTATCTCCCCCTGATAGAACGGCCATGTTGGATGGAATTCAAACTTTTTTGTGACAGCTGCAGCTCTGAATGTTAAGCAGAAAATCAGTGAAAGAGCACGACATAAATGCAGAATTCTTACAGAAATGATTTGACTTGATGCAGGGGCGGACGAGGGGGGGGGGGGGGGGTTCTGGGGTTTCCGGACCCCCCCCCCCCCCCCCAGCCAAAAATCAAAATATTTTTATGGTGCATTTCTTTATTTTACATTGAGTTTCAATTTTTGGGGTACTAATCAGTTACAAAATCTGCTGCCTGAAACTGGTAATGATCATCCTCAGAATGCACCAGATTGCACCATTTTGCATCCTTTTTTTCAAAATTGTCCGGGGGAGTATGCCCCCGGACCCCCCAGCAAGCTAGGCGCTTCGTGCCTTCACACCCATATCTTCACAGTATACTTTTGGAAACCCCCCCCCCCCATACAATGAACTGATCCGCCCCTGTGATGTATGCACATGTGAAGAGAATGTTTATATCATGCTGATGTTTTTGGGTCAACAGCTTGCCAGGTTTGTGTTTTTATTGAAAATTCAATTTCCCTCCATTACTGTATTGGTTTTGCTCTAGTTCTGGTTCTGCCTGCATGGTGATCAAATAATGTTTTACCAGCACTATACTTTGGTTCAAGCAACAATAAACTGTGACAGCTGTGCATATTCAAACAAATAATTTGTGGCTGTAACTTGTTTGTTGTTTCTTGTTCATGATTACATGTGCTGATTGTTCTCTTTGCCTGCGCGCGTATAGTATGTTGGTTATGTTTGGTCATAGTATGTTTGTTTATGTTTGGTCGTTATCTTGCCTGTGCGTGTATTGTATGTTTGGTCGCTTTCTTTGCCTGTGCATGTATAGTTTGTTGGTTATGTTTGGTCGGTTTCTTTGCCTGTGCGTGTATAGTATGCTTGGTCGATGTATGTATTGTAAAGCGCTAAGAGTAGACATTTTTCTAGAATAGCGCTATAAAAGTTTGCATTATTATTATTATTATTATTATTATTATTACAAGTTTCAAAGTTCATGGATTTGAAGAGGACAATTAACATGTCTTACTCTTCTTGTGACCAGTGATCTAGAGATCTGTTTGTTTTTGTCCTCAAACTGAACAAACATTCAGTAAAGATATATCCATATAAGGTATTTTTCAGTTGGATTCATTATAATTCAAAGTCAAGACAGTTTAGTTGGGTTAAGCAGGTCACTTTTGCTGTTATTTCCCTTGTAAACACAAATGTAGGTCATGGTCGTGTGTCTAGTATGAGACATGTAAGTGTCATATATGAGGCATATAAGGAAAATGTAGGTTACATAAGATTCTTATCGAGTTTCATATGTGAACATTTCATATAAGAGACCTATAGGTTTCATATAAGAGAATATAAGGTTCATATATATAAGAGACCTTTATGAGTTCAGGTTATAGGTTTCATATATGATTCATATAAGTTTCTGATAAGAATTTACCTCATTTGCATTTAAAATACCTATAACTTATAAGCCACAATATGATTCTGTCATAAGAATCTTATATGAAATGGGGTCCAATTTCATTTCGTACGTTGCTGCACCTACACCAGCAAGGTAATTACTTTCTTAACCTAGCTAACAGACCAATAGACAATTAACACATCAATATCTCCATTATGCAGACCCCGGTCATGTTTTAGAAGAGAAAACCAAAGGAACACAAAAAAAGCTATTACTGTATAAGAGAATGGCATTCAAAGCTTACCACTGTACTGACTGTGTACACAAAAAAAGAGGCTTATGTCCAAAGCATTATGGGCTAACAACCCAACACAATGGCAGCTAGCTCTTCAATAGCAAAGTGACGCATGCTCTTAGAAAGTCATTTCTTTGTCACTGCATTCCCACTATTAGACAAGTTTTCTGTGTTTATTTCTGTCTTTGGATATAAAGGACATCCATGTAGGCTGTTCAATATTCCGCCCCCACCGGCTTTGATTTTTGTTTTACGTTAGTATTACACCAGAAATCATCCAACTTTGCTGGAATTTATCTCCATTATGGACTGAGAGCAAAAAGTCTAGATGTATTAGCTTTTAATCAAACTGATAAATGAAAAGGTTACACACAAATACAAACACACATTCACAGTCATACATTTAAGTACTGCATGAAACATGAACTAGAAAATACACAGGAATGCAGTTCTTACGAAGTGAAAAATGCCCAAACAACCTGAGAAAAAAGCCCGTGAATGGCCAAGTTTATTGATCCAAATGTTGATCATCTTCCTGTTCTATTAGCAACCAGAAAAAAATGCTGGAGGGATGGCACGGAATTGTCTACTGAAAAAGTGCCAACACTAGGAACACAAAATCAATTGATGTGCTCTATTTTCGTGTGAATGAAAGGGATGCGATGATAAAAGCTGTAAATCATGTATGGCCAAGTGCACATAGCCCTGTGTGTGTGAAGCCAAAAAACAGACACACAGTCTGTGGGAAGTACTGATACTGCACAAAAAACACATATCCTGCACAAAAAACACATACATCTATTTACAAGTGAAAATCACTGATTATTATTTTAAAATTATGCAAGTGAGGTTGTGTTGAAATGTGAGGCAGAATTTGTGAGGATCTAGCATTACCCAATAACTGAATAAGCAAGCACCATGATCTTCAAGTGACAGGCGAACAAGAAGAAGAACATCACCGACTGAGCTGTCAGACTCCCAGTCCCACAGAAAACTGCCAGTCAGCTGCTAGCTGTATCCAGCCTAACAAAGCAGGGTCGGAGAACTTTATGTGTGATGCAAACAACCATAAAAAATAAGGCGTACATTTCTTTTTGAAGTTTTCTGTTTTTCTACCAACCATAATTTTTTTTAACCACCAAAAAAACAAAACACATATATCGACAACAATAAGCAAACAAACAAAAACACACACCCAAAATATATTCTACGTATTTGGTTGTTTCACGGGATTGGAAGCCCTTGGGAATGAGGCTGTCCATAACTGGGCGCCAATAGTGAATAACCCGATAATAACCAATCACTATCTAACACAAGTTCTATCATTCAATACGATTCGCACACTAACTAATTGAACCTTTCAAAAAAGACCATAATATTTATATTGCAAACATTAACAGTTGAACCTGGGGTTGAACTCACACACTGCAGTGATAGCCAAAAAATAAAGTTAGTACATTGTATGTTTTTTCCACAGTTTCCAGTTTTGTTCTTCACATTCACATTTTCTTTGAATTGGATCTGCCTTCTTTCAGATAGCAATACTTCTTCTTTGTTCCAGGGCTTAACACCCAGGTTCACTCAAGTTTTTGCATGAGTGAGATTTTACATGAATGACGGTTTCTACCCCACCATTCAGACTGCCTGGCATACGCTTTTAGAGGATGCATGTTTGGTATTTTTGTGTTTCTATAAGTAACACACTGAACGCTGACATGAGACGGGCGCAATGGCGTGGTGGTAAGACATCGGCCTCCTAATCGGGAGGTTATGAGTTCGAATCCCAGTCGCTGCCGCCTGGTGGGTTAAGAGTGGAGATTTTTCCAACTCCCAGGTCAACTGATGTGCAGACCTGCTAGTGACTTAACCCCCTTCGTTTGTACAAGCACAAGACCAAGTGCGCACGGAAAAGATACTATAATCCATGTCAGAGTTCCCTGGGTTATACTATAGAAACACGAATAGAAACACGAAAATACCCAGCATGCCTCCCCCGAAATCGGCCTAAGCTGCCTGAATGGCAGGGTAAAAACGGTCATACACGGGCGGGGATATAGCTCAGTTGGTAGCGCGCTGGATTTGTATTCAGTTGGCCGCTGTCAGCGTGAGTTCGATCCCAGGTTCGGCGGAAATTTATTTCAGAGTCAACTTTGTGTGCAGACTCTCTTCGGTGTCCGAACCCTCCCCCCGTGTACACTACATTGGGTGTGCACGTTAAAGATCCCACGATTGACAAAAGGGTCTTTCCTGGCAAAATTGCTTAGGCACAGTTAATAATTGTCTACCTATACCCGTGTGACTTGGAATAATAGGCCGTGAAAGGTAAATATGCGCCGAAATGGCTGCAATCTACTGGCCGTATAAAATTTCATCTCACACGGCATCACTGCAGAGCGCCTAGAACTGTACCCACGGAATATGCGCGATATAAGCGTCATTGATTGATTAATTGATTAAAACCCCACTTGTGCAAGAATATGACTGAACGTTGGAGGAACGCTGACATGGATTACATGATCTTGTACAGTTTGCATACTACACACGAAGGGGTTTTAAGGCACAGGCAGGTCTGCACATAAGTTGACCTGGGGATTGGAAAAATCTCCACCCTTAACCCATCAGGCCGGGATTGAACACTCGGCCTTCCGCTTAGGAGGCCGGCGTCTTATCCACTAGGCCATTGCGCCCGTCTGACAGCAATACATAAGTAATACATCACAAACATTCACTGTTGCTATCAAACAGCAGTGTGTTAGTTTAACTCATTGCCTCCCAGGTACGGATATATCCGTACCCACTAATATGGCTCTATCTGACCAGGTATGGATATATATATCTGCTCAGACTGTTAGCTTCAGTCGCTTCCTGTAACACCAATCTAACGCCTGCATTCCAGCGTGTTGATGCACAGTTGCTACACAGTTACTACAATTCTGAGTGACCTGCTGCAGCACAGCTGGTCTCAGCTAAAAAAACCTTAGTCAACATAGTCATAGGTGGGGTAGAAAGTGTTAAACTGAGCCCGAAGGACTGACACAGCATGAGTACGAGTATGTCCAGGTTCCAACAAAAATCAAGTCTACAACATTTCTGCCAATGGATCATTTGTCTCTGATTTGCTGATGTTGTCTGTCCTGCTAAAATGTTTTTTTTTAATGATTGACAGGCACACGCTGGTACATTGGATGCTGGAAAACAATATTTAATTGTATTTCTTACATGGACTTTGAAATTGACAGTGAATTTGTTATTGCTACTGCTAGTTCTATGGTCGATACTTGTTAGGCCAAATAAAAATATATGTAGGTTTAGGGTAAACCGACCGACCCTATTTTTTCCCGGCGACCCTAAAACTTTTTTTTTATTTCTAAAAATAAAATCAACTTTTGGCACATTTTGTGAACCATACTAAGGGAAGTAACCTCCTGAGTTTAAACTCGACTAAATCTTAAAAAAAAAATGTTTTAAAAAGACAACCTACCGACCCTATTTGTTTGGTCACGTTACCCTAAACCAACATATTTTTGTGTGTAGCCTTACTGACACTCACAAACTATAGGAAAGCATACATGACTACCAAACCACAACACCAGCAAGTTACTCGCAACTGATCAGTCATCAGGTGTGTGTTTTATGCCCGTCTTGACAGATTGAAGGCGTTCAAGTCAACAAAAACTGATGACTGCATGATGTTTCTATTCTTGTTACTATGTTAGTATTAATTAATTTAAATTGTTAGGGTAATTGTTGGTGAGTGTTGGCCATCTGACCAGAATAGGGTATTGGTGCATCAAACTCTGTATACCTGTTTTGTTTTTCATATCAAAAGTGTGCATGTGCGCTAACAAAACGTAAGACACCAGGAAAGGTCATACTCATGTTTTGAAGGCAAATGTGCTTGCACTCAATGCACAGCTGCTGAGTCAGTAACACACACCTCCACACATACACTACAAATGACTAAGCAAAAAGCAGTTCCAGCGTAAACAAACGGCACGTCACCCATTCAGATCTCAGCATTGCAGTTTGTTTGTTTGTTTGTTTGCTTAACGCCCAGCCGACCACGAAGGGCCATATCAGGGGCGTGCTGCTTTGCCATATAACGTCCGCCACACACAAGACAGAAGTTGCAGCACAAGCTTCATGTCTCACCCAGTCACATTATTCTGACACCGGACAAACCAGTCTTAGCACTAACCCCATAATATGACCCGGCCGGGGTTCGAACCCACGACCTCCCGATCACGGGGCGGACGCCTTACCACTAGGCCAACCGTGCCGGTAGCATTGCAGTTACAACGATGTGAACTCGCACTCCGGAGTCTATAAGTATAGACTAAACAATGGTGGTGTTTGATAATGATAACCGTGGAACCAGCTGAAGGCTCGAAAAACACACTGCTGCAACAGACAGAAATGTACACTGACTATTTACTCACTCTCTGTGCTTTTGCCGAGCCGTAATACATCGTCGGGTGTTATGAAGTCTTTCTGTAAGAGTTCCTCTTCTGATACTTCCACTGTTTTGGACTTGGCTTGTCGCTTCAAGAAGCCTTCTTTCTTTTTCCCCGGATGGGCAGCCTTTGTTTCTGAACTCATGCTGGTACTCGCTCTCTGATGAATCTGAAACGGTTGTTCACCTAAGAATCATACGTGCCCGAAATTGAATACTTCTCTGATGTGTTGATCTCTCACCGCTGATTTTTCTTTGTTACCTGTGACACTGTCTCGCACCTGTAATCGCGTCGCCTATTTCTCCATACTTTGCTATGGCGGCAGTAGTTACAGGAATGCTGGGAAGGTCAAGGGGGACCAATACGAATGCGGTTGTGTCCCTTGCCGTGTTTTACTTTCGCTTTCTCATGTTAGCGTTACAACTTGAAGACGAAGTATTTCAATGTTTTACATGTTTAGAATATTTGTAAACAGCGAGCTGTGTGCATCACATCAGTGCTACTGTGTTTGATGTCGTTGAAAATTGATTTGTCTCTAGACAGTTGAAATTAAGAGGCGTAGTTAATTGTATATCACTATGGTACGGTAATTGCCGGTCAGTTCCGGCGTAATAAAGTCGAGTGTCACTCACGGCAACGGAACTGCAAATTTGACGCTCTGGTACCTTTCCAAGTAAACTATCTGTGAAGGGATATTTCACCCTCTCTTTTTCTTTGATAAAATATCATTATCATCATCTCTGACTTTCACTGAGTTCAAAGCAGCTGGTCTCGAGCCATCTAACGGGACTCGCCGCTGTCAAAAAAAAAAATAATAAAATACTACAAATATTATCTTACAACAACAAAATTTTAAAAACGGTTTTCATTCCCCCCCCCCCCCCCCCCCCCCCCCCCCCATATTTTGTCCTTCACCGACCAAATGAGTAAGACGTTTTCAGGCAGAATGCAATAACACACACACAGACACACGCACGTACACACACACACACACACACACACGTACACACACACACACACACACACACACACACACACACACACACACACAAAGAGTCACAGAGACACACCGACACACTGTGACACTGAATTCGAACGTTTGCACCATGTAAAAAGTCGGAACTCAGACCCCCCCCCCCCCCCCCCCGCCGCCCCCCCCCCCCCCCTAACAAACGTCCAACTAGGAATTTATGCCACTTGCAAAATAGGTCCTGTCATTGTAACTGATCATTCAGATACCCCATCGAATTACCCAGACCCTCGTTTGTATAACTTCTTGGCGTGTCATTATACTAAAATCTGTATCATAGAGTCTGTCCGGTAGATTTGTTTAATTTTTTTCTCACTCTTGCGGAATCGATTTTTATGTTTTAATTGGAGTCAATCGGTGTCCTATGTCTTTAAGTTTGTACGTCATGACTGATTCGCACGTGTCTGCTTAAAACGTCAGTGCTCCTAAAATGACGTCATTTCCTGAATCATTGTTCTGGAAGAGAAGTAAATATTATTGCACTGTCCTTTCTTGAAATGAGAATCCATTGGCTGATATGCGTCTTCCTTCACCTGCATGGTCAGTAGCAATTTTTCTGCTATTTTTGTCGCGCTATTTCCTGAATATTTACCAGCGCAGTCAAACATTGTCTTCTAAGTCAGTTCTGACCATACACTGATACAGTGACACACTTTGTGACAAAGCCTACTTACACTTTTACACAACACACCACAATAGGGTAAGTAGGACGTCCGCCAGGCTTCTCCAGAGATAAACTACAGACTGAGTGTCATGATCATTATCATCGTATTGTATTTAGTTTGCACTATTGAACCGCACAGGACGCAAGGACATAGGCTCATATTGTCACGATCAGAAGAAAATTGCATTGGGTATCACCCCGTGTAGACAGTTAGATGATAGAATAGTTCTATATATATCGCAATAATCGATAAGTTATGGCAACAAGGTTTTTTTTCTCCGTGTATTTTTGTGATTATGCTTGACACAGACCAACACAGACCGTACAACCATGATAGGGAGCTCAAGCAATGCATACACAATGTTTTGGCAAAAGAAAAAGTGACAAATATGGTTTGTTTGTTTGTTTGCTTAACGCCCAGCCGACCACGAAGGGCCATATCAGCCTGGGCGGTGCTGCTTTGACATATAACGTGCGCCACACACAAGACAGAAGTCGCAGCACAGGCTTCATGTCTCACCCAGTCACATTATTCTGACGCCGGACCAACCAGTCCTAGCACTAACCCCATAATGCCAGACGCCAGGCGGAGCAGCCACTAGATTGCCAATTTTAAAGTCTTAGGTTTGACCCGGCCGGGGTTCGAACCCACGACCTCCCGCGCCCGATCACGGGGCGGACGCCTTACCACTAGGCCAACCGTGGACAAATATGGTGATACCCAAGGCCGCATTTGAGAACGTTACAAACCAAAAAGTAAAACGGAACTCAGACAAACACAGCTACCGTTGTAAAGGCCTGTCCAGACACTCCCGGCCGACCCTGTCCACATTTGACTTATGCTCAAAACGGCCCCGTTGGGCGCGCCGCAGCGTGCTATGATCGCGAAGCGTTATTTGCAGAAGAATAGCGCGTGTTCTAATTTCTATGACACAGACATAGAACGACGGAAATTTGACCAATCAGAGCAAACCAGAGCGATGACGTCAGCCGCTCGCGGCGCGGCAGTCGAATGCAACTGAACCTTCTTGTCAGGTGACCCGCTCCACTGATACCGCGTTGTGAAAAAAATCGTCGATGTGTGGCCACTCGGCAAATCCCGCGCGACGCACAAAACGGCCTGCGGCGCATATACCGTAAAACGGCGTCCAAGTCTGGTCGGCCCTTAAGCGATCTAAGACCTGCAGAAAATTGCTCCCTCAGGGCAGGAACATCAAGCCGCCTCAGAATTTTTTACGCATGGAACGTCTCCCACACCGTTAGTCTCCCACAAGTGCAAGTGGGCAGTGCGACTCTTGTTGCTGCTGCCTTTCCACCGGGAGGAAGCGACCCGAACTTCCCAGCAATTGGAGGATAAATTAATGAAATTAACAAGAAGAGCAAACGCTCGATCGAGTCACTTTCGCAGTTCTGAATATTATATGAGGCATCAGATGGACAGGAAGAAATTGCTATTCACAACACAATGAGTCACGTTCACATAAAATTTGAGCCCGGTCACTTTTATAGTTTCCGAGAAAAGCCCAACGTTAAGTTGTGTGTTGCCGAACAGAAAAGGCTAGTTATCTCCCTTGTTTTTCTGATAACGTTCGTAAAAGGCTACAGATGTAAATACTTTGATGTAAAGAATAATCCTACAAAGTTTCAATCACATCCGATGAACTTTGTCAAAGATATAAAATGTCTAATTTTTCCTTTGACGCTGACCTGTGACCTTGAAAAAGGTCAAAGGTCAACGAAACCATCGTTAAAGTGTAGAGGTCATTGGAGGTCACGACTAAACAAAATATGAGCCCGATCGCTTTGATAGTTTCCGAGAA
This sequence comes from Littorina saxatilis, assembly GCF_037325665.1. Classification (NCBI taxonomy): domain Eukaryota; kingdom Metazoa; phylum Mollusca; class Gastropoda; order Littorinimorpha; family Littorinidae; genus Littorina; species Littorina saxatilis. Next base: position 39,231,164 of record NC_090253.1, on the reverse strand, counting down.
AAGTCCAACGTTAAGGTGGTGTCTACGGACGGCCGGCCGGACGGCCGGCCGGACAGACTAACACTGACCGATTACATAGAGTCACTTTTTCTCAAGTGACTCAAAAATGAAAAGCCAAGTCTCGCACAGAAATGGTCACTTTTTTCTCCCACGGGAGCAGTCAAATAAATTCAAAGCCCACATTCGGCAAGAAGTGTATGGGACACAACTAAGCAAATCTTGTCAAAAGGAACATGTATGCGATTGCCTCCCATGCATTATCAATAGAATGTCTTCGGCACGGCCAAACGGGCCATAGATATCAATACACATCTATGGCCAAACTGAGTTCATAGGATCTGTGAGTTTTCGAGTTGTGGCTAAATCTCTCTTCATCGAAACTAAATCGTTGGGACCGTTCACATGGCAGTAGACTTTTCGCCGACTTGGCCGCATCAACAACTCGGGAGCGATTTCAAACCAACAAAAGTTGGTGACAAGTTGGTTGAAAGTTTGCCATGTGAACGGCACATTATACTTGGAGAGACCCCTCAATCCTGCTGAGCTGGACGACCAGGGCTGGGGTGCACGAACCGAAAGTGGGTGCCATCCACACGGGAGAGAACAAACCGCGGGTTCTGATAGTCTACATGTTACTGTACGTTGAAACATAGACCATTTATCCTGGACCGCCAACTAGCTCGCGCCTCTCGCATTTAGGAAACTACGCTTACATGGCCTTTCAGAAATCAGGGGGACGTCATATCCGGTGTCGATTGTAAACATGGACGAAGTTGCCGAGGTAAGTTCTGAAAATGCTAAAATAAACTCAGCAAAAGTGCATATTAATGATATGGAACATGTTTTTCGATGAGTTTGGTTAAGTTTAGTTTGGAGTTTTGGAAAATCCAGTTCATTGTCACCTCCCATTGTCACAAATAACTGGAGCGTGCTTTCTTTTCACTGTCTTCGAATCGCTGGCCTTTCAAACCGGACGCGACGCGCCCCTGAAAGTCGAGAGTCGTAACCTCGAAGGGTCACGTGACGACTGAGTTGGCGGTCCAGGCTATTTGGTCTATGGTTGAAATCACAAGACTCGACATCTCAGTTTCAACCAATCCAACACTGCGGGCCGGTGGCTCCCGCCGGTTTGGGTGGTAACTGACTTTCTCTAGCACCTCCGCTCAGGACTTTTTGCTGAGCCGTCTCGTCCTGCCGTGGGCGTAAGTGGGCGCCCCACGACGCCTGCTGAAGCCGCCTTTCTGATCGTTGGACATCACTGGCTAGTTCCGGGGTCTGGTCAGCAAAAACTTAGAGATGACAAGCTCTTACTTACTGAGGGTCTCAGACCCGTCCGATACTCTCACCAAGTTCTGCCGGCCAGACTGATGAGACCGATGGCTAGGGTGTGGCCGTTGTTGCGTGCAAACGTGACAGCTTACAAGGAGTTAGAGGTGAGAGCAAAGAGTGTAGAAGTTGAAAAATCTCAGCTTCTACACTCTTTGGTGAGAGTCCCCGAGATGTCAGAGCTGCCAGCCGTTTCGCAGCGAGGGTGCCGCAGGAATGTTTAACTGACGCGGGTAAGAAACGGCACGCTCACAGAAACCACTGTGTGCGCCTCTGCGGCGCTCGAAGTGTTTTAGTTTCATTTCGACGACGAAACTTTCTTTAATACGACGGTTCAAGCGTATGGATTGTACAAAGCCAATAATTTCCCAAGCAAAGAAAGCGACCAACAAGGGCGTTCACGTTAAGAAACGTTGGGCTGAAGAGCACGACAATGTCAACGGAAAGAACAATCAAGTTTGTATTCAAAGCAGTCAGTTTTTCTTCTCCTATCTTGTCTTACAATGGCGTTGTGGCATGCTGAACGTTGTAGATGCCATTCTTCTCAGAAGCCATACAAGGCGGTTTTTGAAGCTGTTTTAGCGGCTTATAAGACAACTGAGAAGAAGAATTTTTATGTACAGATTCAAAACGATCGGTCCACTCGCTTTTTCAAAATCGTTCCGCTACACATTCACATAGACCAGGGGCGGAGCAGTTAAGCCAGAGGGGGGGGGGGGGGGGGGGGGGGGTTACAAACCTGGGGTCCAGGGGTAGACCCCTTGTGGGGTACATGGGCAAGGCCCGGTTGGGAAGCTGAAGAGTTTTAGCTATTTTATGAACAATTTATGGCTTATCCTTGATTTTAAACATGATCAACTGGTGTCAGCAGCCACTCGTTATTTCTTTTAAAGTTAGTATTAATCTTTTTAAAAAAAATTTTGACAGCCGGGGGGGGGGGGGGGGGTGTTCCGGAACCCCTGTAACACCCGCCACCTAATCCGCCCCTGGTCTTAGACTGTAGACACACGCACATACACAACCATGTACCCTCGTCTCGATTCCTGGTATATCTGAAAAACATTAGTCAAAACTTGACTACAATATGGGGCTTCATGTACAGGGTGCTATTTTATTTGAATGAATTTATTTCTTGAAAGCAACTATTCTGTGCCCAAGTGAAGCCTTGGCAGATCTGAGATGGTGAGCAGAACTTGATTTCACGGGACGGTGTGACGTTTTCATCTTTCGCCGTGTTGATATTTCGCTTCTCGGCCTCGTTGATCTAGTATAAACTCTACACTGAACAAAAAAAACCACCCTTCGATAGTACTGATGAGCGACCTTGTGTACCTTACATTCATGGGGCCAAATTTGTTCCACCAATTTGTTTTATTTAACTTAGAAATTTGATTCATCCTGAAATGTTTTCCTTCTTACTCAAGGGACGAAACCACTCAGTACACGTTTTCGAAGAATTCGATTTTGGGGATGAAATCTATTAAATTTTACCACCAATTTTCTTCACATGCAAGAAACTGACATGCTTTTTGTCCATAAATAATTTCACTTCTTAATTTTACCAGGAAACAACATTTCAGTCTTGAGTATAATTATGTCGAGGGGAAAATATGTACACAGGCGAAAGATGAAATCGTGACAACGGCACTTTCAAGTTCTTCTTCTTCGTTCATGGGCTTAGACTCCCACGTTCACTCATGTTTTTAGCACGAGTGGATTTTTACGTGTATTACCGTTTTTACCCCGCCATTCAGGCAGCATACGCCGATTTTGGGGGAGGCATGCTGGGTATTTTCGTGTTTCTATAACCCACCGAATTCTGACATGGATTACAGGATCTTTTCCGTGCGCACTTGGTCTTGTGCTTGCGTGTACACACGAAGGGGGTTAAGTCACTAGCAGGTCTGCACATAAGTTGACCTGGGAAATCGGAAAAATCTCCACTCACTTAAAGGCACAGTAAGCCTCCCGTAAACCATCACAGAGCAGGCTCCCCGAGCGTCTACATATAGTACAAGCATACTTCCATTTGAACGCTCACCGAACGGGAACATCCTGGCTGCTTTCTGTCGAGCGTGAGAAATTTTCAAAGAATTTATTTTCGTGGACTTGGCCTCAACAGCAATGGCGCCTCGTTTTGGTGCTGGACGGCTGTTAGAATACCGGAATTCACGCCCGGACAGTAAGCCTCCCCTAAACCATCACAGATACTGTCAGGCTTTTACACACAGTACGGCAAACACCCTTCCATTTGAACGCTCACCAAACGGGAACATCCTAGGTGCCCTACGTAAAGAGCGAGCAATTTTTGAGTCACTTGAGAAAAAGTGACTCTATGTAATCGGTCAGTGTTAGTCTGTCCGGCCGGCCGGCCGGCCGGCCGTAGACACCACCTTAACGTTGGACTTTTCTCGGAAACTATCAAAGCGATCGGGCTCATATTTTGTTTAGTCGTGACCTCCAATGACCTCTACACTTTAACGATGGTTTCGTTGACCTTTGACCTTTTTCAAGGTCACAGGTCAGCGTCAAAGGAAAAATTAGACATTTTATATCTTTTCTCGGAAACTATCAAAGCGATCGGGCTCATATTTTGTTTAGTCGTGACCTCCAATGACCTCTACACTTTAACGATGGTTTCGTTGACCTTTGACCTTTTTCAAGGTCACAGGTCAGCGTCAAAGGAAAAATTAGACATTTTATATCTTTGACAAAGTTCATCGGATGTGATTGAAACTTTGTAGGATTATTCTTTACATCAAAGTATTTACATCTGTAGCCTTTTACGAACGTTATCAGAAAAACAAGGGAGATAACTAGCCTTTTCTGTTCGGCAACACACAACTTAACGTTGGGCTTTTCTCGGAAACTATAAAAGTGACCGGGCTCAAATTTTATGTGAACGTGACTCATTGTGTTGTGAATAGCAATTTCTTCCTGTCCATCTGATGCCTCATATAATATTCAGAACTGCGAAAGTGACTCGATCGAGCGTTTGCTCTTCTTGTTAAAGAATTAATTTTGCAGATTGTCTCGAACACTTTTTGGACCCATCCTGAACTCAGGTCAAACATGAGTTACTTCCCTTCGGGTCTCATTCTATCGATGTAAACTGGCGATAGCCGTGAATCGATGATTATCAAAATGTTTTTGGACCGTGGTGCGTTTTTGCGCTAGAACTAACTTTTAAAATCTAAATAATAAATTGACAGCTTGTTACACAAACATTCTTTAATCATAAAAGAATTCATTTTTGGCTCACGTAAGTGTAGCCTATGCGATGATAAACTTTGTCTGTCTGTGCGTGCGTGCGTGCGTGCGTATGTATGTGTGTATGTCTGTGGTAGAAACTTTAACATTTCCGAGTCTATGGATTACGTCAGTCTCGGTCAAAAGTGTTCGACGTGTGTGATAGAAACTATTTGAAGACGTCACATTATGACGTAAGAGGGTTAGACGTCACGCAAAGGAATTACTGAAAGTCTCGGTCATTGTTATTGTGAGCGGGCCGAGACTTCTTGGCAGATCCAGGGTCTCGCTTTCTTGCATAGTTTCACAGATGCTTACTGTGTGTGTGTGTGTGTGTGTGTGTGTGTGTGTGTGTGTGTGTGTGTGTGTGTGTGTGTGTGTGTATATGTGTGACGGAGTGATTGAGTTTGTGTTACTGTTTGTCTATTTCTTACGTGAGCCTTGAAGGCTTCGCCTCTTGTTCATCAAGACAAGATCAGAACAATTCGAAGTTGTGAAAGTTTAAAAAAAAAGAAAAGCCCGGAAGCAGGGTCACGCAAGGGTCGTAGCAGACCACGCCGGTTTATCAGTGCAAATCGCCGTTCCTCTCAACAGTCAAAAGCCATCGGCTAGAGTTCTTGTGAACCACAGCCGTTTGTTTCGTGCATAAAAACGTGCTATTGTAAATAGTCGCATTCAAATAAGTAACTGACGACTACATTGTGAAAAAGGGAAACTGGATCACACGGGTTCACGATGGCTCAGGGATAAGATAAACCACGCAAAAATAAATTCTTTGAAAATTGTTCGCTCTTTACGGAGGGCACCTAGGATGTTCTCAATCGGTGAGTGTTTAAATGAAAGGGTGTTTGTACTGTGTGTAAAAGCCTGACCGTATCTGTGATGGTTTACGGGAGGCTTACTGTGCCTTTAACCCACCAGGCGGCAGCGACCGGGATTCGAACTCACGACCTCCCGATTAAGGAGGCCGACGTCTTACCACCACGCCACTGCGCCTGTCGCCGGGTTTCAAGTTAACCCGGCCTTTGTTTGTGTAAGTCGAAGCTTGTTTCGGATTTGGCCGATACTCATGATACAGGAACGTTTATGCCAAGTCCCACCCTAATTTTCTTGAATTGTGTTCCCATTCCTTGGGTTATGTTATATCTAGCTCAGTCGACCGGGACTAATCAAATCAGAGAACATGTAGTAATGGTGTTTACTGGTTGTACGTATACATGTTCTGAAGAGTGAAGAGGCTCAGTGCGCATACGGATCCTTCTATTACTTGACATAAACGTTTTTGTAAAACGTTTCGACTTGGACAAGGTAAGTACTCGCATGTTTGTGGTTATTTCGTTGTTATTTGTTTTTAGACTGGGTGGGTATGACAAGCGCGGGCATCACGGCCCCAGTACTACAATCCTACCAGAGCCCCAACCCTGCCTTGCGTGGCGCTCAGGGCTTCAGCGTGTGGTGTAACTTCACCTTCCCCTCGGCAAAACCACATCCCATCATTCGGCGTCTGTCCCTCCACCGCACCACGTCGGACAACAGGACCTACGTGGAAATCACCAATATCATTGCCAGGGAATTCCCGTTGCAGTCGGACAGCTTCTCGAGCTTCACGCGCCCTGACGTCACTCTGCGCACGCGCGTCAGGCTCTCCGGTTTTATCCCCTTCCGCTACATCCGGGCTCTTTTCAGCGACACACGCTGCGAAGACGCCATTCCTGTGTACAAGTGCGTGCTCGAGTACCAATTATCGGTGTACGTCAAATATCGATCCTTTCTGGAGAGCACTATTCAAATCCAAGTCAGCGGTGAGCAGGGCTAAGATGCACGAAGCGAAACTGGGTGCCACCCTGACGGCAACTGGGTGGGAGCCAAGCGCGGGGTCTGATTGGTTGAAATCACAACGAATCTCAATTTCAACCAATCAGACCCCGCGGCTAGCTCCCACAAAGTTTGGTGGCACCCAGTCAGTTTTGCTTCGTGTATCTCAGCCCAGGTTGTTTGTTCTAGGAGGTGAAGGAGGAGATCCGAGGATGAGGATAAACAAAACGAAAACAAACGAAACAAGTCGCATAAGGCGAAATTACTACATTTAGTCAAGCTGTGGAACTCACAGAATGCAACTGAATAGTGGTTTCGCTGTGCTGCATAGCACGCTTTTCTGTGCCTCTCTTCGTTTTAACTTTCTGAGCGTGTTTTTAATCCAAACATATCATATCTATATGTTTTTTGAATCAGGAACCGACAAGGAATAACTTGAGATGAAAGTGTTTTTAAATCGATTTCAAAAATTTAATTTTGATGATAATTTTTATATTTTTAATTTTCAGAGCTTGTTTTTAATCCAAATATAACATATTTATTTGTTTTTGGAATCAGGAAATGATGTAGAATAAGATGAACGTAAATTTGGATCGTTTTATATAAAAAAATTATTACAATTTTCAGATTTTTAATGACCAAACAAGCTGAAATGCAACACCGAAGTCCGGCCTTCGTCGAAGATTGCTTTATTAAAAATAATGTTTTGTTTATATAAAATGTTCTTAGTCATGGTATAGGAAGACGGATGAGAATGTTGTGGTCAGACTGTCAATGTGCAGGTTGCTCGGGGGGTAACTTGGCGGCACCCGTGACAACGAGTGGGAGCCGGAGGTACATACCTGTTGACAAAGGTTAGAATACATGTACACTTGATGGCGTATACAGCTACGCTTTCATCGGTACAGTTATAGCTTGGTGTTATCCAGAACCTTTTTCCTTTCAATCGGTTGAGTAAGGTAGTGGCGTAGAAGATCAGAGGAGACAGGGATACGGTAAGCGAATCTGTTCATCAACCAAGAAAGAGAGACTGAGACTGAGACTGATCTTTATTTTACAAGAATAAAGATGTAAGGCTGGGCCTTTTCTTAAAGGCATATGTACGCGCTCCCGTGTTTACAAAGTGTAGTTTGCCCATAATCGATGTCAAACGCACCATAAGACCATATAATGACGATATGTCACCATGCGCGGACCATAATACATGCATTACAGCTTGTTCTAGCCTCTGAAAAAGTGAGGATGTCAACAAAGCCGCGGTGTTAGCTCCCTTGCATCAACGTTACATGTGTTGCCAAATCTATAAATAGGACGATCCAGATCAAAATGAAAATTAACATATCTCAACATTGAAGGGGTCCTAGACCACAATATTTTGCAGGGAACTTAATTTAGCATGTCTCCAGCTGTTGGTAAAGCAATTAGCGTGTATAGTCATCGAGTACATATGCCTTTAAGAGGAATAAGACGCAAGACGCAATGGTTTGTTTCATTTGGCCATTGCCCCTTATGAAGGGGTGTGAACAAAAGAGTTAAATTTTTTTAAATTTTATATATAATCCTACAATAACGTACACACACTCTACACGACATTTAACTAAGAGGTTACTGCTTCTTTTAACTTAAATGCTTTATACAAAATACAGCGACACATTTCTAACATTTTTGTGTGATGCGTCTAAAAGTAAACTAAGGCCAAAGAGGCTTACCAATATGTAATTACTTATCTATGAACACTTAAATGGAATATATAGTTCTCTTACATATTCTAAACATTAAGGGTGTGTGAACTGCACACATGAGCTGCATGCGATGGCCGAACGACCGACTATTCCAGGAAAAGTAAGTATCTTGGCGGATTGATGACGCTGCAGCGACTATTCTAACCGCATTCAAACAACAGTAGTTTCGTGAATGCAAAGAAAAATATATATTGAACATTTCACATCCAACAGAAGATAAGAGCAGGATGTTTGGCGCAACAAAATAATATGAGGCAACTCACGTCAATTTTTGGTCTTTTGTTGCTGCGCTATATGCCAACCGGCATAACGGGCAGGAAGTAAGTAAGTCACCTCAATTTTTACTCCCAAAGCTTGTGCGCCAGGTATCTTTTGTGTTTTGAGGCTGTATCTCATCATCATCATCATCATCATCATCATCATCATTTGTTTGTTTATTTGTTGCTTAACGTCCAGCCGACTACGCAGAGCCATATCAGGACGAGGAAGGGGGGGATGAAGGGGGCCACTTGTCAAGCGATTCCTGTTTACAAATGCACTAACCCATTACTTGTGTCCCAGCAGGCTTTAGTAAAACTAAATTAATACCTACTGGAAGATTACCAGTTTCCAGTATGTTAAAATAGGCTTAACCTATCTACTGCTGGACTTACATCAGAACACTAACAGATTAAACTATACATGAATCGCGAGACAAGCGGCAAGAGAAGAGATTTTTGGAAAAAATACAGGTGAATGAGCAAGAAGGCAGAAAAAAGAAAAGAATTCATGAAGAAAAAGAGAGCATGACAGGAAAGAGGAACCAAAAATCTACCTAACAGCAAACTAGAAAGCTCCTGCGGTTCCAAAAACAGGAGGGGCCTTTAATTTCATAACCGCAGTGCCCCACTGCGGGAATCATCATCGTTTTCCCTTCTTCTTTTCACTGTTGCAGTCTGGCCAGACCCCCTCAAACCCGCCTTCACTATATTGGCCGCCTCTAGCCCACAACACCCAGGGAACCCCAATCGGAACTGGGTGTGGTGCAACTATACAGATGCAGCCCCTTCCGTCACAAGAGAACACGAGTACCGTCGAATCGTCGTGTACCGCACTCCGGCCGGTGGACCAAAGACCGAAATCACCAACATCATTCCCAACGGCGAGACCTTGGATAAGGAGTCTTCTTCGCGAACTCGTGATGTCAAGTTCATGTTCTCAAAGCTTGTTGGGCAGACATACAGAACCAAGCCGTGGGTTGGTATTCAGGTCAGTCTGGCCGACTGTAAGGAAGCGGACTCGACGTTCACGTGCGAACTGGAGTACTACTACCCACGTAGAGTGCTGTTCCGGTACAAGCTAGAGGCACACACCAAGATTGAGTATTCGGGTAAGAGGTTTTGGGATGTGTCCACTTGTTCTTGTTGCTGTTGTTGTTGTCACGTTTCAATAGATCACATAAGGTGATTATGAACGGTTAGTTACTGCTAACTAACTAACCACACCACGATCCACTCTCGCAGTCATACAAAAAGATAGAATCAACAAAAGTATAAGTTTCAGACGCCTGTTTATATACTATCTCGCCACCTCCCTCGAGACTTCACTCCAAAAGATGTTTTTACGTTCAAAACGTAAAAAAGGGGCACTGACAAAAATGCCAGTTAAAGTTTAGAAAATGATAATATAATCACAAATAGTAAAAGATGACTTGGTGGTAAAAGGGCGCAATGGCACGGTACACTTTGCTTTTAGTTGCGGAGTGGGCGACCCGTAAATAGTCCTTCCCCACTACTGCTTCGTTGATTGGAGTGCCGGCTGGCGTGGAACGAAGCAGGGAATCGTGGGGAAATCAGGCGCCTCACTCAGCTGCTGAAGACAACGGGTGGTCGTGTAGCGGGTGACGTCACTGCCTGCCGGAAGACCCCTGCAGACGGTGACGGCCTCACCGGTTATCCCAGCAGCAGCAACAGCATACAGCACCGCGACACCAGGTTACAGCATACAGCTCCGCGACATCAAGTTACAGCATACAGCTCCGCGACATCAGGTTATGTAGGTAGTAGATACCAGATAAAGATGTTCCGGTTACCGCTGAGTAGTAGATACCGCTGAATCCGATGAGTAGGAAAAAGCGCTGAATCCGATGAGTAGGAAAAAGGCTGCAACAAAAAGCATCGGTGCACTAAACATTCCACGCAACTCTTCACCCTCCACCTTCAAACATGTCACCTTTACATATTTCATCGAGCACGTGGCCTGCACAAACGAACTTTTAAAAACAACAAATCAGCTATTTTCCTTCCTTCTCTCCATATTTGCAAAAAACATATACAGATTATTATTTTAGCGTCACAAAGAGCAAATTATGCGCTAAACTGGAAAGAACAACAGAGAGTATTTCATTCCACAAACATAGACTCGTCAACACCGTTAACCCTTTCGCTGCCAATCAAAACTTACTTATGTGCATTCCTGATTGCCAGGAAATTTTGGAGTTCGGGGTGTTATAATTCACACAAAATTCTAGCTCCAAACTGGCAGTAGGTAGGTAAGTAATACCTATGTTATTTTTAAAGGAAATTGAACCAAGAATCTGTTTTTAGTGTCTAAACATGGAAATAATAATTAGTTTGGCTTATAATGATGTTTAAATATGAACTTTTGAAAAATCAGTCCGGCGCATCTTCCGGTGCCTGTGGATCAAACACAGGTGGCTGTTTTGCTTGCTCCAAGAAAGGATCATAATCACTGTCATCTACCTGTTTCCAACGAATCCTTTGAAAGAAGATCTCCCCCTTCCCCTGTCAGTATCCATAATCATTTGCACCACCTGTAGCGTCAGTCCGTCTTTGCTTTACTCTACTAGGGCCCGGTCGACTGTCCCCCCCGTTAGCCATTTTGACGAGTCAGTCGAGCTTTCTCTCCCCTTTCCTGCCGCCAAGGCCGAAAATAGCCTTCAGACGCAAAACCGCGTCACCATTTATGTTTATTCATGAGAATGAGGTATCCTACCAAGCCATTAGCTGCTATTTGTGTGTCAGCAGTGACGTAGCATTTCTGGAAAATTCCTGAACTGATGTGACGGGTTAACCCGTCCTATAGGCGCTGCACAGGCACATGACGGGTATACCCGTCATAAGGCAGTCAAGGGGTTAAATAACGATTTATTACCTCAACAGCCTAATGTAAGTAGCTCTCCTTTAAGCGAATCCGCTTCCTTTGTATGGCTTTCGTCCGTCGACGAATTTCCTGCCAAACTCCTCTTGTGCTGAATTTACTTCATGCGTGGGAATTTTTCCCCCGCTCAGCCAAGAAACAACATGACAACCTCGTCGTCAGCAACATGTAAACAGTGAAAAGTGGTCCCTTCTTGACGTTCCTAAAAGCCCTACTGTACAAGCAGAACGGCACGTTGACATAAAATGATATAATGTCCCGTGTTGAATACCATCAAACTCTTAGGAAAAAGACACCAACACTTCTCTCTTGCTGCTCAATGCTCAAGTGAAAAACATCACGTGACTCTAGCGACCAATCACTATCGTCACACGTACAGCTCAGTTCCCAGTTGATTTTGTCCAGACAGCAAAATCACGCACGTGGAACCCATGTACACAATGTCGTCCCTTGCATGCCAGCCATGCCAGCCATGCCAGCCAGGCGTGCAGAAAACGAAATCCCCGTGCCAAGCTCGGTCAGCAGTAACCAGCCCGTCGCCAAAAGCACAAGCGCTTTTCGTTGCAATTCGAGAAAGGCATCCCACAGAGTGTTCCTTTCTCAATCCATGTCACTAAAACCGTGACATTGTTGTTGTTGACTTCTCTCTCTCTCTCTTTATCTCACTCTCTCTCCCTTTCTGTCTCTCTCTCGCTTGTCATTCTCGTCCGTCATTCTCGTCCGTCTCTCAGTAACTCTCTCTCTCTCTCTCTCTCTCTCTCTCTCTCTCTCTCTCTCTCTCTCTCTCTCTCTCTCTCCTTCTCTTGTTTCTCTCGTCTCTCTCTCGTGTTTCTCTCTCTCTCTCTCTCTCTCTCTCTCTCTCTCTCTCTCTCTCTCTCTCTCTCTCTCTCTCTCTCTCTTTCGATCTCTCTCGAAAGCAGTCCTCGTTAATGAAAATATCTCAGACAATTGACAGAAGCAGCAGCAACAAACAATCTGTCCGTGTTGCGAAATATTGTTTGTATTGCAATATATTGTAAGTTATTTCTGATACGCTGACTGTTAGCAGAATAATGATAACAGATGTGTCGAGAAAATGGATATCAAGCATGAGCCGGCAGGCATATGATATCATATCGAGAAGAATTATATCCCACCATTGTTTCTTTGCACAACAGCCATGCCTGCACCTCCAGGGGTCGTTACATCGGACGTCCGAAACGCCAGAGTGTACGACGGAGATATGCTAACTTTCTACTGTACTGCTAACGTAGGGGCACCTGCCGGCGAAATCCACTGGTACACCCTCAGCGGCGTAGAAAACTCACCCATGATAAACGTCTCGGCTTTCGTAAGTCAGTTGACAGAGGGGGTCTAAGTCGACCAAACGTGGGTGCATTCCGTGTAGGTGCACTTCATGTAGGCAGTTTTCCAGTATACCGGGTGCATTCCCTGGACACAGGTAAAACGCATACAGGGTAGCTCAGGTGGTAGAGCACTGGACTTGTGATCGAAAGGTCGCTGGTTCGAATCCGGGCCGGGACGGACACGGGTCAACTTTATGTGCAGACCCAGAGACGGTATCCATCTCCCACCCCCGTGTCACCACAATGGCACGTTAAAGATCTTGGTCATTCTACCATAAGTGCAGATGGCTGATACCACCTAAACACGCATACATCAAAAAGCCGTGAGGGCGTAAAAACTCGAATCGTATAAACCAATTCATGTCCAATATAGGCAATTAAGACCTGACGGACAATAAGCCCTTTAAAATGTACTTTTTACGCCTGCAGGGAATGCACACACGTTTGGTTGACTTTGACCCATTCTGCGCAAGTTTGGGTGAATGGTGTTTGGCACGGTTGGCCTAGTGGTAAGGCGTCCGCCCCGTGATCGAGCCACACACACACACACACAAATTACCACATATGCAGGTTTTCAATTCATATTTTTGCAAAGTATCTGCACAAGCATGTGTGCCTCTGTGAGTATGTTCGTGGCTGCTTTCATGGGGTGCCTGTATCCTCAGGAATTTGAGGATTTCTTTTATCTCTCTTTTTCTGACACCGTTGATTTAACGTCATTTTTACAGGACATTTTTTTTCCTTTCAGTTATAAGTTGTAGAAGTTTGACCTTATTGTTTTAGGACAAGTAGAGCTCGTTCACCAGTAGCAAAGACTCACTCAGTCCGTCAGTGTGCCTGAGTGTGTGTGATGGGGGGGGGGGGGGAGGGGCTCTCTCGTGACCGGCCACCTGCAATGTACGGACAGGTTTGCACTGGCCCAAGGGTGTCCGTTCGTGTGAGGGACTGCTGTAACAGCAAAACTAGTGTGAAACATAAGTAATCAATTTATCCACTTGACTATATTTACAACAGGGACCTATCACTCTTCTTTGCATGTTTTTATGCCCACGGATTTTCAAATAGTCTGCAACACATGTAACCCAAATTCAACATATGCCCGTACAATACCGCTTCTTTTATGAAAACATTGTGACGGCCATGTTGATTTTAATCAACCAATTTTCTTGTATACATATTCTACCTAAGGCACAAGGCGTCCAGGATAGGTATTCAACCTAAGACTTTAAAATTGGCAATCTAGTGGCTGCTCCGCCTGGCGTCTGGCATTATGGGGTTAGTGCTAGGACTGGTTGGTCCGGTGTCAGAATAATGTGACTGGGTGAGACATGAAGCCTGTGCTGCGACTTCTGTCTTGTGTGTGGCGCACGTTATATGTCAAAGCAGCACCGCCCTGATATGGCCCTTCGTGGTCGGCTGGGCGTTAAGCAAACAAACAAACAAACAAATAGGTATTCCAGGGCAGCCATTCGGCAATACGGCGTAGCATGGGATATCCAAGAAGAGCAACTGCGGATGTCAGCGGGCAAGGATTTTTAAACAGAAGGGGCTTGGTATTTAAAGGAATTCTTTCCGTATTTTTGTAATTTGAAGAGCTTTTCAGAGCTTTGCAGTACCGAGGATAGATAGTTGGGAAGGGTGTTGCCAAAGTACCGAAATGCGCTTTGTAAGATGCCGTGAGATTCGCAAAGACTCTGATTGGCCATTTTCCCATGATCATGCTCACGCCCACAGGCCCCCACAGAATATACCCAGGATACGCCAGGAGGCCCTTGAAGCCACAGCATACCGTATTCTGCGTGGCCTTAAGGTCATGCAAATGTGTATGCATCGGGTGCATCATCATCATCATCATCATCATCATCATCATCATCATCATCATCATCATCATCGTCGTCGTCGTCGTCATCGTCGTCGTCGTCGTCATCATCATCATCTTTTGTATTGACCAGCATGACGCAGCGTTCTATTTGCAGACCACTTCCACCAGTCATCGTCATAACCATCATCATCATCATCATTATCATCATCTTTTGAGTTACCCAGCATGAGGCGGTGTTCTATTTCAGACCACTTCCACCAATCATCATCATCATCATCATCATCATCGTCATCGTCATCATCATCTTTGTATTATACCGGCACGGTTGGCCTAGTGGTAAGGCGTCCGCCCCGTGATCGAGAGGTCGTGGGTTCGAACCCCGGCCGGGTCAAACCTAAGACTTTAAAATTGGCAATCTAGTGGCTGCTCCGCCTGGCGTCTGGCATTATGGGGTTAGTGCTAGGACTGGTTGGTCCGGTGTCAGAATAACGTGACTGGGTAAGAAATGAAGCCTGTGCTGCGACTCCTGTCTTGTGTGTGGCGCACGTTATATGTCAAAGCAGCACCGCCCTGATATGGCCGTTGTGGTCGGTTGGGCGTTAAGCAAGCAAACAAACAAACAAACAAACAAGATCATCTTTGTATTGACCAGCATGACGCGGCGGTCCCTTTTCAGGCCACCTCCACCAATCTTCCACCACCAACAGCCAGCGTTAGGTGCATCGTCCATCTACGCAAAAGCACACTGAAAGTCCGAGTGTACCGTGAGCAACTCGGCCACAAGTTCTCCGTTCGCTGTCGCGTCTATCACCCGCTGCTGGCCAACCTCAACCCTAACGCCTGCACAGACGTGGGCAGACATTACTGCCAGGTCACGCCGTTCATCTTCTTCATAGGAAGAGGTGGGCTTATACACAACTCGATCTCGAGACCTGGGCCGAGGTGCATGAGAAAGTTACTATCCTTAGCGGATTATGACTTTATTCAGTTATTCTGCAGAAAAACAGAAATGCTAGAGAAAACACACACACAGACACAGACACACACACACACACACACACACACACACACACACACTATGCAAATCATAACATCAGAAAATACAAGCAAACTAACCCATCAATAAGAACAAGAACACAGTCAATAACAACAACAACGTTGCTGTTGACTCTGTGAAGGTCCTGACCCGGACAGACCGCAACCGATACCGCCACCGCCATCAGGACCCAATCCACCGGCGCCAGGGATGACCGTCAAGCCTGCAGAAGGGGCAGCTGACTACGCCGGAGAGATAGGCCAGCCACGTGAAGGTGTCACTTTTCCGGGTTTGGCGTCTCCCGGTGGTGAAGCGCAACAGACGGCGCCTACACGGCAGAAAAAGAAAAAAGACGACTCCAAGTTCGGTAAATCCTCAGGTAGGAAAACAGCGGGCTTTTTTTAGTGTTTGGAGAAATCCAAGAGAAATTATTCTAAATCTGGACAAACGTAAGGTAGGAACAGTGGGCCTTTTTAGTGTCGTCTAGTCTGCCCAAGAGAAATGATTTTAAATTCGGACAGACTTCATGTGGGAAAACAGTGGGCCTTTTCAGTTTCATCTAGTCTGCCCAAGAGAAATTATTTTAAATCTGGACAAACGTAAGGTAGGAACAGTGGGCCTTTTCAGTGTCGTCTAGTCTGCCCAAGAGAAATGATTTTAAATTCGGACAGACGTCAGGTGGGAAAACAGTGGGCCTTTTCAGTTTCATCTAGTCTGCCCACAGGCGGAAAGTATCGTCCACTGGACTACTACTATCACAGAAAGACTACAAGGTCTGTCACTCACCTTCGAGTTTTCTGTGTTTTTGGAGTCGCTTCCTGGGGAAAAATATTGTTCAAGATGGTTTGCCTCTTCCTACAGGCTGTGTAAGGTCAAATAAATACAGTTGAATGATTGTTTGAACTGTATGTACCTTTAATTTTCAGCTTCCGTCCGCTGCAGGTTGTTTTTAACCATCATTTGGACGAATCTTCGTTTGCGAGCCGCTAATATCCACTTTGCGTCAAATCATGCATCCGCATCAAATATGCATACCAGCGCTCATTGGTCTAAAACATATGTAAATATTGTGCAGCAAAGGGAAGCTACCCACGGGAGTTTTCACTTTCGGTATTAGTGAAGAACCGTTTGCCACTTCATTCAAAAGGAGGAAAATTAAAGATACATACAGTTCAAACAATCATTCAACTGTATTTATTTGACCTTACACAGACTGTAGGAAGAGGCAAACCGCCTTGAACAATATTTTTCCCCAGGAAGCGACTCCAAGAACACAGAAGACTCGAAGGTGAGTGACAGACCTTCTAGTCTTTCTGTGATAGTAGTAGTCCAGTGGACGATACCTTCCGCCTGTGGTCTGCCCAAGAGAAAGGATTCTAAATCGGGACAGACATCAGGTAGGAACACAGGGCCATTTCAGTGGCATTCGGGTCTGTTCATCAAGATGTGCGCATGTACATGGGTGATATGTCCTGAAACTAGCTTTATCACCGGTAAAGTGCTTGTATATGAACGCGAACGTGTGTGTGTGTACTTCTGTCTTTTCTCTTGACAGTCCGGCGCGTCCATAAACAGGTGAAGTTCTCGCACATATCTTTTAAGTTTTCCTCTATCTGTGTGTGTGTGTGTGTGTGTGTGTGTGTGTGTGTGTGTGTGTGTGTGTGTGTGTTGTTGTTGGTCTGTCTGTCTGTCTGTGTTAGTATGCCTCTGCATGTGTGTGTATGCATGTGTGTGTATATAAGTCAATGCGTGTGTTCCAGAGCTCGTGCTGACTCTGACGCTGTCCACGGGACTGTGTGTGCTCATCATGGTGATCGCCTCCATCAGCGGAGGCTCGCTGATGTGGGTGCAACGTCGTCGTTACAAGCAATGGAAGGCGGCCGACGAGGTCCTAAACGCTCACCGCAAGGATTCCGGCCTGCCCAAGATCGAGCTGATCACCACACCAACGCCAGACAGCGATGCGAAGAGTGCTGAGGATGACGGGGGTGGTTCCTCAGCGGGGTCTGCCTGCAATGCCGGGTCGTCCGAGGTCTCTAACACTGTGTCTGGCGCCCCTCCGGCTCATGGTGATCGCCTCCAGCGCGAGGCGTCCAACCCCTGGGATAGGATCCAGTTTGACACGGGAACAGTGTGACAGTGTTTCAGTGTGGCCCTGGTACCTGGATGTACCTCTGTTTTCGTACACCTGTGCCAACCTAGAGTCTGTCTCACTAACGGAGCTATGAATATGCTGAGATTTGAGCCAAATGGACCCGGTATGACAAGTGTTTCTGTGTGGCTCTGGCACCTGGATGTACCTCTGTTTTCATGCACCTGTCAGTGTGCCAACCTAGAGTCTGTCTCACTAACGGAGCAATTAATATTCTGGGATTGGATTTGGAGCAAGTTAGCCCCTGCACGAGCCTGACTCTGTGTTTCTGTGTGGCTCTGGCATCTGGGTGTACCTCTGTTTGCATGCACCTGTGCCAACCTACAGTCTGTCTCACCAACGGAGCTACGAATATTCTGGGATTGGAGCCAAATGGACCCGGGAACAGTATGACAGTGTTTCTGTGTGGCTCTGGCACCTGAATGTACCTCTGTTTTCATGCACCGGTCAGTGTGCCAACCTAGAGTCTGTCTCACTAACGGAGCTATGAATGTTCTGGGATTGGAGCAAAATGGACCCGGGAACAGTTTGACAGTGTTTCTGTGTGGCTCTGGTACCTGGATGTACCTCTGATATATTCTGTGATTGGAGCAAGTAGGACCCCACACGAGCCTGACAAAGTGTTACTGTGTACCTTAGATGTCTGTCTTTTTTTCTGTCTTCGTGCACCTTTGCCCAGATGGAGTCTGTCTCACTTACTTAGCTATGTATATTCTGGAGTTGAACCAAGTTTTACCCTTCACGAGCCTGACAAAGTGTTTCTGTGTGGCCTGGTTATCTGGAATTAAGTACCTCTCTCTACACGCACCTTTGGCCAGATGGGGTCTGTCTCACTTACTTAGTTATGTATGCCCTATATTCTGAGATTGGAGAAAGTTTGACCCTGCACGAGATATCCAGGGTACACAGAAACACCGAGTCCGCAGTGTTTTTTTGTACCTTGGATATCGGGATCTTTCTTGGTCTTCATATACCTGTGCAAACCTATAGAGTCTATTTCACTGAGCTGCGTTTATTCTGGGATTGGAGCCAGCAGCTGGACCCTGCGCGAGTCTGACAAAGTGTTACTATGTACTTTGGATATTTGGAGTTTTCTCTGTCTTCATGCACCTTTGTCCAGATGGAGTCTGGGATTGGAGCAATTAGCATTTCGAGCAAATCATTATTGGGGTATATAATTTACAGCACAGCGAATTTCCCTTGAACTTTTTAAGGTCCAATTCGTCCAAAAACATTCCCAAAGTTGCTCCTCAGGTGAACTACCTGAACAATCTATCTTACCTCTCAGGAATCTTTTTTGTTTGTTTGTTTGTTTAACGCCACCTCCCGCGGTTTATCGAAAAAAAAGAAAAAAACGTCCGGGGATATCATACCTAGGAACTCTCATGTCAAATTTTATCAAGATCGGCCCAGTAGTTTAGTCTGAATCGCTCTACACACACACACACACACACACACACACACACCACGACCCTCGTCTCGATTCCCCCCTCTATGTTAAAACATTTAGTCAAAACTTGACTAAATGTAACAAGTCGCGTAAGGCGAAAATACAATATTTAGTCAAGTAGCTGTCGAACTCACAGAATGAAACTGAACGCAATGCCATTTTTCAGCAAGACCGTATACTCGTAGCATCGTCAGTCCACCGCTCATGGCAAAGGCAGTGAAATTGACAAGAAGAGCGGGGTAGTAGTTGCGCTAAGAAGGATAGCACGCTTTTCTGTACCTCTCTTTGTTTTAACTTTCTGAGCGTGTTTTTAATCCAAAACATATCATATCTATATGTTTTTGGAATCAGGAACCGACAAGGAATAAGATGAAAGTGTTTTTAAATTGATTTGGACAATTTAATTTTGATAATAATTTTTATATATTTAATTTTCAGAGCTTGTTTTCAATCCGAATATAACATATTTATATGTTTTTGGAATCAGCAAATGATGGAGAATAAGATAAACGTAAATTTGGATCGTTTTATAAATTTTTATTATTTTTTACAATTTTCAGATTTTTAATGACCAAAGTCATTAATTAATTTTCAAGCCACCAAGCTGAAATGCAATACCGAAGTCCGGGCTTCGTCGAAGATTACTTGACCAAAATTTCAACCAATTTGGTTGAAAAATGAGGGCGTGACAGTGCCGCCTCAATTTTCACGAAAAGCCGGATATGACGTCATCAAAGACATTTATCAAAAAAATGAAAAAACGTTTGGGGATTTCATACCCAGGAACTCTCATGTCCAAATTTCATAAAGATCGGTCCAGTAGTTTAGTCTGAATCGCTCTACACACACACACACAGACACACACACACACACACACACTCACACACACACGCACGCACATACACCACGACCCTCGTTTCGATTCCCCCTCGATGTTAAAATATTTAGTCAAAACTTGACTATATATAAAAAATACTAGCCTAAGGCCAGTGCCCCATTTTGCGGATTTTCAGCGCTGTGTGGGTGTTGGTGTGTCTCAAATCGCGGACAAAAGAGTATGCATCTTTGTATGGCAGATGTACACGTTAAAACTGTGTTCTTCAAATAGGCCCATGATTAAATGTATTGACTGCTTTTTAATATTAATTAGACTGAATGTGTTTCGGGAGACTGGGCATCGAGGTCTTTGTGTGTGTGTGTGTGTGTGTGTGTGTGCACGGTGTGTGTGTGTGTGTGTGTGTGTGCGTGTGTGTGTGTGTGTGTTTGTGTGTGTGTGACTGTGTGTGTGTGTGTGTGTGTGTGTGTGGTTTGTTGTCGTACAAGAGTAACAGCGTAAGGCGTCTGCCGCCTCCAAGCCATAGAACTTGAGGGGTTTTGTTTTGTTTTGGCTAACCTGAGTAATCAGTGAGTCATAGTAATAAATGAAAAGTGTTTGTCTGCGTGAACGGCCGAAGGTCGAAGCCGGATCATGTTGGGGAAAAAACCAAATTGTCCTTGTCTCAAACATATCACAACAGCAGCAGCAGCAGCAGCAGCAACTGCATCAACACTTCCTGAGCGAGCGGAAGGAAACGAAACACACACAAAAATTAGACCACCACACAACAAAAGTTAAAGAAAGAAAAACAGACAGACAGACAAAAGAAACGGCTCCCAATTTGAACAGCCCTGATGACAGACTAAAGTATGCCACACTTGTCGTTTATGTCCGGACGACGACATGTACACGTCATCGGGTGTCGTCATCACTCAATACGTCACGGGTGGAGCTGTCTTGGCGGTGACAGGTGACAAAATGGTCACTGTTTACATCGGCTGTGTGTTTTGGCACTGGTTGGAGAGAAAGAGAGAGGGAGACAGAATTTTAATTAGTCCTTTTTTTTTCTTCATCAACATCAACAGTTTCAATGCCGGCTTTTCCCGCAAAGTGGGCATTTTTTGCTGATTTTTTTTTCCGTCCTTACACCTGTTCCTTTGTCCCGTTGTGCTCTCACACCGCCCCGTCCCTGCACTCGCTGCAACCACCTCTGAATTTCGTTCCGCTGCCAGACTTGTCGATTTTACAGAAGGCTCCAAGGGGGGGATGTCGTGTCGCTGCGGTGGGCTACCCTCGGAAGATGACACTGCACTTCTGCTGAGTCACTTCGACGGTGTTCAGTAGTATGCCCCCTGACCGGCACGGTTGGCCTAGTGGTAAGGCGTCCGCCCCGTGATCGGGAGGTCGTGGGTTCGAACCCCGGCCGGGTCATACCTAAGACTTTAAAATTGGCAATCTAGTGGCTGCTCCGCCTGGCGTCTGGCATTATGGGGTTAGTGCTAGGACTGGTTGGTCCGGTGTCAGAATAATGTGACTGGGTGAGACATGAAGCCTGTGCTGCGACTTCTGTCTTGTGTGTGGCGCACGTTATATGTCAAAGCAGCACAGCCCTGATATGGCCCTTCAATTTTAAAGTCTTAGGTATGACCCGGCCGGGGTTCGAACCCACGACCTCCCGCTCACGGAGCGGACGCCTTACAACTAGGCCAACCGTGCCGGTAGTTTTGATAAGTGTCTCGATGGATGGTTATCTATCTATATATATATACGACTTGTGTGTGTGTGTGTGTGTGTGTGTGTGTGTGTGTGTGTGTGTGTGTGTGTGTGTGTGTGTGTCCGCGATGCACGCCCAAGGTTCTCGATGGATCTGTTTCAAATTTGGTGGCCATATTCAGCTACACCCCGGACACAACCTGCTCGATGAGATATTTCAACACGTGCTCTCAACGCGCGGCGCTGAACCGATTTTGGTTTTTCTCTGGATCTATTCCCAGTAACTCTTCCTTATCTTCTCCAGTGTTTTCAGCGTCAGTTTATCTCCCTTCCTTCGTGTGGCGTCAATCCATATTCCCGTTTCTATTTTTAGAAGGTCACTGTCGACAACGCTCAATCCATATTCCCGTTATATTATTTTTACTCTTCTCCAGTGTTTTGCGCGTTTAGGCAAAAAAAAAATAGGTGTGGTTACGGTAACATAGCCAAAAAAAAATAGAGTAGGAAGGTACGCAATCACTTTTTTTTTAAAACTTTTTTTCTTATGTGTACAAATTAAACCTACTTGACAGGGAAATAAGTGTGCGACTCGAGCGCTGTCGCTTTCATTGCGTTTTCTGCACTCGGTTTTTATATTTAGTCAAGTTTTGACTAAATATTTTAACATCGAGGGGGAATCGAAACGAGGGTCGTGGTGTATGTGTATGTGTGTGTGTGCGTGCGTGCGTGCGTGCGTGCGTGCGTGCGTGTAGAGCGATTCAGACCAAACTACTGGGCCGATCTTTATGAAATTTTACATGAGAGTTCCTGGGATTGATATCCCCGAACGTTTTTCTCCTTTTTTCGATAAATGTCTTTGATGACGTCATATCCGGCTTTTCGTGAAAGTTGAGGCGGAACTGTCACGCTCTCATTTTTCAACCAAATTGGTTGAAATTTTGGTCAAGTAATGTTCGACGAAGCCCGGACTTCGGTATTGCATTTCAGCGTGATGGCTTAAAAATTAATTAATGACTTTGGTCATTAAAAATCTGAAAATTGTAAAAAAAAATAAAAAATTATGAAACGAACCAAATTTACGTTTATCTTATTCTCCATTATTTTCTGATTCCAAAAATATATAAATATGTTATATTTGAATTAAAAACAAGCTCTGAAAATTAAAAATATAAAAATTATTATCAAAATTAAATTTTCCAAATCAATTTAAAAACACTTTCATCTTATTCCTTGTCGGTTCCTGATTCCAAAAACATATAGATATGATATGTTTTGGATTAAAAACACGCTCAGAAAGTTA
This sequence comes from Littorina saxatilis, assembly GCF_037325665.1. NCBI lineage: Eukaryota > Metazoa > Mollusca > Gastropoda > Littorinimorpha > Littorinidae > Littorina > Littorina saxatilis. The sequence goes on along the minus strand of NC_090253.1, from coordinate 39,208,237 downwards.
AAACGAAGAGAGGTATAGAAAAGCGTGCTATCCTTCTCAGCGCAACTACTAAACCGCTCTTCTTGTCAATTTCACTGCCTGAACGGTGGACTGACGAGGCTACGAGTATACGCTCTTGCTGAAAAATGGCATTGCGTTCAGTTTCATTCTGTGAGTTCGACAGCTACTTGACTAAATATTGTATTTTCGCCTTACGCGACTTGTTATATTTAGTCAAGTTTTGACTAAATATTTTAACATCGAGGGGGAATCGAAACGAGGGTCGTGGTGTTTGTGCGTGCGTGTGTGTGTACGTGTGTGTGTGTGTCTGTGTGTGTGTGTAATTAATTAATGACTTTGGTCATTAAAAATCTGAAAATTGTAAAAAAAATAAAAATTTATAAAAACGATCCAAATTTACGTTTATCTTATTCTCCATCATTTGCTGATTCCAAAAACATATAAATATGTTATATTCGGATTAAAAACAAGCTCTGAAAATTAAATATATAAAAATTGTTATCAAAATTAAATTGTCCAAATCAATTTAAAAACACTTTCATCTTATTCCTTGTCGGTTCCTGATTCCAAAAACATATAGATATGATATGTTTGGATTAAAAACACGCTCAGAAATTTAAAACAAAGAGAGGTACAGAAAAGCGTGCTATCCTTCTTAGCGCAACTACTACCCCGCTCTTCTTGTCAATTTCACTGCCTTTGCCATGAGCGGTGGACTGACGATGCTACGAGTATACGGTCTTGGTGAAAAATGGCATTGCGTTCAGTTTCATTCTGTGAGTTCGACAGCTACTTGACTAAATATTGTATTTTCGCCTTACTCGACTTGTTTTTCTTTTTTTTTTCTTTTTTTGACAAATGTAATAAAAAGTTATAGGGTCGGCCCCTACAAATAGGGTAGTTACCGTAACCACACCTATTTTTTTTTTAGGTCTTATCTCCCTTCCTTCGTGCGGTGCGCCGGCAAAGCCGGCGTACACCCGGGTCCCCGGCGCAGCCGGGTATTCGGTTCGACTTCTTCCCGGCGAAGCCGTACCCGGCGAAGCGGGTATTCATCTAGTCCCATATAAACGTATGGACACAGGGCTCCCAAACTGTGCGTCCCTACGTCCTATACGTACTAAAAGCCGAAAACAGGTACTAGAAGTTCGTGGAAGGGGTACCCGAACGCACTTAACCTCAAAAGAGCGGGTCCCGGGACGCACAAAATTCCCGTTACCATGCAGGTACTGTTTTTAATCACACAGATACACACACGCAAACACACACACACACAAACACACACAAACACACACAAACACACACACACACACACACACACACACACACACACACACAGGCATACCGACACATTTAGCATATATGTGACCGTATGCACCATGTAATCATAGTTTGGAATCTGACATTGTTTATGGCAAAACAAGTCGCGTAAAGCGAAATTACTGAATTTATTCAACTTACAGAATCAAATTGAACACACTGCATTTTTTCACCAGGACAATATAGATTATATTGAAGTAAAATCAACTACAGGCAGTCAAGTAAAAAGAGCGTGTGCGTGTGGGTGTGTGTGTGTATCTGATGTGTGTGTGTGTGTGTGTTTGTAATGGAATTCAACAAGGTATTGTAGAAACGTCCTTGATATTCCGACAAAAAAGACACTTCTTTTCACACTATGTGATCACAATGTATATTACTAATACACAGGGGCTTTGGAATCCTAGATTTTTGTGACCCTCTAAAACTCTGAGGGGGTTCATGGACCCTCTAAAATTCAAAGCGGGGGTCCCGGTCCGTGTGGAGCCCTTTGAAGATCTCGTGTTGGTAATTTCAGCGTTCTTGGAGCAGCGGCAGTCGCGAAATGAACCATGAACATTTGCACTGGGAAACAATGAATAGATGAATAAATGAATAAGTAGACCAATGAATCAGTCAATGAATATAAAGGATGATTGTCGCAACTGCGGCTGCTTCTGGATCGCTGAAATTACAATATGATTACGAAAGCCAAACGAAATCGCGCTCAACAGGAAATATTTATATTAAAAAAAACCACAACTAAAATCGGCAAAATGAAAGGTTGCACAACTTTCTGTATTACAAATAAAAATTTGATTCGTCTGTTACTTGTTAAAATTACTTTATCTATATTTTTTAATGCTAGCAGGCCTGAAAGTGGCGAGTATTTTACTCACCATGGCGAGTAGAAACATGTAAATGGCGAGTAGAAATGTTAATTCACTCGCCAAATGCGAGTAAAGTTGCTGAAACAAATGGTTGGTTTGGCGAGTAAAAAGACTAACATTTGTTCTCTGGCTAGTAAATTATGAGAAGTACTAGCCAAAGGCTAGTGCCCCATTTTGTGGACTTTCAGCGCTGGCTTGAAAAGGATTTTAGTCGTCGGCATCATGTTATACTTGTCTCGTCTAAATATCGGACCCTATTGCTACGCTGAAAACACAATAGCTGTTATTATTTACACTAAAGGTTCTACGAGCTAGTAAAGAACAGTGGAGAACTGAACAACAACGAAGTAGTTCCAAATCAACAGAGTAAAGCAGACCTCAAAATGCCCAGAATACAAGTACCTCGATCTGACCATGAGAAATAATATCCAAAAAGTTTGAAAGCAGTCTGCTATACTACAGCTATTGTGTAGCAATAGGGTCCGATATTTAGACGAGACAAGTATAGGTTTAGTCCTGTTTCATCGGGAAGTTAGCAGAAAAGGGCATGTGATCGACATTTGTAAAGCTGAAAAACATTCCCGAGAAGAATTTCAAGTTGTCAGTGTATGCTGTTGTCGATCAGTGAAACATCGTGTGGTACATGTGGGTAAACTGACCGGAACCATGCGTCTTTGTTACTGACAATATGCTTTTGTTAAAAAACAAAGGAATACTGTACTCACCAATACTAGAACGGGACAAGACGGTACGAATTTTCGCTTATATGGAAGCTTCATCAGGAAAAACAAGAACACAAAATACAACAAAAAGCAGACGCAACACGGAACGAACAAGGTTTGAAAGAAAATGGAGGGGAAACACGCAAAAAAGGGAAGGAACTCTAGGAACGGAAATGAATGAAAGGGGAGAGAAGTGGTTGGATGATGTCATGGGCACAGGCATACTAGACTAAAAGTGATACACATTCATAAAAGGGGGGGGGGGGGTGGGGACAGAGGAAATAAATAAATAAAAAATAAATAAAAAAATAAAAAATAAAAAAAATTATTTTTTTATTTTTTTATTTATTTTTTATTTATTTATTTCCTCTGTCCCCACCCCCCCACCCCCCCTTTTATGAATGTGTATCACTTTTAGTCTAGTATGCCTGTGCCCATGACATCATCCAACCACTTCTCTCCCCTTTCATTCATTTCCGTTCCTAGAGTTCCTTCCCTTTTTTGCGTGTTTCCCCTCCATTTTCTTTCAAACCTTGTTCGTTCCGTGTTGCGTCTGCTTTTTGTTGTCTTTTGTGTTCTTGTTTTTCCTGATGAAGCTTCCATAAGCGAAAATTCGTACCGTCTTGTCCCGTTCTTCTATTGGTGAGTACAGTATTCCTTTGTTTTTTAACTTTGTTCATCTTACCACAGTCACTTCGTTGTTTAGAATATGCTTTGGATATTGAGAAAAATGGCCGACTTCCGTAGCATTATGCTTTGATGATCGGAAGAGACCATCCAATCACAGCCCCCGAATTCCCCCACGTGTTCACCAGAATAGCTATATTTTCCCCATACAGTGACCGTTCCAAGAAATGCTCATTCCTATCTGAAGACAACGGTCAAGGAACATTTTCATTTTGATTTGTTCAAGGGCAAACACTTTCCCCTAGTTGATACTATGTTCAATGTTTTAAAAACTTGACTTGTTCAGTTGCCTGCATATTTTCCCCGGTAATGCAATCAGAAATTGTAAATGACTTGTTAAAGGCACAGTAAGCCTCCCGTAAACCATCACCGCAGAGCTCCCCGAGCGTCTACATACAGTACAAGCATACTTCCATTTGAACGCTCACCGAACGGGAACATCCTGGCTGCTTTCTGTCGAGCGTGAGAAATTTTCAAAGAATTTATTTTCGTGGACTTGGTCCTAAACAACAATGGCGCCTCGTTTTGGTGCTGGACGGCTGTTATGATACCGAAAATCACGCCCGGACAGTAAGCCTCCCGTAAACCATCACAGATACTGTCAGGCTTTTACACACAGTACAAACACCCTTCCATTTGAACGCTCACCAAACGGGAACATCCTAGGTGCCCTACGTAAAGAGCGAGCAATTTTTAAAGAATTAATTTTGCAGATTGTCTCGAACACTTTTTGGACACATCCTGAACTCAGGTCAAACATGAGTTACTTCCCTTCGGGTCTCATTCTATCGATGTAAACTGGCGATAGCCGTGAATCGATGATTATCAAAATGTTTTTGGACCGTGGTGCGTTTTTGCGCTAGACCTAACTTTTAAAATCTAAATAATAAATTGACAGCTTGTTACACAAACATTCTTTAATCATAAAAGAATTCTTTTTTCATCAAGACAAGATCAGTACAATTCGAAGTTGTGAAAGTTTGAAAAAAGAAAAGCCCGGAAGCAGGGTCACGCAAGGGTCGTAGCAGACGACGGTTTATCAGTGCATATCGCCGTTTCTCTCAACAGTTAAAAGCCATCGCTAGAGTTCTTGTGAACCACAGCCGTTTGTTTCGTGCATAAAAACGTGCTATTGTAAATAAGCTCACATCGAGTCGCATTCAAATGACTAACTGACGACTACATTGTGAAAAAGGGAAACTGGATCACACGGGTTCACGATGGCTCAGGGGTAAGATAAACCACGCAAAAATAAATTCTTTGAAAATTGCTCGCTCTTTACGTAGGCCACCTAGGATGTTCCCGTTTGGTGAGCGTTCAAATGGAAGGGTGTTTGTACTGTGTGTAAAAGCCTGACCGTATCTGTGACGGTTTACGGGAGTCTCACTGTGTCTTTAAATGACGCATTGTGTAGACTTTTCGCAAAATAAAAAAGACTATATGGTCTTGTTTTTAAAAGATGTAAAATTAATGTTATATACATGTAGAAGGCGAATGCTTCAACGTAGACTATATTTGTGTGCGTGTGTGTGTGTGTGTGTGTGTGTGTGTGTGCGAGCGTGCGTGCGTGCGTGTGTTTGTGTGTACGTGCGTGTGAGTATGTGTGTGTGTGTGTGTGTGTGTACGTGCGTGTGAGTGTGTGTGTGTGTGTTGCACAGAAACAGAAAAAAATGTATACGAGTGTGTCAGCATTTACATTTTTACTGTGAATACTGCATGTCTGCATGGCTTTTTGTAAACATCATGTGGTAGCACGTTTGTTTGTTGCATGCATAATAAGTCATTGCATAATATGCTGCGTTATATTGCACGAGTGTGTTTGTTTGCTATTTGAACGCACATATATTACAAACAATCCAAGGCGGGTGGTAAAATGTAGGTAAACACACACACACAGACACACACGCACGCACGCACGCACGCACGCACACACATACACACACACACACACACACACACACACACACACACACACACACACACACACACACACACACACACACATTATTGAATCGAACAAAAACCTGAAAGATTGTTTTACAAAAATATTTACGTTTAATTCTCAGATGGGCTTGGTTTAGTGGTTGATGACAATTTATAACAATGAATACTAGTCTGGTATATATATACATGAGGGCTTGCAAACATGTTCAAAGTTAACCGATATTAACGATCGGAATGGTGACAGAAAAAAACCTGATGTCTGTGAGTTATTATCATATAACACCACAGTTTATTGAGTTTTGTTATTCAAACACTCCCATATGTAATAAATACATTACTTAACAAATCTCACAAGGATGAAAAACAATGTACAAGAGAAATATACCAGTGTTGGTCACACAAAGATATAAAAAAAAAGATGCAATTTACTTTGTTAAAAAATCATGTTTAACCAGTCATCCTTGTGAGCACCAAACATAAAGTTGGCCAAAAATTTATTGCAACAATTTTCGCACGCTAAGAAAAGCATTAAAACGCAATTTATTTTAGTTGAACTTTATATGCTCGAAAAGGTAATTAGGCCTATGTAAGCTGTACATATCATTTGTCCGATTGATGGTACTGTGTATAGGCATCCCGTGACATCCTGTCAAACAAGGTCACCCCTAAAATCGACCTGACAAAAACCATAGCCCCGTATTTTAAAATCTGCAAAAAATCAGAATATGCACAAACCAAACACTTCTGACAACCATTGGAAAGGCCGTTCAATTTCCTGTTCAGAACATTTGGTTTTATGCACCTGACTTCTTTAGTCTTTATGTAGCCTTTTGTCAAAGACGGAAGGTGTCAACGGTTTCAGTGGCCAAAAAAGGCACGTTTTGCGGACATTTTTGAGGGGGTCCTCCACTCAAAGAGCCATATCTGCTCAAGTTTTTAATGATTTGCTTTGGAAATTTCAGAAGTTATTACCAATAGGCTGACAAAAATGTGTGTAGCTTTTTGCGAATGTGCATACTCAGCGTGTCGTATTACGTAACTTTTCCGAAAGACTGAACTAAACAAATATTCATATTAATTCAGGGTTTTAGGTTAACAAATTATGACTTTGCATGCTTAGCACAATCTGGATGAGGCAATAGGTGCCAAAGTTTGAGGCAGATCCGAGTGCTGGTTTACATTTGCTGGAGATGGGAACACGCATGAAAAATTATTGATCACCGTCAGTGGTACACTATCCGTGGAGACTAACAGTCCTGGGCCTGTGCTTACTCGCCTGTCTCGGATCGCTGTGCTCGCTGTGTTGCCGCGCTTTTGTGACCCGCAGTGAAGGAAGCACAGGCCAAGGACAGTTTATCTCCACAGCTACTGTACGCATTACCAAGGACGGTGATCGATACATTTTCTTGCGCGTTCCCATCTCCAACAAATGTAAACCAGCACTTGGATCTGCCTCAAACATTTGGACCTATTGCTCCAACCATTTTTTGCTCAGCATGCAAAGTCACGATTTTTTAACCTAAAACCCTGAATTAATATGAATATTTGTTTAGTTCTTTCGGAAAATTTACGTTTGTTTGTTTGCCGCCCAGCCGACCACGAAGGGCCATATCAGGGCGGTGCTGCTTTGACATATAACGTGCGCCGCACACAAGACATAAGTCGCAGCACAGGCGTCTCACCCAGTCACATTATTCTGACACCGGACCAACCAGTCCTAGCACTAACCCCATAATGCCAGACGCCAGGCGGAGCAGCCACTAGATTACCAATTTTAAAGTCTTAGGTATGACCCGGCCGGGGTTCGAACCCACGACCTCCCGATCACGGGGCGGACGCCTTACCACTAGGCCAACCGTGCTGGCGCAGAAAATTTACGTAATACGACACGCTTATTATACACATTCGCAAAAAGCACCACACAGTTAGGTCAGCCTATTGGTAATAACTTCTGAAATTTCCAAAGCAAATCATTAAAAGCCTGAGCAGATATGGCTCTTTGGGTGAGGACCCCGTCAAAAATGGCCGCAAAACGTGCCCTTTTTGGCCTCTGAAACGGTTGACACCTACCGCCTTTGATGAAAGGCTACATAAAGACTAAATAAGTCAGGTGCATAAAACAAAATGTTCTGAACAGGACATTAAATGGCCTTGCCAATGGTTGTCAGAAGTGTTTGGTTTGTGCATATTCTGATTTTTTGCAGATTTTAAAATACGGGGCTATGGTTTTTGTCAGGTCGATTTTAGGGGTGACCTTGTTTGACAGGCTGTCACGGGATGCCTATATAAAGTACC